>NW_024609846.1:103045441-103554187 GCF_016920785.2 Ixodes scapularis
CTTGAAGGTTTTGCACGTTATCTGCCGCGCCACTAGATGCTTGAAACTCTTTGCTCGTAGATCGGAGGGCAAACTTCAGAGCTGCCTACACCCTCTTCCCCCCTCCCCCCCCCCCCCCCCACCCGCCCTTTTTCCCCATCATAAGAAAAAGAATGCATGTTAAGGCGGCTTTAGAGGCCACATTTGTTCCCTCTGCTATGCTTGCGATTCAAGATACTCATGCAATTGTCTTGTATAATTGTTTAGACAACGGGAAGAGAGCCAGCTCGAGCGGACGTCTGACGTCTTTGTTGTAGGTGAAACATTCACCCAGTGCACCACCACTGCTATTGTTTGGAGTCTTTAACGTGCATAACGCAGTAGTAATACACGACCGTACAACGGCACGACGCCCAATCAGGTCGAAACAGGCAGGGGTGTGGATTGAATCCAGAATCTCCAGATTCTTCTGCGTGAGCTTGGGCTCCACGTGCTTCGAGCTATGGCGCGTAAGTACATGGTCAGAGAAATTACTTCAAGTACAAGTTTTATCAATCTACTTGAAGTAGTACTTTAAATCCAATGTACTTAAACTACCTCCGAATACTGCCCGATCCCTTCACTAATACCTTAATAAGCTTCCCTTAATTCAAGAAAATGTATATAGATTTTGTGTAAGGTATGGTAATTACTAGACTTTTGTATTTATATGAATGATACTTCAATTGGTGCAGTGGATGAGAAAACCAGAGCCGGAGTCATCGTCGCTGATGAAACACTATGGCAACGGGGACTCTGAAGAAAGATGGCTGGCAACTGCACACTATTGTTACGGTGTTCCTCGCTCCTCTGGCATGCTGCGCTGAGCTCACTATAACCTTGCTCCACACCAACGATGTGCACAGTCGATTCGAAGAATTCTTGCCTTCTGGAACTTGCTGCCCACAATCCAAAAGACATTGGTGAATCGAGTGAGGTCGGCTGAGCAACACGTGTTCTTCCTTAATGCGGGGGACTACTATCAAGGTACCCTGTGGTACTACTTGCTGGGGGCCAAGATTGTCGTCGAAGCAGTCAACTACCTTGGGCACGACGCCATATGTCCCTTGGCAACCATGAGTTCGACCGGGGACCCCAAGGGCTGGCGCCACTGCTGCGCGTCAGCAAGGTGCCTATCCTGGGCTGCAACGTGGACTTTAGGAAAGAGCCCTCGCAGAAGAACCTATCGCTTAAAGCATCCATAAGCGTGCGGTTTGGCTCTCAGTTAGTCGGAATACTAGGTTACTTGACATTGAAGTCGGTCCTCATCACGAAAGCACCCAGGGTACGTTTCACTAATGAAACAGATTGCATCAAGAGGGAGGCCGTACTACTCTGTCAGCAAGGAGCCAAGGTTATCATAGCCGTAGGCCACTCCGGATTGGACAATGACAAAGAGATTGCTCGGGCCATTCCTGAAATCAGCGTTGTCGTCGGCGGTCGCTCGCACCTCTTGCTTTACTCGGGGCATACCGTCAACGGCAGGGTGTCCGGCGACTTGCCATGGGACTCATATCCGTTGGTGGTCAAGAGAGCAGACGGCTCGCGCTGTCTCATGGTTCACGACTTCTGGATGGGGAAATACATGGGAAACCTGACGATCACCTGGGACGACCACGAACAGCCGCTTCGCTGGAGGGGACAGCCCACGCTTCTCGATAACAGCGTCGAACATGATCCAGCGGGCCTGACCCTGTTGGACAAGTACCGACCTCAATTGCACGCCGCGCGCTCCAGGATCGTGGCCGGTACATAACTCTTCCTGCAGGGAGCCCGCCAAACACTCCGCTTTGGAGAGTCAAACACGGGCAACGTAATGGCTGAAGCATTCCTGAAGTACCTGGCCAAGAGAATACCCAGAGTCTCTGGCTTCCGGAGCTCTGTCTCTGCTGTCATTATTAATTCAGGATCTCTCAGGACGTCCACACTTGAAGGTATAATAACGTTTGAGGACGTCGTAAATGTGTTGCCCTTTGGTAACAGCATTTCACTTATCAATATGACCGGAGCTCAACTAAAGGGCGTTTTGAGCACGGTGTTCACAAGTACGACGTCAAGGGCGTTATTAAACGTGGAGAGTGCCTCCAGATGGCTGGCATGCGCGTGATTTATAACGTTTATCGCGAGCCCAGGCACCGTGTGATCGACCTTCAAATTGTCTGCACGGCTTGCCGAGTACCCCGCTTCTCCAGTGACGATGGGACTGGACGGCAGGATTGCTTCTGTGAAAGGGGCCTGTGTGAAAAGCTTTTCCTTGCAGTCTGACTGCTTTGTACTGCTCCCAGTTCGTATTATCACAGGTCTTTTCTCAAGGAGATGGCCGGTGCTAGAAACGTGCTTTTATCTACCTGGGGTGCGTCGTTGTGGTGTTCCCTGGTTTCGTGAGCCCTCGTCGTCTTCCAATTGTTCTCGATATTTAGGGTATTTTTTTTAGAGTCCTCTCAGGGCGGCAGCAGCAAACCTAGTGCCTCGTAAGCTTCGTCACGGAGCCATGTATGCCGGCCACGAATGATGATCTATATGATATAATAAGTGACTAACTAAATTTATCTTAATCAAAATAAATCGTTAAATTTTGTCTCTTTTGGATAGGAAACTGTTATTTGCCGCGAAGGTGTGGCTACCCGGGAAGCATGTTTTATGAAATTAGTGAACAACATTTTGTAAGAACCAAGTAAAAGTTATGATGTTATCATGATCCAATGTCGAGTTAAGCTTTATTAGGTCATTGCGTAAAAAAAACTTTGTTTTAAAGGTAAAATGAAATGGTGATATTGTATTAGGAACGAATTCAGAGGAGACTCTTTGCTTTACTTCTAGCATTGGGAATATTGATGTTTTTAACCGGGTTCGCGGTCTAACCATAAAAATGGGTTCAACCTATAATGCTGAAACGCTTCCTCAGCTCGGTCAGCGTTATACTAGTTATACCAGTTACATACCAGCGGAAAGATAATTATATTACCTTTCAAATGAAACTATTCGTTGAAAGAAATAGACACAATGAGACAATTAGCGACCAAAGCGTACCTAAATTGCCGCAATCTGTGGGTCCCTGGCCGCTCTCGGCAACAACCTGCAGATAAGGATACTTAACGCCGGTTCACACATACAGCGGAGCGCTATAGTTAGCGCTACGTGAACGCTCCAAGGAGCGCTCATGTGGCGCTTCGTAGCGCCTGATGTAGCGCTCAGTTAGCGCTTCAGTAGCGCTCTGTTAGCGCTTCAGAAGCGCTTTGTTAGCGCTCTGTTAGCGCTACGGAAGCGCTTTGTTAGCGCTGTCACGCTCCTTGTGCCGTGCTTGCTGCTGCTACTGCTGCGGAACAGCGCGTACACGGCGATTCATTTGTTGTTGTTTTTCCTTTGACATTAAAAGAACATATTGAGGTATTTAGCGCACAAGGTAGAGAGAAGAAGGACAGTAGAGAAAAAAACGCTCTTTTCTGTCCTGTCCTTCTACTCTCTCTCTACCTTGTGCGCTAAATACCTCAATATGTTAGACTACCAACTAGTCCAAATGTCAACTTTACTGCATTGAAAGAAATAAGATGAGTTAAAGAGCCGCTCTCCAAGCAAAGGGTCGGGCAGGCGATCCAGAGTCATGGACTCTGGGCGACTAATTGATTGGGTACGACCTCATCGCTTTCAATTCGATATGCGTAACGCTGGTTTCAAGGACACGCAGGTAAAAATAATCGCCTTCGAAAGATCTCTGTGTCCCGAACCCTCAGCCTAGGAACAAGATTCGCCGGGTACCCGTCGGTATCTCGGTGGCGGAAGATTTCGCGCACCCAGAAGGCTCTTCCGGGGGTTAAGCCGTCCACACACATATGCACTGATCGCGTATGTAAGAGCATTTGTCGCATTTCTATTTCAACATCCCACATGTCCGCCATGGTGCTGCTGATGCACACCCAACCACAGGAACCGAAACCGCAGTGCACACGCTAATCCGCAGCACCGCGGTACAAGAAGCTCTACTGAAGCGCTAACAGGGCGCTACTGAAGCGTTAACAAGGCGCTACTGGAGCGCTAACAAGGCGCTACTGGAGCGCTAACAGGGCGCTACTAAAGCGCTAACCACGCGCTATACTAGAACAATGTCACACGCTGGAAGCGCCACATGAGCGCTCCTTGGAGCGCTCACGTAGCGCTAACTTAGCGCTCCGCTCTATGTGTGAACAGGCCTTTACTGTATTGCTTGATGACTACTTTGCCCCACCGGAAGCCGGCCCGGTACACACAATTGAGGAGAGCGCATTTAGAGAGACTCCATCCAAACTCTGACTTAAAGGCTGGCTCACAGTGCCCCATTTTCTATGTTAAAGGAGCGATGCAACAATGTTTGTACTTTGCGCAAATACTGCTTAAAACGGATCCCTAACGTAAATGACCTATGAAACACGCGTTCGTTTTTCAGCCCACGCAATAGAAGTCCCAGAAAAAAATTAAAGAAAAACGAGCAGCGTTCACCCCCTCAACTCGCAGCCAGAACAAGCGGCCACGTGATCTGGAGCCGATTATATGCCGCCAGTGTTGATCATAGCCACGCGCTGGGGTTGGCAAAGCGCAAAACACGCGCTGAGTTCCAGACATTGTTATGGCTCGGCTGCTGTCGTTGCAGCGATTGGACGCGGGTCACAACCCAAATGCTTCTCGAGCTGGCAATTGTACCGAGCCCAAGTCGAGGGCCCACGCAATGCTCGGGTCCAACCTATGAACCGCATTCAAATATCGTCACTTGTGTGTACTGCGATCCCCGAGTTACGTCATCAAATTTTGCAAAGGAGAGATTGAATGAAAATGATCGCTTTTGTCCTTGAAATTACACCGCAACAAAGGAGTTTCTTGGCCAATGGCGTTGCGTGTGAGCATCCTTGAGTCCCAGGTGTGCCAGTAAGCTCGTGTAGAGAGAAAAACATTCCAATTGAATATCGTTGCACATCTCTTTAAGGAGCTGTGCAACGATATTCAATTGTTTTTTTCGGGGGTCGCGGGGTGGGGGGTTAATGTCGATCGCAGTGTCACTGTCACACGAATTGGCCAGCGCAGAGGGAAGCTTGGCACTCTTCAGTCCGCAAAGCGTTTTTTTTTTTTTTTTTTTTTTTTTTGCAACACCACTTTGAATTAATTTTTCTACACCCCAACAACAATGTCAAAAAATTCAAATGAACATTTCTACTAAAGGAAGGAAAAAAAAAAAGGAGGGGGGGAGGAGGGGTCAAGTTATACCCGCTTTTGTTAGTCCCTTTGTTTTTTCTTCGCGATCGAAGGCGGGGAGAGGACACCAAGTGAATGTATGCCTCTTCGAGAAGCTCGAGGCGGTAAGTGCACGGACAAAAATTAACAGTGTCCTTCTGGGTTATAGTGACTACGACCATTTTCGTAACGTCACAACACGAGACAACGCTCCGTCTACCCTAAAATTCATTAAAAGGGATGTGATAATATGTGTAGGTGTTATTGCCACATGCATGCATGCTCGTTCGTTGCTGCACATTAATGATGTTCTCTTAAAACACAATATGTATCTTTTTTTGTTCCTTTTACCTTATTTGACCCTGTTTTAGAAGCTACTTACTTTTTTTTGTAGTCCAACTTCTAAGGTTGGCCCACTTTATTTGCTTTATTTGTAAATTCCAGCCGCGTTATCTGCATCTCAGTCACCTTTTTTGTGAGTCAGCTTTTTGCTAGCACTTTGAAAATGGTAATAGTCTTCCTTTCTTCTTCTTCCTGTACTGACCCCAGCAGGACGCATCTTACCTCAAGCATATATTTTACAAATAAAACATAATGGTGGCTGACGTAGACTTGATATTCTGGCTTGATGAGAGAGTGAAACTCATGAGTTTCACTCTCCCAGAGCGAGGCTTAGTACTCTGCCCTTCGCTGCCCGTGGCATCATCGGACGTCTATGTGGAGAACACCGGATTAAACTGCAGTCGGTTCGTGCTCCGTGCGTTTTTGAACAGCACCAAGAAAGCTACACAGGGCAAACGTGCGTTTACACTTTCTTGTTTAACCACCGTCCTAATTAAATGTTGTTATGAGTGTCTTTTTTTTTCTCGATTACTTATATTTATTTATTGGAAATCTTTTTTTATTCACCAACGTTTTAACCGAGGCTCGACCTGTTCAGAACCAAAGGAATAAGAATATCGAGCCGAACCTCATTTATTATTGAATTATCAGCTTACTGTTGCAACTATGTTTCGCTATTGTCTGGCAGTATATGCCGGTATAGTAAGATGGACAAAATCCTTATTTTAGTTTTGGCTACATCCTAGATGTGTGATGACTTCTACAGCTTCGCGATTTCGACAATGGAGTATTTTAGTAGATCGTCCCGATGAGTTCGATAACGATATCCGATACTCCGCCGCCGCCTTTGCGGATTCATCATATTGTTATCGGGCGTATCGGAGGTATCAGCACGTTCTACAAAAACTCTCGAATATCAGGCAACAGCTGCAACGAGGAAGCTTTGCTCTATCTTCGAGGTAAATAGCACTTCCATTGCCTCGCTGAAGAAGCCCAATGCAGAGCATAAAGCATTCGTGAGGCACAATATGGCACCCCCATGCAGTGCTTCAGTTCAAATGGTGTTCAGTGTAACAGTCGACATATTGAGTAAGAAATAGCGCAAAACGTCAGACGAGACTTTCGAGAGTCAGCTGTGGCTCAAAATACTCAAGGTCATTAGGGACAGCTTGCAACAATAAGAACTTGAATAACCCTCTTCCCTTTGTTTCTTCCTTGAGGGCAATAATGTTGTAAGTAACGCCACGAAAGTAACGGGTTACTTTTTGGGGTAACGGTCACTTACTTTTATAGGAGGGTAATTGTAATTGTAATAAATGACAATTTATCCTCGAGTAATTGTAAATGTAATTCCTTACTATTTTTGAGTAACGTGTACAAGTCTGCCTGGAACAGTAGAAGGGGTGAGCGTTTCATCTTGCCGGTGTCATGCCCCTGTATATCTTGCAGAAGTCATGCCCCTGTAAAATCTGTATACTGGACTACATCTGGTATACAGATTTTGGCTTAAATTTTACTATGTTCTACTTTGTGCATGCACTTAATAAAAAAAAAAACATCTTGATGTGACTTTAAGAAAAGATAATCGCAGCTGCAATTTAAGATACTTCAACATTTCTTCTTCACCAGTCAGTGTTTTTCTACATGATTCTACGCGATATAATGAAGTAAATAAATTGCAAAGAAGGGACGACAAGTGTAATCTTATTCCCCCCCCCCCCCCCCCCCCTACCAGACACACGCCCATCGTTCGGCGCGTGTTGGGTTAAAAATTAATCGGTCACAAGTACTGCATCAGCACTGAGCGTAAACTCGGATCCTATGACAGGCTTCGCGCAGGAAGTAAGGCCTAAAATATGGCGGCCGCCAATGTTGCTCGACGAACTTCTGAAAAGGGTCAGGCACTATGGAAGTCCTCTCTGCGCTGCATTTTCGGATCTGTTGCACAGTCGCGCAGTCTCGTCAGCGCGCCGACAAATACAGAAAGGAGACTCGTTTTAATGAATTCTATTCATTTTGGGAAATGCTCAAAAATAAATTGAACCTATATATTTGCGAAAAACCTATCGTCCTACCCTCGATCCCTTCAAGTATACGGCGGTCTTTCCAAGATAGACGAGCTCGTCAAAACGGAGGAAAGAGCGTTTAACTTTTTGCTTGTTTTTTTTTTTACACAAACACTTTTATTGAACGAAATCACATCAAAAAAGAATTTGTAAAACTCTTAAATGCAGCGAGGGACGGGTTATATCCAGCGTATACCATTGGCACCGCGCTAAGGGAAGGCAGTAACGCCACTCTATCGATCCCGTCTCAATTTCTTCCGTAATTTCTGTTTTTTTTCTTCCCCTCAAAGGCTGGGTGTACGTGCGTGCGCGTTTCGTCGCCAGCAAAGACGGGAAGGAAGGAACCTTTCTCCAAATCGCACCGTCAGCAAACATTCTCCACCAAAAAACCGAAGCGCGACCGGCGCCACTGTCTTTGGAGATAGCGCGAGCTCGGCCCTTGCTTCCCCTGCTGGAAGAACGTGCCGTCCGTCGGTGGACGAGCGCGCTTCCCCTTCTTTGAGCCATCCTTAGAACAAAAGCAACAAACAAACAAGAGCACACGAGGGAAGGACTAACAAGAAGCTAACGGTCGACACCAAGAAAGAGAAATCGCAGGGCATCCGCGCAAACGTTCGGAAAGTGCCGTCTGTTATCCTCAGTTTTACCATGTACACAACGGACCGCAGAAGACGCTACGAGCTATCAAGGCCAATCCAATGCTCCGTGAGTATTACGTGATCTTCAGGTTGTGCGCAGCACGTGGTACGTTCTCCGTACCAGATTGACTGGGAGGAATAGTAGCGCCGTGCTGCGGTCCATCGTAAGGTGAGCCAGAGTATATATACCAAGGTTCGTCCCTGAGCTGACAGCGCGGCGGGAGCTACGTGCTCGCCGGGCCAATGAACCGCCTCCCTTTCGTGACCTCCCCCCCGTTCTCTACGCGTGGGAATGGACGAGAGCGTGATCACGTGGCGAAAGATAGACAGGTCCATGGAGAACGTACAGCTTCCACCGCACTGTTACCTCGGGGGTGAACGGTGTTCAGTTGAGTTCTTTTTCCCGTAGGCTTGCCATATGTGCGAGGAAGCGACAGCATCGAGACCACCGGCGTTCCGTTATATTCCTCAGCTACTTCAGGGAGCCCGGGGTACCTACGTGCGCGGATTCGTTAATAGACGCCCGATGAGGAATGCGAAGCCGTGGGGCTGTGCCCGTGCACGTCGGCAGAGTTTTACGAGTTGCCTGGCGGGCTCTATATACTTGTTGTATTCTTTGACTGTAATGACCGTTGTTTTCGCGTTGAGCGCTGCCGGACTGATATGGCGCGCGGTGGCGCCGCTTTCCTCGATGCTGGCTTAAACAACGCCACCTTTATCGGTTTCAATTTAAGTGCTCCTCGTGGAGCGCGGTGCTGCTGCCGGGATAGCTGGGGTATACGGCAGGCGCTGCGTGCGATAAAGGTGGAGGGCTTATTTTAGTTGTTGTCGTTCAACTTTCTAATTTAGTAATCGAAGCCGGAACGATTTTGTGTCTCGTCGTGGACTTTTTCCGACGTCGTGTCGAAAAATAGCGGATCCTTACCGCCGCATAGCCCCGGCTACCGTTCAGGTATACGAGGTACGGTACCGTGTCTATGATAAGATTAGCTTCACGGCTGAACACTTGCAAACAGTTGTATGGTGGTCGGGGCTGCGGAGGCATCTTTTTGGACATATGTACGACACAGGCTTGAGTCGTTTCTTTTAGGGAAACGCTCGTGGCTCGCCGCAAATAATCTCGGGGAGCTCCAGGGAAAACAGAAAAATGTGATTTTGTTAATGCTTTGTGCGCGAGGGACAGATTATGTCCCACAGATTTAACGCCAGTCAATCACTTTATGACGACTGACATTACTTGGCTTTAACAACGTAACGTCTAGATTCGTCACGTCTAACAGGCTCGAAATATGTCGCTGCGAGTACACACTTATAGTATTAATAATTCGTCGTAATGATGTTTTTTTTTTTTTTTTAAATTAAGCCTACGTTCGTTTTAGCCTCAGTTTCGAAGTTTTCGTGGATGGTTATTCTGAAAATAATGTAACGCTATATTCACTTACAGCCTATTATGATCATGCTTCGCGATTGGTTGTGCGGCGTCCTTATTGTCCAATGCTGAGATCCCATTTGTTGCAGGGCGACGAAACAATTCACGGGACTCACGACGCCCTGAGTTTCTTAAGTTGTCGGTAGCCTCGTATACATGCACGGATGCGACCCTATAGGGGAGGATATCGAACAGTCCCGCCTCTAGCAGTGCGCTTCAGCTGTGGTATACAACCATAGCCTCCTCTACTGGCGACGTGAGTGATCGAAAGCGTCGTTGTGGTCGGCCCACCACAATTGGCCCAATGCTGACTATGACGTCAGCAAAGGATGTCTCATCGACGGAAATAAGAGGAATGAGACAACCTCAATTTTGACGGTGTTGGCAGTGTTGCTTCGAGAGCGCTATGATTTCAGGCTTCCACCATGCCCATTACAAACACCATCGAACTTGTTGTTCGCAAGGTGATGACGTCACGAAAGGTAACCAAACGAGGGCGCCACCGAAACATCTCGCCGCTAATGGAGGAAGCTATGGGACAACAAACCGTCTGTTCTTGTTTGTTTTTCTATCCGAGATATTGAAGATGACGATTCGAAGAACGCTCCTCGTGCAACTAAAGCACTGGTCAGAGCGAGGCGCTCGTGCCCAGACCGTGCTAGGCGAAGTTCTTTTTTTTTTTTGTTATGCTGCGCTGGTAAACACTAGAGTCACTAAATAAAGCTCTAGTGAACACCGGGCTGTGCGGATAACAAGTTCGATAAAGCGCCCACTATATTCGATCTCCTGCTTAATGGCGTATCGATTCGAGATACGACGATTCTGATTGGGTGTAATAGAGAAAAAAGCGGGGGGAAAAACTGTGAGCGTGTGAATCGTTCTCTCTCAATTCAATGCGCTACCGTCGCATCAATGTAAACGCACTCAGTGACTCTAACCAAAGTTGTCTCGCAAGGCGACTGCGGTGTTCCAGTGTGCGGTTGGGGAAAATCCATGCGCTGTCCCCTTTCCTTGTCGGTCGTTCCGAGAAGGGAGTGGGGAAACGGGGTGGAGGTATTGGGAACTACCAAAGTTTAAAACCTACACAATAATGTTCAGGGTACGAATGCGAAACATAAATTAAGATTACTATATAATTACGGAGATAGGCGTGAGCAAAGAGGAGGTACGACGCACCGCGTGGACAAGGTCGTGCGCTGAGTGCTGTGCAGTTTTCTACGATCCCGACCAATCGCCTCCGAATGGACTCGCATTGCGGATATAAGCTCTCGTGGAACTGTTTATTCGCTCATGGCATGGTCCTGGGCGGTCGGGTCGCGGCAGTTCAGTGAGGATCCGTTGTCGCAGGAGGGTCCCTTTTTCCTGGTCCACGTGGCCAGGTGGCTTGCAGTAGGCGCGGGCAGCGGTGGTCTGCGCCGGCACCCGCGGAGGCGGCCCAGTGCCTACGTCCCCGTGGGTCCATGCGTGACGCCATCATAACTTTAGTTCACAGGAGGCGGACGGCGGTGCATAAGAGAGCTCGTGACCTCTCGTGCTCTACCATAGCCTCCTCCATTAGCGGCGAAATGTTTTGGTGGCGCCCTCCTATGATTCTTTCTCGTGACGTCATTATCTTGCGGACAGCGTGTTCGATGGTGTTTGCAATGAGCATGGTGGAGGCTTGAAATCATTGCGCTCTCAAAGCAACACTGCCATCACCGTCAAAATTGAAGTTCCTACATTACTCTTATTTCTGTCGATGGGAAAACCTTTCCTGACGTCATTGTCAACATTCGGCCAATCCTGGGAGGCCGACCACAGCGACGCTTTCGATCGCGCACGTCGCCAATGCTCACAAAGCTTGGAAGTTCGACGACGGAGCCACAGAGTGCTCGGTCGCAGATTTGGAGCGCGAGGATATGGTAGCACAGAGCATTTCTGGGGGAACCTGGTCGTCAGCGCAAAGCTTTTGCAACGGCCTCGACCCGAAACATGGTTTCAAACCCGACGAGAAAAGAAGCGGTAGCGTGGGGAACGCGAGGAGCACGAGTGGACATTCCATCGCTCGGGAGAAGTGTGTTTCGGCGTTTCGACGCAGCGGGGCGCCCGTCACCTGGCTCTCCTCTCATCCGTTGTCTGCCGCTCTACCTTTTCAATTTCGTCGGCCGCATCTCGTGGTGATCTGCCAGGCTTAGTCAGTATAGAGGGGGCTATGGCTCTACACTAGCAGAGCTCCTCCGAGGTTGCTGCAGGTGCTGAAAAGCTAAAGTTCCCTCGATGCATTGCGGTAGTGGTGGCGTAGTCAAACTGGCTGGTGATATCGGTCTATTATACACCTTTTCCACAAGGGTGCTTAGGATGCTTAGCCATCTTGAACTTCGTCACTTCTGGTATGCGGTAAAGCATCGTTCTGATCTCTCCACGCCGCTAAAAGGTATTTACGAAAAATGCATGATTGTCACACATTCTTGTGTTGCCTCGCGTATATTTTCTCGCATATTCCAGGTTCAAATGTGTTATTATTTGTTCGTCCCGCATACCAGATACGGTACCCACGTGACTGAGAACGCCACAGGAAAAAAGAAACGTCTATACCGACCTCACCAGTCAGTTTAAAGTTCCCTATATAATATTGGTCCTTCCCGAACGGTCGACGGCGGGCAGCGCCGGCACCCACGTGGTCCGCGCATGCAGCAGAGGGGGAGAAGGAGGGTCCGTGATAAAACTTGAAGGTTCTTGGACTACGCGTAGAGCTCGCCAGCTTTAGAGAAACAATTTCTTGTTTCTTTGAATCCTACAGAGAAACAAGCGTATTTAATTTATTATGCGTTTCCACATCTTTGATTACTAAAATAAAATCCACGTTTCTGAAGTTTAGGCAGTCCTTTTAGAGAAATAGGTGCTTTGATTTCGAGTTAATTTGTTCAGTTTCGGTTTATCTGGTCATGTGATCACACACAGCTGCGTTGCTGCTTGCTTCGTAAACGTCGTCGAAGAAGTGGAAATCGCCAACAATTATCGGTGCACTCTGACTGGGACGTTAATTAACGCTCTCATCAAGCACATTATAGGCAAGAACATCGTTTATGAAACTCACTAGAATGGTCGTGTGAGTAAGTCTTCATTTTAATCCTCTCGGCACCTACACGCCCCAACTCGCACGTCTCACTCGATACTGTACAAACCAGGACCAACGAAGTAGGTCCTGGTACAAACTGACGATGGTAAAGGCTACAAAACCGAAGCACCTCCCCGTAGTTCTGCTTCCAGTCCGAGTGCGCGGCCTTTATATTATGCTGAGTTACAAACACAAGGGGATAGATTTGATATGTTACCGCCGCCGCTCGAGTGCAGTGCAGCCTGAGAGCATATACCAAAGCAGGAGCTCACGCTGATTGGGGAGGAGATCGGACAGTCACGCCACTAGCGGCATGCTGCAGCTGTGTCGACAACAAAGCTAGTTTTATTGTTTGTTGTTGATCATTCCTGAACTTGCTATCAGAGATGTCATCTCTGCAATTATTGGCTATCAAAGATATTGTGATAGTAACATGATGCCAAGCCAAGCATATTAACAGAAAGCTCAAAGACGTGCTCAAAGTTTTCGGTTTGCTGTCCCTCCCCACAGACTCGGATTACAGTGTCTGGTCCCATCCTGCTTGCTCGCATAGTCGTTTTGACTTTGTGTGTCCGCAGTTATTTTGATAAAATTCATAATTTAACCGTATGTATCTCTACATACTTTCACTCAAAGGTGACGCTTTAGGCCCACACTAAAGACCCAAGATCAAAGAAAACGCAGGTATCAAAACACAGGAAGTGCCATCATTACTCTGAATGCGTCCAACTTTTCTTCCTTCCACTCAGGGTGACCGAATAAAAAATATGGAGATAACGCTCGACTCCAGCTTTTGAGTAGGTTGCATTCAACGTTACTAAAACACTCAGTTGGGAAACTCGCCGTCGAAACCTGGGCCGCTGGCGTCCACCGAGACCGAGCTAAATGCGACAACAGCGCCACTCTTTATCCATTGTCTGTACTGTGGACACCTTGAGCTTTTAGAAAGCATGTCTTTTGGGGTAAAAACAAACGAAAAAGACTCTTTTTGTATGAAATTTATTGGAGTTTAGTACCAAAAGAGGGGCGCGTTATGTTTTTAAAGTCTTTAGTTTGCAGGGTTTTGCGGCACAATTAATATTGTTTTTATAGAACCATGCCTCAGCGGGCCTTTCAGGTAGCACATCCCGCCCTAGGTGCATTTTAACTTCGATAATTCAACGCGGCGCGTCCGCCGGGGAGACGGGGGTGGTACCCCTGTAGCCTTTTCCGCTGTATCTGTTCTTAAAGCCAAAATAGAAGTCACGTGCAGTTCCTCGAGTGGCCGCTGCGGGAGAAATGGTGGCATTGTGTTCGTCATTAGCTCGGTGCTCGGAGACAGTTTGGGGCCACTTTTTGAAAGCTGACTCTATGGGAGTTTCCCAACTGAGTGTTTTAGTAACGTTGGTTGCATTATATCCGCAAGAAATACATCTTGAATCGAGGAGCAGCGCCAGTGAGGGATCAAGATTGCTAAGGTTGGAAGTAACAAAATAAATACAGCTTATTGCCGCTAAAATCATAAAGAATCGTACAGCACTTCTAAAATTCCAATGAGAATTTCATGACAACTCAATTGCAAGGCGAAAATAAAATGACGAAGATCAACAGCAGTGAGGGCCATTTATGAAAAACAGCGGTTACTGCGACACAGATAAACAAAAAATACTGTGCAAATGCGGTGTCTCAATATTTCACGGGAAAATCTACATACTCAAGTGTTTACACGGTAACACTAACAAAACACGGCAGCATAAAATGGGCAGGAGTCCTTACACCGTGCTTTTTTCTACACACGTTAGGCGTCGGCAATCTTCCATAACTCGAATCGAATGAAAAGGGAGCGATTTTGTAGGTCACCGCAGTCGAGCAGCCGTCAGCTGAAGCCGATGGGAATGAACGGTTGAAACCTCAACATCCAAGGCGCTCTGCATGCGTCTCGGTGTGTGTTTCTGTCTCCAAGTTCCACGCCACACACCGTGAACGTTTCGGTTCTTCATCGTAGGATCGTATTGCAGTTGTAGCGAACATGGCGAAAAACAACTCCGCGAATAGCTAAAGACGCACTGCTGTCGACAGAGAAGGAATCTTGACATGTGATTGCACTTTTGGGTGGATCCACTCACTCGTTTCACCGTTAGAGCACATGCGATGGTTGCAAAAGTACTTTTCCGTCTTCCGGCGACATCACAGACGCATTTTCAGCCCCCTTTGCGATACATATGTGGGGCGGTAGAGCGAGAAACATTGCGCGTCCCGCGCCGCCGAAATACTGGCGCGAAATGTAAAATTCTTTGTTGCCAGTTGTGTTGTCAGGCACTTCCTTAATCAAAACAAAACCAACCCGAAAAATGAAATAAAAAAAAAAAAAACGTTTGCAGCGCGGTGCAAGGTAATCGGCGCCATGACAAAACTGCGACGTTGCTACATGCTCTCTGTCAACTTTGAAACATCGGTTCGAAGTTTTTTGATGGCCGCAAGCACGGAGCGCCGTAAAAGGAGGAGGGAAACAGATTGGAAACGGCGGCACCTCACCTCCCTCCCCCCCCCCCCCCCCCCCCCCTTCCCCTGGAGTCTCTGGCTGCATGCCCTCTTCATGATCGGCGAGTTGTGCGGTACCGAATAACCACAAAAATGCTTTCAAAACTAATAAAATATTAAAAATGCAGCGGACATCAAACTCTTTGATAAATAGACCGGCAAACAGGACTACCATGTCATTTGGACAAAGTCGTGTCTATCAGTCCGTTCATGTTTCCTCCCGAAATTTGTGAACCCTGAGTTGAACCATTTAACCCGCTCAACCTTACTTCGTTGCCAAACTTGAGTTCAAATAAATTCAAGTAGAATAAAAACATAATTTTAGTTCAATATATTCTCATGAGCCTAATTTGTGAGCTGTTCCCAGTGATCGCGAGATTTGAATCCCAGTTAAAAGCGCTTGTGACTATATGTATGTTTGCTTTCCGCCAGCGGCTGAAGACTGACTTTCATTAGATTTCCCTTTTATTATGAACCTTTAAGCCGCTTTGGCGACACGAAATGACTAAAAAAAGGCTAAATTCCATACGTTACTCCCAAACTTGTTCTTATCACATCATCATTAAACTTGATAAAATAAATACATAAAACAACCGAACGTAAGACCGTGCTGCATAATGAATTCTCAAACAATAGGACAAGTCACGAACAAAAACAACTTATATCAGTACAAATGCTGTAAGTTCAAAGTGGCGATATACAGGCGAGTTGAGTAATGATGCAGATGGAAATATCGCACAAATAACAAAGACGAGGAGGTGTAGACGTAAGTTCAAAGCCCCCTAATTTGGGAATCTTGAGATGGCAGAAATGATTGTGAAATAATAGCATTACTTTTGTGAAGTGATGCATCATAATTATTTATGAATTACTTCTTGCGATTTAGTGGCTCTAACTACATTTAACTACTTTTGTAGTTATTCAGTTGTAACTTTATTTGAATTACAGCTTGCATTTACTAAAATATGCATGAAAGTCACCTCGCGAAATCTCCCATTTTGATCAAAAGAAAGCTCACAGTTATTCCCACCGTCCCTGCTTGATTCTATAATAAACGTCTAGTTTTCTCCGAAAGCGGAAACGGGTCCACTGTCATTTTTTGCAACGATATATTCAAGTTATACCCTTTTTTTTTTCCCTTAAGCTTAACAGGTTCGTTTAAAAAAGCCGTGAAACCTGCGATTATGCAGATTGTGCAGGTGAGTTATACTGGCAGAGGGACATAGTATATGAGACTAATCGTAACGATCAGTCGGCTAATTAAGTAAAATATGTTAATTAGCTTTTTAGTTAGTGAAAGTAGACGTAGGGCACGAAAACCAGTAAATCAGTATATTTTTTAAACACATCTCTTACACTTAAAACAAAAAGAGTATAATAATCACGATCAGTAAAGACGGGTGGGGTATTTTATTCATTCAGAAACGCATTAGGAAACGAAACCATATTCTTTGTTAAGAATGTGTGTGTCCGGTAACATTATATTAAACACACACACTCACACGCACACGCATACACACACACACGCACACACACACACGCACACAAACGCACACACACACACACACGCGCACACGCACGCACACACACGCGCACGCACACACACACACACACACACACACACACACACACACACACACACACACACACACACACACACACACACACACACACACACACACACACGGAGGTAAAATTTTTGTCGATTCCGATATATCAAAAAAGAACTACTCCGGATTTCAAAATCACAATAAGAAAAAAATATATATAAAAAAAATAAAGACGGAATGTTCGGTTAGAGCACCGGGTCAATGGTCCCGAGGAGGGCCCGCTTTAGTTTTATGTTTCGTACTATTGACTATAGGGGATTTGCCTCATATTTTGACAAGGTTCGTTCGGGACAACGAGTCACTGCACTCGTGGCAAAGGAAGGTGTTCTGGTCTCCAGTTTGAACCAAATACTACTTGGGCTTCTTAAATGAGAAGGAGTTGTGGTTTTATAGAAACGAAAATTAGGAGTGAATAAATTTGATGGGAGGGAGGCGGAACTATTACGCTTCTTAGTGACTACGTCCACGTATTCAGAGGCTTCAAAGCATCTATTGTTTATTCGAGGAACATTTGTATTCAAGTTTTGTCATGAGACAGTTAGTGTTCCCAATGGCAAGGGAGTGAATGCCAAATCCAGCTCAAGAAATATCATTCGATACAGGTGAATTAGGGTACGTTTGTGTGCGGAGTTTATTTTTATTTTAAATTTTGAGAACTTTTGGAACACAGTCAAGTTAAACTCCAAATTTCGGAGAATGGGGAATCTAGAAAAAATAAAGTTCGTTGAACATAAATTCTTGGGAGAAAAATAAATTCCTAAAAACACCTTCCGGATTCTACGAAAAATAAACTCCGAAAACGCGGAACCATTCATATAAAATGTGCCCTGGAAACGGCCGACCACGTAACCCCTCGTAATTATTTAACAGTCAATCGTAGCTAGGTTGCGATTCTGTTCAGCTTTGACTTTTGTTGCTACTTTTTTTTTTTTCTGTGTCATGGACCGATGGGTTACTTGGATAATCCTTCTACGCTACTACTTTTCTAATCAATAAATCGTTTTCTATCATTTTTTCTTTCTTTTTACGTATACCGACGCATCGTGCCCTATTTAATTTCATCATCCTAGCGAAAGATCGAGGGGATCTCGTGCATCGAGCCATTATTTCCTCTGCCGCCCTTGGGCATGGCAAGAACACATAAATCGTACAACTAGTGGTTTTGTTCGTAGACTACAGTGACCTTGGAAATGGCCGAAACTTGAATTATTGCGCGGCTGTTCTCGATTAGTAGGCTGATGTTTGGCCGACGGCGCAATGATCGGGATATCGATAATCGAAATCCGGCTAGTCGAATTTTAGATCGTGACCACTGTTAGACCTGACCCGAATGGCGGGATGTAAGTTGCTAGAGGAATCCCCATGTCTCCATTTCATAGCCCAGGAAAAGTAAAATATACGTTAGGAACGATTCACATGGTGCATTTTTTTAGTGCGAATTCGGTGCAACGGCAATGACCCGTACATGAAATATTTCTAGTTCCCTGCCTGCGAACACATGCCATTTTCTGCATTTGCGGATTACACTATTTGAAGACTTATTTACGTCCGAGAAAAATGGTTGAATTCATTCTTGAACGAAGCGGTGACAGAAAATGTTCTCATCCTTATACTACGTCGTAATTTAAAATTGACTAGGAGATATGAACCGCTGTATTGCTCCGATACCATAACCTGCCAAATGATAATAAAAGAAACAAAAAAAAAAAAAAAAAAAAAAAAACAAGCTGACCATTTCACGGAAAACAGCACTGGCGGGCTTCCTTATTCGTGCAACGGAATCTGAACGAGAAGTATCCATAATTGTATCGCTGAAGTAGGTACACGACTGCAGCTACTCTACACCGCTCCCCCAAGATCAGACAGCGAATCTGCCGCGTACAGATACAAAATTCAAGGCGGGCGAAGTCAACCAGACGCCTCGCCTCTTCGAGCATCGCATTGCAGACTCACGTCGAGAGATCGCAAATAATCCTCGTGACCTTCGACCTTCCCCGCGTTCCGTGGCTCCTTGCATGTACCCCGCGCGCTTCGGTGCGCATCTCTGCACAACTCTTCCCTACTCCGCCCAAATATAGAAGCCCGCGCAGCGCGAGAAACGACAACAAAAAAATCAAAGAAACCTCAAAGGTCCACATGGCGTCCTTGGAAGCATATACACTTCGTCTCACGTTACGGTAGAGCGCAGCGGACGCTACATAGAGTCCCAGCCAATCCAGTACTGTGAACGTATCATGTGACCACGCGCCCAACCCGGCGCTGCAACCCTCTCCCGAAGGTCCCGTGACACACACGTGCCGTCGCATTGGCTTCGGTGGTTCATAGCGTGTCCCCTGCGGCCCATGGTAAGGTCAA
The DNA here is from genome assembly GCF_016920785.2 of Ixodes scapularis. NCBI lineage: Eukaryota > Metazoa > Arthropoda > Arachnida > Ixodida > Ixodidae > Ixodes > Ixodes scapularis. The sequence goes on from NW_024609846.1 coordinate 103,064,716, forward strand.
ACCGAGTGCACGTTCACGGCGCGTCCTGAGCTCTACGGCTGCAGTCTTCTCACGCTCGATCTTGATCCACGAAGATGGGAAGCAAATGAGACCAAGAGCGGGTGCACCGCCGCGACCTTTCACTCTCGTTGACTCGGAGCAGCCGCGCGGGGCGGCAGCGAGGCCGAAGGGGTCAGACGAGATACCCAGATGAGGTTGGAGGCTGCGCTGGGAGGAGAAATCCGAAATCGCGCGATGGCGCCTTGCGATAGAGGGCTCGAGGGGAGGTGACCCTCCGACTCGGTCGCTTCCTATACTCCCTCCAGCCCTTAAGCTGAGACTGCGGTGAAAACTACGCACTCGAAGGTCCAACCAACCGCCTCCCTTTCACTAGCCTGTCCCACACTCTCTGCGCGTGGGCGTGGGCGAGAGTTTGATCACGCGGTGAAAGAGAGACGCATCAGTGGTCCAACGAGCACGTAGCTTCCATCGCACCACCAGCTTAGGGGTAAAGGGGAGTATAGTGCTCGGCGGGTGCCCTGGAACTGTGGGCTTGTTTCGGTTCGTATAAACCCTTCATTCAACCCAGACCCAAAGAGGAGGTACATTTTTCGCGGAACCAGACCAAAATAATAAAAAAAAAAAAAGAAATTAAAAAAAGCGCGTGTTCAAAGTGGCACGTTTGGGTGACAGATAAATGCGTATGTAGGTTCAGGGAAAGCCGGTCTACATTTCGCACTGACGCGGGGGTTTATTCAACGGCGAATTCGTGTCGACCCAAGCATTCTCTGGAGCATTTTTTGGGAGCGATTCACTTTCTGGAGTCCCATTTCGCAAGTGGGCGAGACGCGTAGTACCAGTGTACTTGAAACCACGGTTTCAGAGAAACATATAGGCGCTCAAAAATGCCTGCGTCTGTGCTGCCTGTACCGGATTAACAATGACGGATCGTCATTGGCTGACGTTCGCCAGAGATGGCGGTACCGTGGTTTAATGTTCGTCCGGTCTCAGGAGAAAAGTGGTGTCTACACCTTTGCCAGAGCGTATACTACCTAACGCACCAACATTTACAGGTGGTCATTATTGTGCGAGTTGTCGGTGAATTAACAACGACTATGAGGCGTACATGATCATTAGCGCAATGTCTGTTTGTCCACGTCCCCGCAACGCACACAGAATGCCATTTGCCATGATCTACTGAAAACTTAGAAAACGAGGCTTGATTCACAAACGGAATCGGCACTAGGGCATGTAGTGATCGAGCGAAGCGTAACCTTCGAGTCGTCTTGCAGGTCATGCATTCAACCCGAACTGATTGCGCAGGGCTTCGAGCTTGTTCAAGGTCAAACGAAATTATCCTACGTTTAAAGCTCTCTCGCTGTCAGCAGGCGCTCATCAAAGTACTTAGCTTGGACTACATAAAATGATTGCACTGAAGCGACCTTCGAGACTTTATTTGTGGCCTCCAGGTTTCGCTTCGCGATTTGGTGGATATGACTCATCAGATTTTGAAGACGGTTCTTTAACCTTTTCTATTTCGCTCGAACTGCCTCGGTTAATTCATACGGATATTTTTACTGAATATCTGCGTTTATTCTTTCCGGTTGTTTAACAAATATTGCCTTCATGTAACACGGTTTTATAAACAGTACGCGATTAGATTCCCCTATGAGACAGGAGAAATAAAACAGTCGCTGGCCACACCGCCCTATAAAAGACATGCATGCAAAGCACGAATAGGCAGTTTTCAAAAGTCGGAGCCATTCGGTGGCAATCTCAAAAGCTTTAATATTAATGGCGACGTGATAGGAGAGCGAGATCGCACAAATTAAGCACCTTCAACGTCGTGAACCAAAAACGACGTACAATTGGATCAACTTGTATGAATCAATTATCCGCTTTTTGTTCCATGTTTTACCGGTTTGGAGGAGCTGCGTAATGCCGCCATTAGAGCGTCGAGTCTCGTCCTGAGCAGAGCAAATTAACTGACTTATGAAAAGTGTCCAAAGGGTGTATTCACTGGCGGCCATAGCCAACACAACCTAAAATAATCAAAGCCTGTGCATGCACTAGAATTTTGACATCATCGCAGTGAGGTCGAGCGAAGACACATGATTGGAGACGAGTGCTGCGTCAGTGCTCGGCTGGGCCTCGTGTCCAATCAACGCGTCCCAGGACGCTCGGCATCGGGCTCGGGTCCTATTGCCGAGTTGGCGCCATCCGACTGTGAGGACGTTCCATGGAGGAAGAGGGGGACGTTCGGAGGCCTTCATTATTCTAGATGGCGTTGCCATAGCTGACTGTTTAGCTGCTCAGCGCGTGCTGAGGGCGAGCTTCCACGGTGCTTTTGCAACGTGCATTCTACAAGTTCAAGATTGTCGGTGTTGGAAGCCTATAAGTGTAATCTCGTTCTGAACAGTCACAAACAGTGCACTCAAGTATGACGTCCAGTGAATACACCCTATTGCGTTTGCGTTTGACGTACCTCTAAGGTAGAACGGCGTTGGTACAACTACTCGTAGTTTGACAAATACAAAACATCACCAAAGATACAAACAAACAAAGACGTGTTGCGATTAAATTTGGGAAATTCTTTCATTACATTTCTAATTGTGTTTCCGTTGGACGGTTTACTGATGTATGCGGGTATTTTCCCCGACCGCCAAAATCTCCTGCAAGAGGAGTTTTTTGGTCACATAACCGACTTCCATAATGACAAAATACATTAAAAAAAACTCCACATCAACAATTTCCTGTTACGTTCTCAAGACTAGAGTTGGTTGCTCAGTGAGCTCAGCACTGCTACGAGGGCACATGACTTCGTCTTGCGTCTCATTCGCACGCGCTCTCCTGTGAAGGAGACGCAAAAACGAAGCGATGCGCTCGCGCAAGTGGCTTTGACAGAGTTGGAGCACTGTGGAGGTGCGCCAGCTTCGACTATGCAGCACAAGATAGTTCACGCTGTGACGGGCAGATGATGCCATAATTCCATCCTCGCTTTGATTATTCAAGTTAAACAAATTCAAGAAAAAGGGTGGGTAGGCTTGAAATGTAAGAGAAACGAATTGCGTTCGTGTATTGTATCTTCTCAGAAATAGGGGATGTAGTACTTATACCCCTTGTCCCATAAATAACACCCCCAAAACTAAATGTCGACGCTCAGTCCACTGACGGCGAAGTGACGATACCAACTTTTACGAGTGTCTTGATAGCCGTGTGATATAACTAGGCTACCGTGTTTTCAGATAAATAAAAAAAAGAATAAAACAAACGAAAAGCACTCTTTGGTAAATTTTTTATCTCTACGGATTTATCCGAAAAGTTTCGTATTTTGAGGTCAGAGCGACAAAATAAAAAGCAAAAGAAACAGGCGGTGTTTTACAAATAAACTGCATTGGAGCACAGGGTTAGTGGTTCTGAGGAGATGCCAGTTCAGTTTCCTTTGAAATCTAGAACTACTCACAGAAGCTAGGGGTTGGCCTTTTAGCACGTCGAAGTTCCTTCGGGACAACGGGTACAAAAAATAAACTCTGAATGTCAAATAATTACGAACCCATCAAAAATAAACTCCGATAAAGGCCGAATTTGCTGCGAAAAATAAACTACTAAAAATACCCTACGACTTTTACGAGAAGTAAACTCCGATAACACGGAATCCTAGATATAACTAACTAACTGGCTAATGTATGCACCAAAGACTACAGAAAAAACAAGAACACGGATTTCGCAGCCGAGCCAAAAAAAACCTTGGGTGTTTTACTGTCGTGTTTAATGCGTACATTTGCTATTTTAATACGTTGCACCGCTTAACTATCAAGCCGCTTGGGAAAGTCTGTATCGTCGGTTCGATGTCAGTGGGCTGAACGTCGAATTATAGTTTTTGGAGTGTTATATGGAGGGACAAGGGGTGTAAGTACTACACCCGCTATTCCTGAGGGTGTAGAAATGGCATGTAAATTTGTTTCTGTGAAAGATCGTGTTAAGCGAGAATTACAGAAAACCACAGGCAAGGCTTACTTCTCTTGAGCGGAATCGGATGGAACACTAGGTACTTCCTGCCTTCAAAGCCGGTCATGTGACCAAAATATTCCTCTTGCGGAGATTTTAGCCGCCAGGGAGATACTCGCGTTCGTCAGCCAACCGCCCCTGGGATCCGCAGTGGTACCTCCTAGCAGCTGCAGGGCAGTGAATGCATCTGAAATCTCTCCCAGCGCCCAAGCACGGGTCACATCGTGTGTGCCGTGTGGGCGCTTTTAGACATGTCCCTCTACTATATACTTGGGCAACCAAGTATGGACCACTTTTAAACGGTCGATGAAAGCGTCATGAAATCGGGGTACTTTTGAGGCGGAAACGAAGAGTGCACCTTCTCCTCTTTTACGTTTTCTTCCTTTTGTTCTTGCCGGGCCTTCCGGCGCTCTCTTTTCGAGCAGAACGCAATTCGTCGCTCTCGCGCAGCGTGTCGCCTTCCTCTGTAAATCAACGTGACACTTCCCGCTTTGGTTTCCTCACCCGAGCAGATCCAAGTCGCTTCCTGGCCGGGAGCATGTGAACTGCTCTTGTCGACCACTTCTTTTTTATTAATTTTTTTCCGCTTTGCGTGTCGCCTCAGATCAATTTCTCGCCTCGGACACTCTTCCTTCTCGTGAGGACAACCTAGGGGCTGCAGCGGAGGATGACTCGGCTACGGTGTGCGCGACTCATCCGGACACCTACTCACAGATAAAAAGAACCTAGAGAGCAAAATACATTAGAAGGGACCATTCGAAGATGTTGGAAGCGGTGCAACGAGGATCTAGGGGGAAGAAACCACGGAGAACATGCTTATCGAGATGTACACAGGATGCAGTCGGAAAAAAAAGTGCCCATATATCTTGAACGGATTTTGAAACTAATGCTCTTGACCTAAAAAGCCGTTGCTGGCACGCCGGGTGCATTCTTTATTTCGTTCGTTTCTGGATTTTAATGACCCGGTCGCGTAATTAATACTATAAACCCCCGATAGAGAGAGCGTAACAATCCCGATGTATATTTTGATAGCGCGCTAAACAAGAGTACCAAACATAATAAAATCTTTTTTTTTCACAAAGCCAGCTTGCTATAAAATTTTGAGACCAAGAAGAGCGTTATCGCCGGCGTAAAAAAACGCGAATATATTACATATGGGTAGTACCACTGAATCCAGACACATACACATTCTGAGAAATTCACGTAATGTAATCTACATTTCTCGGGACATTAATTCCTTCAGTTGAGACGCAGGCCGTAGATATCGGAGGACGCTTTCTCAAGTTATTGACTGTCGAAATCGTCACGGCGGAAACTGACGTTTCTTCGGGCCGCAGGGATCGCATGTTTTGTTCCTTCAGCTTTCTTCACTCTTTATCGCATTTGCAATAGGGTTTATTTTCCCAGATTCCTATGGTGGGTTCAATAATTAACTGTCCCATGCAGTGAAGCCGGCAAAAGGCACCTAAATTACCATTGGCTGCGACGCGTCATGTGGCTTCATAGCTATGGCGTTATTGTCGCTAAGGAACCAGCCGAACTGCTGGCGGCGCAGCACAGAGTAAAAACACGTCAAAAATTTATCAAGGAGGTTCGTCTAAACAAAGTAAAGTAATGGCCTTGAAAATAACATTTTGTACATTTCGGTCTGGGTGCGAATCGAACGCGGGTCTCCGGCTGCGAGACAAGCACGCTTCCCCGACGCATTTATTTTTTTAGTATTTTTTTATTGGATAAGATCGAACTATTTACATACTAAAAGTAACTGGATGAGTCGGCGGCTCGCGACTGCCCCATGAGGTGTAACAATTCAGAATACATTCACAGCAACATACACTCGCATGGACTGTACACTTCAACATGGGCCAAAAACTAAGAACAGCAGACAATAGTAACACAGCACCTGCATTCACTGATTTGTTATCTGGTCATGTCCTTATTTTTAATCGGGACTTAAAGGGATGGCAAACCAAAATTTAAATAAAAAAAAAAAAAAAACAATGCAGGAGATGTAGGCGGGACGCTACAATCTCTACAACTCTACTCCTAAGGCGATATCTCGAATGGACGGCCGTATTTTGGGAAAAAGAGGTTGAGATTGAACCAGGCCGACGAGGCGCGTGACGTGAAGATATCTTGTTTCCCCCTCTCTTCGTTTCACCCTCTCAAGGCGGCGAGGCAGAGAAGGCGCAAGGCCGTTCCCTCTCCTGCTCGGAGAAACAGGACGTAAACATATCAGTCAAATCATATGTGCCTCCTTTTCTGAAAAATACGGTCATCCGTTCGAGATATCGCTGTATGAGTGACGTTTTGGGTGTTTGCAGCGTCCTGTTGCACGCTTTTGCCGCGTGTTTTGTGGAATACAGATTTCTGTTCAGCATCCCTTTAAGAGTTTCCCAAAAGTCGCTCTCAAGGAACTCTATCCCTTTGATTAAGGAGGTGACATACCTAATTATTGTAATCAAATACCACCACGCGGGTTGACCACCTTCTCTTACCAGCGTGTGATCAGTGCGAGAACTCCAAATTGCGTGTAAAACAATTAAGGTTAATATTCCCATGCTGAAGCTACGACGATGTTTTCCGACATCAAGAAGCTTCACGCCCTGCCTAGTTGGATATAAACAAATTCCGGCTTCCGCCCCCGAAATAATTTGGCATTTGTACAATACAAGGGGGTGTGCTGCAGCGTCTCGGCAAAGGGGCAAATGACACAGTTTATCCCCATAACAAAAAAACAAAAAAACAAAAAAAACTTGCTTTTTCTCCCAGGTTTTCACTGGTGACACTTCCATATGAAACCTGACAAAAAATCTTTAACTCCCTGCTGGACAGGGTACCTCCTCAAACGCCTGAAGACATATCGGATTCGGATCCGCCCGCTGCTGCAGTAAAGCCAGATCGGTAGAGGGGCGGCGGCATAACTAGGTTAATCGTGTCCCAGTACAAACGTTTCCTTTTCACTTAAGTATTGCTTTTGAAAGTCCTATTTTCAAAACACTTCACCGCTTCTGCTATCTCTTTACAATATTGCAGAGTGGGTGCCTTCTTTACTGCAACGTAATCAATGTTGACGTCCAGCCACGAGGAGAGATAAGGCCTTCTTAACGTCAGCAGTACTGCGATGGATATCAGGACTTCTTTGTCTCAAAAAAGCAAAAACCGACGCACTTTCAACTTAATGTCTAAATTAACTAGCTCTAGCTCGCCTTTTCGGGGGCTGATAAAAATATTAGTATGGCGCGTTCTTTGAAAACAAGAATTCCACACGAAAATCGCATATACCCTTTGCATTTTTTGCGCTTCACTGCTCTGACAAGGCACGACACGTGCCGAGTACCATGCACAGGAAAAGAAATTAGCTATACAAGCATAACTGCGATTTAAGAGAGAGATATTTCTTCTTTGCCATTCTGTAGCTTTGGCTCTAACGACCTCGTAGAGCCTCGTGCCACCTTCGCCGCTGCCCAACTTTGTTCGGTCTAGGCTGACCCCTAACTAATTTGACAACGAAACAGACCATTGACACCCTTCCCCGACGCCACGGCGGCTCCACGGTTCCGGCTGTCTAAAGCTGTGCCTAGTGCGTGCGTCTTGCTGTCCCATTCGCACACGTAAGTAGTCTTAAGTGTCTTTCAAACTTTTACTATGAACAAACTTAAGCCGACGAAACATTTTCATACTTGCAGAAGAAAAATCGTGTTCCAATCAGTGCTGATTTTTGCGGTAGACCAACTCATGTGCGACTAGCGTGACGAACTGCATGTGCGTACACCTGGATCGAAGAACCTTGGAGAATCCTGCTTCATTTTGTTTCACGCTCAACAACGTCAAAACATGCAGCACTGACAACTGCATACAGGCTAAGCTCCATGAAGCGATTATTCCGCGAACAGCCGAGTCCTGACGAATTTTGTGCGGCTGACGTTCGCTTTGCACGCGCCGTCAGCAGCTATTGTTATGACGCCAAGCGCAGAGTGAACGTTGCCTGGTGGAAGTCGTCAGTAGTTGGCGGCATATTCGCTTCATGAACTGCAGCTTTTATAAGTCTCCCGAGAGCTCCTTTCCTACCTGATAGGGCAGTCTTCCTCTCGGACAAGACTCTCCCACTTATTCTTGATCGATGCATGCACGATATCGACGCAGGGCCTCGAAGCTTCTCTTTCAGTGAATATCACAGCGATATCAGTATTCATGTCAAAAAGGGTTGTGACTACATGTGAGCCGCCTCGGTGGCTCCAAGGCGAAGCGCCGGCTTATACGGATACTTAGGCGGCGGATTCGAATCCCGGCCGAGTTGCTCGCAATCAGACGGAGGTTTATTGCGAGAAGGCACCGTGTAACCGAGATTTCTGTTGCACGTCAAAGGACCCCCAGGCGGTCCAAGTTAATCCTCAGTCCTCCGCTGGGGCGTATCAGAAGCTCTTCGTCGATTTGGTACGTAAAACCCCCTAAATTTGATTTATATAACACGTCTTCAGAAGCGCAACAGCATGAAGCACCTAGCCAATTCCTTCAACGTATACAGCGAAGCTCCGGAGGCTTTCCGTTAGCTGACTGCACCACTCACGTCTAGGGTTTACATATAAAACTCCCCCGTCTCACCCATCTCAGAGTTATACGCTAACAAGACATTGCTTGCTTCGCCGCCTTCAATATCATTGTGCCTACGCTGCCGAAGACTCGAGACGGAGTCACACTACCACAAAGGTATTTGCTGCCGTTACAAAAGACACGGTGTTTGTTGCAAACACGATGACAAAGATATATGCGGACACGACTCGAGCATGTCTGAAGCGTGTTTGTTTAATACATACACATGTCTCGAACATGTTTGCAGAGAGTTCTTTATGATCAATGTTACAAGACCGTGATAAAAAAAGAAGTCTGCATGACTGTCTTTTGTATTTAATAGTGTGACCGGGGGCTATAAGATGTGGCAACGCGCCATCTGTGGCGTTTCCGAAAGCATTCGTCATAATTTCAAGCCCAAAGTTTCGTTCCTCGACACTCTGCGAAGCGTCAACATGACCGCGATCCAAAAGAAGGAAATTATGTGTCCATCCGTAGGACCACGAAGAACAACATACCTCATGACACGCCTTTGGTTTTCTGAGTAGCAGCCCTTCCAGTGGCGTACCAACTTGTTCTTAAGTGGGGGGGGGGGGGGCAAACCAGACACCCCCCGACCCCCCACCCCTCCCCAGGACAGGAGGGCGGTACCCCTGGTATTCTTTTGGCGCTGCCGGCCAGTGTTTTCCCTGCCCAGTGGCGGCTGTTTCAGGGGGGTAAAACACATGCCTTGCCCCCTCACTCCGAGAACTGGGGGGGGGGGGGGGGGGGGCAAGCGCCCCTCTTGCCCCCCCCCCCCCGGTTGGTACGCCCATGAACCCTTCTATCTCCCTGCGTGGTTGTCTTCCTTCAACGTGAAACACCCCCAAAGATTGCAATGAAGCACCTACAGTCTAAAAAAGTAAAACAAAAATGAATAAGACAATGGCTTAATGGTAATTATTTTGACGTACTTTGCCGTGTATAAAACCTGGGACTAAACTTTCAAACCCCTTTCAAACCTTCCGTTATTTCACAATTTTCTCGTCAGCATACGGGTATCTTGTGCCCGCACAGGGAGTTTAAAACAATAATATAATAATATAATAATATAATAATATACTTTATTTTCTGGTAGTGCCCAAAAACGGCCACGAAGGCCTACTTATTGGTACACTATAAACAAAATAACCATCACATTAAAGATGCATCTGTCTGTTGAGGCACAGGTTGAGGTACAGGTTAATCAATACTAGCCACAAAATTAACAAACGCAATACACACATTATCAAGACGCTACATTTAACGCAAAGAGCTAAAATCAAAAGAAAACACACAAACAAAATTTCACACTCTATAAATGCTTCACCATTTTTTTAAGAACGTATCTGCGTAGATGTCAAAATTAGGAAAATAAAGCTCGTTATAAAGGTGCTGGATCCTAGGCATTGGCGAGGCATGGTATGGTATGGTGTATTTGGGTAAAATTGCAAAAGAAATCTACGAGTACGAAAAGGTACATGAAAGTTCACAGATGATAAGAGTGAAATACTCTCAATTCTACCACAGATGACTTTACGCAAAAAGGACAAATCACGAATAGTACGCCGATTACTTAGCTTTCGTAATTTAAGATATTTAGGTAGTGATTCGTAACTCTAATAACAACGACGATTAAAGTATCTATCGTATGCAATTCAAACCCAGACGCTCCCGAACTCTTTCAATACTCGGGGTCCTCGAGTATTGTTTTGGACAACTTTCTGTGGCATCTCGAATGTGGATTGTGCGCATTCACAGCTTTGATCGGCGCTTGTTTGCGATTGACCGTGCGCCCATAGTTTTCACTGCATAGCCACAGAAGGTTGTTTACCAGTAGCCTCTTATAAGACCGGTTCTCAGATGCAGTGGAGCGCTGATGTAGCACTGTTTACGTGTCGTCAGCTGTTATGAGCAACCGTTTTGACGGTGCGATACAAATCTGGTGAACGATCCCGCCAGCACGCGCTTAGCGCAAATGCAGCTGTGTGCTTATAACGCTCCGTTGTATGTGTGAACAGGCCTATTAGCGGGGAGATGTTTCGGTGGCGCCCTCGTATGGTTACCTTTCGTGACGTCATTACCTTGTGAACAACAAGTTCAATGGTGTCTGTAATGGGCATGGTGGAAGCCTTAAATCATAGCGCTCTCAAAGCAGCACTGCCAACACCGTTAAAATTGAAGTTCTTACATTCCTCTTATTTCCGTTGATGAGAAATCCTTTGCTGACGTCATTGTCAGCATTCGGCCAATCGTGGCAGGCCGACCACAGCGACGCTTTCGATTGCTCACGTCGCCACCCTTTGCTGTTTACAAACATGAACTGCTGCTTGCGTCCCGACTCCCAAGCGACTAGCGGTCGCTCCGTCTTTGCAAGCCTGTCGAGCTTGCTTATGTCACCGGTGCTAAAGAGCATAAATTCTACACGGACAAGAAAGCTGGAGATTTAGCGAGGGCCTTGGGCTGTACAATTTAACGTCTCGGAGGAGGCAAGTGGGTTCACAAGAATAATCGAAACATTTTAATAGATCTCGCGCTTCTTGTTTTTTTTGTGTGTGTGTGTGTGTGTTCACCTGGAGAAGTGGTGGTTAAACGTTTCATCGACTATTCAAGCAGCGGTGTTAAGGTGGGCTTTGTTCATTCTCTTTTTATGAACGGGAAGTTATTAGGGACGGTAAAGACTAGAGCGCCGCCTGGTGGTTTTTGCCATGAAAATTGTCTATGTACTCGTACAGTGCACTCCAAACTTAACGCCGACTCTAAGTTCCCAAACATTGAGCTCGAGTCGGCTACTTACTGCCAAATTTGTCACCAAAACGTTCGGGATGCCTTCTCGGAGTGGGACAGAAATCGGGAACCCAAACATTCTTCAGATAGTTCAACCGGCCGCCGCAGCGACTGTCAGAAACAGCAGATCTATGCCGTGGCGGCATTAAGTTTGAAGAGAACTGTACGTGTAGGCATACTTGGTTTCCTTTCAAACGGCACAAGTTCAGTATTGTAAAGCGTTACCGAGAAAAAGTGACAAAATACGTTGCTCGTTACTTGCAAACAAAAGGAACGCGTTCAGACCTACGTTGCATCAATATGAAAGGAACGCGTTACCGTTACAGTTACCGATAAAAAGTAACGAACGTTATTTTTTAGTTACTTTTTTTTTTCGACACTGAGAGAAAGGGCGTCAGCGTTGGGTTTATTTTAAAGTGGGAAAAGGAGAGGAAAAACGTTTGAAGGTATGTGAATGTGTGCAAGAACCCATAGGACTGGTGCCCTGAAACAAGAAAAAAACTTGAGGTGTAATCTTCTTGAAGTCTTGGAAAGTTGTAACGACTAACGTGACTAGGCTACCCGTTTCTCGAAATAAGTAACGTAAGTACGCTATACGTTACTCTTTTGAAAAAGTAACAAGTACGTTACTACGCTACAGAAGAGAGTAACATGTTACATGTAACGGCTTTACTTGTAACACGTTAGCGCAAACACTGGCCAAGACACGCGCGCCTTCAGCGCCAGGCTGCCCATGGAACTCGCATGCCAACTCTTGCTTCACCAACGCAAGAAAGCTCACTGAGACAGAGCATTCCTGAAGTACTAAAAGAACGAAGTGTGGTTGCACATCCACAACGAATGCGAGCAAAAGCAAAAGAATAAGTGCAACAAGACAACAAGAAAAACAAAGAGTACAATATCAGTCAACGCCTGACAAAGCCCTGGCGCACAGCACTACAGCTGTTGGACTACTAATAGTGAACTAACACCACTGTTAGATCACTGCGTAATTTTTCATGTTATATGCTCTAGTATCGATACCCTCTACTTCAATCTGACCTTAAACAAGATTTCTACTAGGTGCGACACGCGGAAAATGCGTCTTAATACCAATAAATGCAAAGTAACGCAAGTCTCCCGCCATACTAATAGTGAAAACTCTACAACTATAACAATGTAGGGCCGGTGCTGGAACAAGTGACGTCCTACAAATACCTAGGCGTCCATATCACCGCTAACCTCTCCTGATGAACGCATGTCAACTATATTGTAAGCAACGCTAAGCATATGCTTGGGTATTTACGTGGAAACTTATCTATGGTGCTTTCACCTTTAACGCTTTTACTCTACAAAACTCTCGTTCGTTCCAAAATCGAGTTCGCTTGTCCAGTATGGGATCCATGCCTAGACTCTCTCGCTAATAACCTAGAATCAGTTCAAAATCTCAGTGTACGTTTCATTTTGACTAAGAATCATCGTGGATCAAGTGTTTCATTAATGAAAGCCTTCCTCATCTCGCTCTACGCAGAAAAATGTTTATATTAGTACTTTTCCGTAAGATTAACCATCAAAATCATTCATTTAAGAGCGAGGTGCTTTTAAGGTTGTCATACTTGTCATTCTGCGCGAATCATAGTCATAAAATAGGTGTCCCTCACTGTCGCACTAACTAAAGCCCCTCTCTAACATGTACTTTTTTTCTTCATTTGTTTCTATAACACACAACGAATGGGACCACCGGCCCACTTCGATCGCCACCATTCGCAACTCTCACGACCTATAGGGGGCGCACTGGTGCCTATCAAAATGGCTGTCATCTGGATGATCGTCGTAGAATAGCGGTACGAGGCTGTGTCTGCGACGCGTAAGTAATTCTAGTTTTACTCTATACGAGCAGTATTAGAGCCTTACGTTATTTTTTCAAGGCAGGAAGGTGTAGGCAAGCCCATTTATTATGAGGCCAATCATCCAGGAGCTAGGGTGCGCGATTCTCACAACGCGGTACCACCATCGTTGAAAGTTACGAATAACAGATACACTCAATTTTAAATCTGCCGTTGAAACATATTTTTTGTGCTATTAATTTACCTTCGTTTTTTTAATGTTGTTGTATTGCCTATATGTCGTCGTTATTGTTTTTTTATTGCTTCATGAACAGCGATTTAGAACTTCCGTGACAAACCAAAACTGCTGCACGTTTGTTCACCGCCCACGAATACTTTTCTGCGTCGGTATCAGCTTCATGGGTTTGTCTCATCTCGAGGAAATAAGGAGTCCGCTGAAGGTGTGCCCCTTTTTGTATTACGTTGTGACTATGAATAGGGTAAGCATGTCTTCCAAAATGCGTCTTTGGGCGCATCAGAACGTGAGGAGGGGTCACGCCAATCAAAGGGCGCGACACAGGGAACGCTCAGTGAACGCGCGATGACGAGGCAAACCAAGCGCGCGCTCTCATTGGTTGAACTGCGGGGGCACAAAAACACGTGGGCCTATTTCGCAGGTAAAAAAATGCACGAGGTGGGCGCAATGAGCCGACGAACTTGCACGGTGTGTAGATTTTCTTACAGATATTATTGAACCGCCGTGCAGTATGGGACCCAAGCCTAGACTTTTAGACTATGATCGACAACAGGTTTATGTTAAGCCCCCCAGGCACGTTTAATTTGCCGAATCGAGAGCATTTTCCTTTTAGATATCGACCGTCTAAAGAAAGAAGCGATTGAAATTAGGAATCGATGAAGCGAATGGAGTCGCAATTGAGGTCTGTTTTCCGCATCTCCATTTCTGCAAAGCGGCAAACGTTTTTTGTTTTTGTTTTTTCTCTGTCGCGAAACAGTTTGGGGAAGGACTGTAGTCTCCGCTGCCCGGTCTGTAGGTGCGAACTTGAATCAGACATGAAACCCTCATTTCCTTATTTTGGACCCATTTCAGGAACGGTTCGAGAAACACCGTGGACAGGCAATGCAAACGCGCCTTCATAAGAGGCGGGTTGCCGACTGTCGAATCGTCCAACGAAATACTGGAGCTCGTTCACGATGCAAAACCAAAATTGTACGCGAGCACGTGGAAATGCAAATGTGTCGCTCTCCAGATAGAGTGATATATTCGGAACGACCGAGTTTGGGCTGTGGTAATGTAAAGTGTGTTCTCTTTCCGCGTCACAGTGAAATAAGGCAGCATTGTTTTTTAGTCAGTTCTTTTTTTTTTTTTTGAAGGGGGGAAGGGTGGACAGTTGGCGAAGAAGAGTGGCGCTTAGGAGCTATTTTTATAGTGAACCGCATAAGCCTCTTCTAAGAGGCTTATGCTCATATGTTGTCGAGTCTAATTAGTCTGCGCGGTAAGCTGCAGATACTTATATGCCTCTGCCAGAACTCGTGCGTACGCGGTGTTCGAAGCAAAAGGCGTTGTGTAGGATGAACGACAAAAGAATATTAATGCGCACCGTTCGGACGAAGAACGTGTTTTCTTGTTTTCATCCGAGGTCTCGAGAATAAGTACAAGACAGACATTCGAGAAATGACTGAATATGTCTACTTAATAAAACAAAACGTTATTTAATTTAGGAGGAGGAGCTGGTCGGTCACAATGTTTGCCTCTAACTGCACATTTTGGATAATTTACTTATTCATGTATTTCACAATACTGCCGGCAAGATTTCTGGCCCAAGCAAATGGGTATCTCTAACAATAAAAAATAAGAAAAATCTAGAAATGTAAATATGCATGTCCTGCAACGAGCGACACGACAATATTAATAGAAAGATAATGCTGCTCGAAAGCAATGTTAATCGGTAAAACGCTGTCCTCGGGCTCGTTTGAAATTAGGTGATTGAAAAAGAGCTTCCGGAAGGAAGTGCCATTCGGCTACGGTACGAAGGGAAGGACTGCTCAAGCAAATTTGTTTTTCCGTACGTTATCGGTGTTGTAGGCGATACCGCAAAACGTTAAGAAATACGTTACTCGTTACTTTCAAATAAAAGGAACGCGTTACCGACCTACTTCAAAACAAAAGGAACGCGTTACTGTTACCGATAAAAAGTGACGCACGCAACTTTTGCGTTCCTTTTTATTAATAAATTAACGGTAAGAGCGTGTTTCCTTTTGTTTTTGTTTTTGCGACAGCGTTTTTTGACACTAGGGCAAAGGGCGTGGGAGTTGGGGTTTTTTTAAAGCGGGACTTCTTACGTGGGGAAAACGCAGGCAAACTTTTGAAAGTATGGGGAATGAGTGTGGCAATAATGAATGACTTGGCGCCTATAGATCTTTCCAAGAAAGGGCTCCTGGCCGGTTCCGTTTTCAGTGTTCGTGCGTATGCCGCGTGGTTTGCTCGCTTCTGGAAGCAACGAACATGCGGGTGCTGGGATGAGGAGATCGCACGCTGCAGGCTGAGGACTTGTAATACTTCGTTTCAGCTTAAAGGAGCGGTGCAACGATATTCAAATGGAATGTTTTTCCCTTTACACGTGCTTACTCGCACTAGTGGGACTCAAGGATACTAGCACGAAACGCCACTGGCCAAAAAAAAATCCTTTGTTGCGGTGTAATTTCAAGGACAAAAGCGATCATTTTCATTCAATCTCTCCTTTGCAAATTGTGATGACGTAACGTGGGGATCTAGACCCCAATGACGATATTTGAATGCTGTTCATAGATTGGACCCGAGCATTGCGTGGGCACTCGATTTGGGCTGGTGATAATTACTAGCTTGAGAAGCATTCGGGTAATGTGGTCCGTGTCCAATCGCTGCAACGACGACAATAGCCGAGCCATAACAATGTCTGGAACTCAGCGCGTGTCCTCTGCTGAGTTTCAGTATAGACCTTTCGAATAATCGCCTTCTGCGCGCTGCCACATTTCTCTATTGGGCTGTTAAACGGGTACTGAACATGTGCAGTAGCTCTCTTTCTCGAAACATAAGACGCCGCGCATGCGTCCACAACGCAGTGACTCAGCATTTTTCGCCTGGGTGATAAGCGCCGGATAGGTCTATACTTGGGCCAGACTAGGACCGGTACTCAATGTCAAAAGCCCAAGTCACTGGGCCTTTTTTGTTGACGTACAGAAACACGACGAATATTACGATGGTACCCTTTTGACGCTGTGTGATTGGTTCCATCAGCTCTATAGCGTCGGCAGCGTCTGGACTTAAAG
This sequence comes from Ixodes scapularis, assembly GCF_016920785.2. Lineage (NCBI taxonomy): Eukaryota > Metazoa > Arthropoda > Arachnida > Ixodida > Ixodidae > Ixodes > Ixodes scapularis. Next base: position 103,081,212 of record NW_024609846.1, read on the forward strand.
GGACCATGAAATGACTTTTTTACTTTTTCCAGATAACTTTTACATTAAACCGTCAATGTTCACTGAATGCCGAACAGGCATCCGTTTTCGTCTCGGTTTATTAACTTCTACACAAAAAATTAATGAAATATCGACTTTTTCTTGACCGCAAAACAAGCCGTGACGTACGCTGCTTCCGGAACCGGAAGTTCTCTCGGCAGTTGGAGATGGGAGCGTTAGCGGCGACGAGTTGGGGTGTGCCGGTAGGTTTTACTGCGCCGATGTCACCGACGTATTTTCTGAATCGGCGCCCCTCATCGCCGCATCGCAGCTGAGCGAAATTCAGTGAGATACGTTGCGCTACAGCGACAGCATGGGACTAGTCCCATACGCCGTTATGCCTGTTGGGAAGTGCAGCGAGTCTTCCGGTGAAGACTCCAGAAGTTAACCCAACTGTCATTGTTGGTAAAAGGCGGCCAGTGTCAGTCGTTTGCAAAGCGACGTAGATGGAAACAAATTGCCGCGGCGTTTTTCGCGATGTCGGAGATGCAGGAGCGAGCCGACGTTAAAAAAGATACGTTTGAACTACGAGTGTCAGCAAGAGCCACGTAAATACCTGTTCACACTCGGAGCGGACGCGCGCGTTTGATGGAAGTGCTGTATTCGCGCTGTTGGTAAGCGCTTCGGGACCGATCTTTTACGATTGCAACTCGATACTGACGCGACACTCGGCAAAGAAAGGTTGGACCGGTATTGCGCGTATACCTCCCACGAACTGTTACAGCTCGACAGTGACGTGCAGTCTGTCAGAATAAAAATGGCATACCAATAACAAAGTGTACATACCGTGTTACGAAGGTAATCCATACAGCGTTTATTTCAGCTCTATATCACACAAAACAAGAAGAGAGAATTGACGAGGGTCCCTTTTTGACGAGTGTTCGTCAACCCTGCCTCGGAAAACAAGGGGAAGAGATTGACCTCACCTCTTAACCTAAAATTGAGGTCAGCGATCAAACTATAATACGGGAAGGGTCCACAAGGGTAGCGCGGGCATATTCCATTCAGCACGCCAGCCGGTCGTAGGCAGACAGACGGTCTTGCGACGAAGCAACGCTGCGCCGAGTCGGAGTGCCTGCTAGGCCTATATCCTGAGAGCTTCGTAGGAGCGGGATTCGCGGCTGTTGTCGCTCTTCTCGGGTGTTTGTGGATCCAGCGTTCTTGTTCGTCGTGGTCTGTTTTAAGTACATTTTTTTCTTGCTGCTTGAAGTCGGCACGCGCGAGATGAAGACGTAGAAAAATAAACGTTCAGTCAGCCAGAGTTCTGAGAGGAAGGAAACCAAAGGAAATAACAGTTCTGAACTCGGCCCAGCCCTACTGCGCACGCGCAGTGGTTGCTTCGTTTACCACACGATAGATGGCGCTTGGCTCTCAGCATTATCAAATTTGGCAATTTTCGCCACACATCTCTAATTAGGCTACAAAATGTGGATCTGAATATTATTTAACAAAACTTTTAGGAAACATTCGCCGGCTATTTATTGTTTACGATCGCGGTGCTGGTGAGGTAGGCTCTTACCCAATAGGCGACCTGGATTTGGCTGACGTGCTCCATTTCCGCGGATGCATCGTAGTGAACAGGCGAAGGAAGGAAGGCGCAAAAGAGTCCAGTTTTCTTTTAAAAGTTCTATAGCAAATAATTTTTTTTGGCTCCCTAGTTTTGTGTTTTTGTGTTTCTTTTCACACCTTTTACGACGTGCGGTGGATGAAATTCGATTTTAAAATCATTTCATGGTCCCTTTAAGGTAAGTGTACTTTTCTTCGGGTCTTAGGAGGAACATGTAACGAGTAACGTAACTACGTTACCCGTTACTCGAAACTAGTAACGTAAGTGCGTCACCTGTTACTGTTTTGAAAACGTAACGCACACTTTACTACGTCACCCCCCAAAAAAAAGTAACGTGTTACCGATAACCCTGTTACTTGCTATGCGTTCCCGCCAACACTAGTCGTAATGAATGCTCCTTAGTGTGACGTGTTTTCCTCGAGCTTAATGGTTTAAGAAGTGAAACTATAGTCGGCTGACCGGGCTTGGCGAGTCCCGATCATGTAATTATCGCTCCGCAGCCAATGAGATGGCGGCACCAGACGATAAGAACACCGAAGAGCCAATCACGATGCGAGAAACATCAGAAGCCACGCCTTGCGTTTTTCAAGCTCTCGGTGACTCTATTATAAACAATCACACAAGACGAGTGCGATGTTTCAACACGTACGCTTTGGTGAGTTGGCGGACAGCTGGCTTACTCCCGGAAAAGGCGACTCGTGCCATCAGAGGAAAAAAAAAACAAGAGGTGCTGAACGTGCAGCCTCTAATTCCGGTAACGTTCCGCGACATGGTGTGAGCGCGAACATGCAAAAAACAGCGCCGCGAGTCACGTCCCTCGCATGAACGACGAGCGGCGTCCGGCCTGGTCCAGCAGGTGCGAGGCGCGTCAGCCGCCGTGCCCAACGCGGGTCGTGATGCACTTGACCGCCAACGGAAACGCCCCGAAGAGAAAACGCACTCGGGACCCCGCCGGGTTGCGTCATTTCCGTGGTCGCTCGGGCGTCGACGCTGTCTCGGGATGCCCGTGACCTGTGGTCTGGCACGCATGATTTGCATGCTCGTCGTCACCATCGCTGCGCACATGATGATGACATTACCTGCGGTCACGCATCAAGCATCTTAGAAGCTTATGTTTGCTTCGTACACTTATCTATGCTTGGAACATGTCTGGGGACAGTTTTCGTATGACCCATGTGACCGTCGTACAGGGAAGACCTCAGTCAGTAGAGAGTTTTATGGGGAACCGCTTTTGCACATCCGACAGGGTACGATAAGTCCTCCGGTACGAACTGCGCATGCGCTACTGCAGGAGACTCGCATATGCGCAGTTTGTACGGGCCCATCGTACCGTATCGGATGTGCAAAAACGGTTCCCTAAACCTCCCTAGTGTCTGCGGACTGTCTTTTGTACGATGCATTACCAGTATGACCGCGTATTTACGGTCATCTGTGCTTTTCTCAACGCGTCTTCCTACCGACTGTTCACCAACTCACGTTTACGAACAAACCGGAGCGCCTCTAGAGGCACGCTAGCGGCGATGCGCACGCGCGATGCATGGTGTGGGCAAAAAGCGCCGCTTCCCGCATCAACAAACCGTTGGAATGTGATGTTGTCGGCGTCGGTGTGAGTTCCCGTGATCTTCTTCGTGTTGTAATTCTTCATTCCGCATCTTCCTAGCAATGTCTTACCACTTTAGTCCCAGCGAAATTAACGAGGTTCGTTACACCGACTAACTTCGTGTGAATAATAGGCCTCGTTCGATGTACCTGCTCCTCCCCTCACCGGTTCAAAAAAGTTTAGGGCAGTGTACTTCCGGTATGTGTATTGAGATGCGACCGGAAGTACACCGCCCTACACTTTTCTGCACCGGTGCAGGAAGTGCAGGTAAATGGGACGAGCCTAGTGTGAAGTGCGGCGATTCATTCCGCGTGAACGCTGCATGAACGGACGCTAAAGCCTGATTTACACGGTGAGATTCTGCTCGCTATTTTCAGTCGCGACGTCGCTCGGGCTGCAAAAGCGTGGAAGGTGTTTGGGATGCTCGACTTCGATACTGAAAATTGCCAGCAAAATCGGACCAAGTGAATCGGGCGTAACAAATCGGTGGATAGCCACTGGTAACAACGATCAGCCTCTCATTGTATCTACTATTTACACCGAGCCTACTTGCCCCCAAACAACCTTCAAGCTTAAAAGTATATTGAGGCCTGCACTTACTTCTTATCTCGACGCTTAGACTACTGACCGCTATCGTTTGAACGAGCTTGAATGAGCAGGCGACAGCTTGAACGATCAGACGGCCATTTGAACGTGAAGATCACTGATCTGTATTGTAGTATACTCTCGATTGCGGATCCAGTTAATCCATGAGATTTAATTGGAAAAACGAGAAAAATAAAGTGCCGTTTTCCCCGTTTCTAAATTGTTATCGGCACTGAATCTTTTTGGCTGGTTTTCGGGAAGCCTGCCAAATAGCTTGCGCACAAACATGCAAACTGACAGCCCTCACAGTTCTTATGAATAAATGTTTTATGGTCGAGAGTGACTCCGCTGGACGAATAATGTAGTGCGGCTCAATGAGGTAAGAGTTACCTATATAGTTACTGCGGAGTCGGTGGCGGTTTCGATAAATTGGGTTTAGCAGACGACAAGCTTGGAGCCTGTGCTACGCGGAATTCGCTCACTCCCGGAAAGCCGCTCTCAACATGGAACTCTTACGACATTCATAAACTTGTGAGGTTCCCTGAAGGCGGTCTTATTGACGGAAAGTTTCTTTGTTCACTCTGCGACGAGAGCAAGCCTGGCAGCTCAGCTGTGGGTGCTCTGGCACGCTTGATGTTTTTGATGGGCGTTTGAACGCTTGACACATAGCAATTCGATCTCCAAACACCCGATATAATGATCGCAGAACATCATAAAATACTCGTCTTCACGCACTGCGTACAACCTTCAATATTCCCACCTTCGTGTGTTGCTCCCATAGACTTGCGTGTATTGCCTGGTGTAAAATAATGGCCGCCGGTGGTGCCACCTGTGGTGCCCCTGACGGGCTCCCGATCCGCGATTTAGCCTACTACAATAAATACCAGTGGTAAAGACGCCCTAAACCAGGTCTGATTGTGGTCCGGACCATAGAGTTATTACAATAACCGCTAGAGGCTCAGCTGGCGCTAGTGTCTACGGGACTTCCGGTTGCAAATTGAAGCAGACAGCGTACAACCTACATTTCCAGCCTCTTTGTATATTCCTATGGGAAAACGCGTGTGCATTTTGCCTCTTCGCAGGAAAATATCATGAATAACTTTTGTTATTTCGGTTGTGCCGGATAGTATGTACCTTTATTGGTATTGTGAAAGTGCAATTGCTTTAGCTACAGCATTTTTCTTTAAAAACTGAACAATGTTAAACTTTGCTCTATTTCAGGCCCAAACCTCTGTTGCATAGAACGTATGTAAAAACGAGCGACGATTCTAAGCAAACTAACGATCGAAAGGAATGTAGAGTGTGTTCAAGGCTCGCCAGCATTTCGGTGGTGCTTATATATTGCTAACATGCCCGTCCTGTCACTCTATCAAAATGACTCTGTCGTGCATCTTTACGATCGGTGGAAAAAACATTCGAACGCAAAAGAAATAAAGCACGTGAGCTATGAAAGATGTGTATTTTTATTATTACCTATGTCGGGCAGTTTTTATCGGGCACCTGCTCTCTGGCTTCTTCCTATTTGCAAAGATTTGGAGCGTGTGGGTGATGATTTGAGCCCAGAAAAAGCATCTTCGCACATATGCATGAGCAGAAAGAATAAGGCAGTACTTATTTATTGCAAATCTGACTATAATACGTGGCTTTCAATTTATTTTGATTGTCTGCGTGCACAGGGAGTTACTTATCCAGTGTTACTGCGAAGTTCTTGCCGTCTCTCTTGGTTTTTCACGTGTCCTTCGCTCGTTTGGCACGTATATCCCCCATGCTGGAAAGCGTCGACGCCGTGTTCGCACTAACAGTGTCCGACAATGCACCTAAATACACGTACGAAGCGGTTTTAGCGCCGTGTTTCATGCCACGAATTTGAAATAAAATTGCTGTAACTGGCCAATTATTTCCTCTGCGTGACTGAGAAATGTTCCAATGTCCCCAGTATGTACAAATTATTCGTGATATTAACTCTTATAATCGAGCGCAGAGAGAAAATGCACTCGCGTTTTCTTATAGAAATGCATTACCGGAAGTCAATTTCTGACTGCTTGCTGTCTGCTTCAAAATGCAACAGCACACTAGCGCCACCTGAACTTCTAGCGATTATTGTAATAACTCTATGGTCCGGACAACTTGAATGTTTTCCCGCGTCCATGTAATATTAAAAATAAATCTGATGATCACAAGTATTCGTAAATTCAACCCAAAGTGCTTCCCGCACACGCAATCGAGGCCGACGGTGTCTGGTTTCCCTTTTCATGACACCTATTCACGTTCTCGGATGAACCGAGCAGGCAGAAAACACGTAAAACTTATCTTGAAACCTTTCTCTGCTCTTTCGGTGCAGCCCCAGTCGCAGCGTTTTAACAAGAAGGCAGGTTTAGTGTGCTTGCTTGCAATTTCGCAGCGACACAGGAATGCCGATCCCAGATGGTGACTTCCGCCCACTGCCCCGGACCGGAAGTGCGCAGAGTTGACTTGGTCTATAGGTGGCGCAACCACCCGCCAAGTTCACGGGTTCTGTCGGATACATCCACACATCCATCAATCCGGTCATGCACGGGACATGCGCCCTCCTTGAGACACACGTAGGTGACCCCTGCGCATTTATTAGGAAGCTGTAGATCCTCTGAACTCGTTATCATCGTTAAAAAAGACAAGTTTTACGCGTATGACTACGTCATGTATTTGTTACCAGATTTGACTGTCAAGGGGGATAAAAAGGTAAAATTTCGCTTGTAAGGTATGTACGTACGTATTCATGAAGTAGCAAATTACAAGATTTAAGATGAGCGTACGGCTTTCATAATTCACCCCCTAAAGGCCCGTTCAGACATGCAGCGGAGCGCTACAAGCATAGCGCTAACCTCGCGCTAAGCGCGTGCTGACGGGAGCGTTCACCAGCTTTGTATCGCACCGTCGAAACTGTTGCTCATGGCATACGATAAGTAGCTGATGGCACGCGAGGAGCGCTACATCAGCGCTTCGCCGCATGTGAGAACCGGCCTTAAAGGGGAAAATTAGATGAGGATTCGAACTTATTTTTGCTGCCAGGGAGATAAGAGCGTTTATTTTGCTGGGAAGAATGAACTTTGAACTTTGAAATACAATTCTTGAAGTCGCGGTGGCAGCGCTAAAATGTAGCGTTGACGCGATACGGTGGGTTCGTGTCAGCAGCTCCGACAGGCAGCTCCGACGGGCGCGACGCTCGCTTGAAGGCCTGGAACGTTCACGTGAACGAAGCGACTTCGCGAGCGAAGGACTAATGGCGTTTCAACCCGCGAAGAGATGAAACACCATTAGTGCGATCCGAAAAGCACGACCGAGACTTTAAGCCAGCTCGCCGGGAGACGTGATTCAACGCTGTTAAGCGAATCAACAGGTAAAAATACGACGGCCACCTACGTTTTTCGTCTGACTTACCGGCTACCAAACGTGGTTTACCGTTCTCTCGCAACTTTTGTTTATATCGCCAGTGATTATTCGATTAATAGGATACCGGTTCTGGCGCGGTGTAGTCAAGGATTGTGGTGTGGTGTTTCTTCCGTAGGTTCCACTAATACATTATTGAAGCCTGATTCAGATTGTGCGATTTTGCTTGCAATTTCGCAGCTGCGGCGTTGAGCACCGCAGCCTCCACCACGCTTTTTCTGCCGCACGAGCGACGTCGCAACTGCTAAATCGTAAGTCGCACCGTGTGAATCGCGCATCACACGATTATAAAGGTACCTTTAGTCACGGCTCATGCCCGTGCCACACGTGCAACTCGAATGCCATTTACAACGAATGGTATTTGAACGATCGGCCAATCAGCGCGCGACACTCCGAGCGTGGGGCGTTCCACGCTCGACAGATCGCGAGCCGATTTGTCCATCACACGGATGTCATTCGTTGTAAATGACATTCAAGTTGCCCGTGTGGCACGGGCATTATACTCCGTTCACCCTTAAGCGGAGACTAGAAGCTCCGGCTTCCGCGCAAGCTTGCTGGCTTCCGCAGTGCTTTGGTTGCACCTGCCTGCGCGTTCACAATTCTGTTAGCAATGGCGGAAAGCTGGCGCTGAAGGCGGAGCTGCTCAGCGTAAAAGGCGATTCACACACTTGTGTTGAGTCCGACCGAGTGCGAGGGTTGCTATGGCAACAGCTGCGTCGACAACAGCTGCGTTGGAGCCGACGGAGCTGTTGCCATAGCAACTCACGCACTCGGTCGGACTCAACGCGAGTGTGTGAATCGCGTTGAGTCGAACGTCGTCACTTCTGGTATGCAGTAAAACATTGCTTTGATCTCTCCACACCGTTGGAAGGTGCTTACGAAAAATGCGTGATTTTCATACATTCTTGTTTTGCCTCACCTATATTTTCTCGCTTATTCCAGGTTGAAATGCTTTACTATTTTTTCATCCCGCATGCCAGATACGGAACCCACGTGACTGAGAACGCCACAGGAAACAGAAAACGTCTATATAGTCATGGCTGTACTGGATTCGCGCGCTTTTTTATGCGGCCTGTTCCGTCGCGGAAGAAAGCGAGTTCTGTACGTTGGCCCTCCTCGAGTCCGCGCTTCGTATCAACGCGAAGCCGGTCAGCTGTGGCAAATGATGGATGGCAGCCTTACTCCATTTTCTGTGTCGGCTTTCCAGTCTGCGGCGTGGACAAGGACCCCTTCGCTGACAGTGCGATGGAAGTTCCGTGCTTGTTGGACCACCCCTGCGTCTGTATTGCGCCACGTGACCACGCTCCCCTCCCATACCTACGCGAAGAGTGCGGTGTCTGGTGAGGAAAGGGAGGCCACTGACTGGGACGCCACAGCTTGCAGCGCATTATAAGCTTAGGGGTGAACGTAGTATTGGTGGGCGTCTGGAGAGAACGGGAAAGGGGGGAGGGGGCTTTTGTCCGGCTTAGATAATAATGCTCCATGGCGGTGATTGTATCTTCGATGTAAATCTGAAACCTGAGGGGTTCGCATTTGCAGCATTCACGAAACGCAGAGCCTCTAAGCGAGAGTGGCGAGTGATACGTGTACAATTACCCGAGTGTTTTGTCAAACCTATATTTTGACCTTGTGTGGCGTGGAAACGGGGGGCTTCGCTAGCGATCATTTTCCATCTTGACATATATCTCCCTTCTACCCACTTATCCGAAAACTCTCGGACAATATTACCGACTTCGCCTAGAAAGTACGTTGCAAGGACACGCGTGGCCCGCAGGCTCTTGATTTCGCCAGCCCACGTTTGCAATAGCTTTTCTTTCTCGTGTGTTTTATTCAAATTATATGCTTGCATTTCTCTGTGGATCTTATCTTATCTTATCGGTTTTTTTGTCCGCAGGTATTTGTATCATTGATGTGCAAGCTTATATCAAAGTGCGCGTGTATATGTCTGTGACAGCATGCCTGGGTGTATATGTGTAGTTCTTGTTGTGTGTCACATCTGTAGTACGTTTGCACACTATATTGCAAAGGTTTGCACCTCTACCAAATATATGTTTATGAAGTTTTGCATATTCGTGCGAATTGCATTTGTAGTTATATGGAGTAGTCGACGTTGCATAGAAGAAGTAAATCAATATCTATATAAAAAAAAATAAGAAAAGAACTGAAACGCTGTTAATCTTACTGTTCGTCAACAATTTCCCCGCACTCGAAAGGGACTAAGGTCGTGGAAAAGCTGCCTTGTGGCATGCCCTGCCCAGGGGAGCAACCAGGGGCGAGGATTTCCAAAACAAGATTTACATTTAACGTTAGGCGAACGAGACTACTATACTCCGCGACAACTTTTCTTGGCAATGCAGTGGAAGGTACGTCCCGCGTCCCCTCTCCCATTTTGAGTGTACGCAGGCTCTCCTCCTCCCCCATTTCCGGGGAGAGGAGGAGAGCCTGCGTACACTCAAAATGGGAGAGGGGACGCGGGCCTGTACCTTCCACTGCATTGCCAAGAATAGTTGTCGCGGAGTATAGTATAACATTAAAGAGTTTGGCGTGTGGCTGTCCATGGCAGGCCACCGCCCAGAAGGAGCCATAGCCACAATTGTTGTCTTGGCTTTCTGTAGCATGGGGCCACACCCCCCTTGTTGACAGCAGTTCGTTCACGTGCTGCGCTTACCGGGGCGCACCCTGGTGGCCAACCCCTCGTGACCGTTTAGGACGATAGCACAAAACACACTAACGCCACGTATTGGCGACGAGATTTTTCGCTGGCGCCACCTCGTGAGCGCTCCCTCCTGGGACGGAGCTGGTAGGACGCGAGCAGACGACGCGCTATGTCAAAGCACGGAGTGGCTTTGTTAGTTTGCATCTATGCTGATTAAAAACGGTTTATTTATTAAAAGAACGTTTATGATATTTTGTGAGTTTCCTTTCTAATGGATAACAGCGCCTCGAAGTTGCTTTTTATATTAAATTACCTTTAAAGTGTTTATAAAGGGGCCCTGCAATGACTTTCTGACTGGTTTTTAATTTGCACTGAACCTGAGCGTACTGATCGTAGTAACTTAATCCAACTTTTCTTTTCTCAAATTTCGCTTTATTTTAAAAGTTATAGGCAAATTAGAATTACAAAAACAATAAAAAAATAACCTCCGTCATGACGTCGTAGGTCCTGCCTTGAGTGGCCTTGAACTCAGAGTGTCGAACCGAAATTTTTATCGGTTCGGTTCCGGTTCAGGTTCACGAATTTCGGTTCAGCTCCGGTTCAGTTCCGGGGAGCGAAGAATAATGGTTCGAACCGGTTTGAACCGGTTCAAACCGGTTCGAACCGCTAAACTGAGAATATATTTTCCGCGTTCCTTTGGCTATAGGCACTTTTCAGGAGTGAAACGAGTAACTATATAGCTTCGTTTTTTTAATTTCTTCGATTCACATTTATTTTCAGGTACCAAAAATACATTGCGTTGTTTCATTTTGATGAAACAGTAAATGAAAAGCTAGATTAAGATAAATAACTGAACATATTTTATTTTTACCTCAGTCACATATATTTTACCCGAATCTAAAGGTTATCAGTCTGGTGTGTCGCATAAAATGCACGTGATTAGTAAACCTTTGCATCGCAATACTAAAAGTCGAGTCCTACTGTTCTCTTGTAATTAAAAATTAATTACAGTGCATACAATCATGAAATGGGCACGTTCTCGCCATATATATCCTGAAATCTAGATTATAAAATATGTTTCACAATACGTATGATGACAATACAGCTAAGCTAAAAGCAATAATATTTTCAACATGTCAGGAAAGTGTTAGGACAAACCCTTTCAGTCTACCTTTTATAGAAATACTGAGCGGCAAGCACAACGCTTGCTTTCCTGAATAATATTGTTTTCACTCAGCACCATGATGCAGGTGAATAATCATGCAGAAAAGAGTGACCTTCGTATTCAGTTCGGATCTGGCCTAAAATAGAGTGAATTGAAGTACATATTTTTGACATAGCTTGGCGTTTGATGTTTGTTCTTGACAAGATGCCGGTCAATTAAATTCGTAAATAAGCATCACCCTAGCTAATTGGTGATTTGTTGTAAATAGAACAATGTAGTATTTCATAGTCTGCTCGACATTACAGCTACTTAATTGGTCACTTTCTGACGGTCTGCGTGCGCAATCATCATAGTGCCGCCACGTGCCACTGTGTACTTTGTTTTCATCCAGCCCACAGACACATAAAATCGTTGTTCATCAAATAAAAGAAGCAACATACTTCTATATGTTTGAGAAGTTGAATACTCGTTGGAACACATGTTGTTTAAATCAGCTTCAAAATGAAAAAAAAAAGCTTAAGTTTCTCTAAAATAACTTATGCAAGTGCCCCTCGAAGATGAAAACGCCGGAAAAGATTTTCAGGGCATATTTCAGATAATGTGTGGGTGCATTAACTTATGATGTATATCTTTGGGGTGATCGGCCCTTTATCTATCTTGTCAAGTTTTCAGGTAGTAAATAAATATTTGTTATTGTCATCAATCAATTTGACTGTATGCAGTTCACATAACCGCTTGAGACCGACACGGGAGGACGATACTCGAAAATAGCCATCCGTTGAGTCTGCGGAACGCGCTTACTTGTTCGCTCTTTGGCAGTGTGAAACACCGGGTCGCGGGGTATGCCAAAAAGAACTGTGTGCTTACGTTATAGATTTGAAGGCAAATACACAAAATGGGCAGAAATACAGATAATAAAGAATATACTTCTAAATAATGCCATTCACGACGCATTATTGCAAAAATAAATATATAGGAATGCATGTTTTAAATGTAAACACGTTTCACGGAACTCCGTCTGGTTGAGTCAAAAGGTTGAGTAATACAGACCTTCAAAAACCAAGTCGTAAACATTTAGTGACCCGACGTCTCAATAGGTCGGGCTCAATAGGTCAAAAGCCGCTTAACCCTAGGCGTGTGTCAACGGACTAGGGCACTTAAAGAAGTGGGTGAAGCAAACGACACACCGTAGATAGAAAAGGAGCTGCTTCTCTCCACGTGCAAATAGTCGTGCACTTGTTTTGGGGCCTAATTTTACAACTCCGTGCTTTATCAGTCATGCGCGCTCAAACATTTTATTAGGCTGCACAACTTTACAATTTGGACATCCCCTTTTGCTATACCTTGTTTCAGCTTAAATGGGCATTGCAAAAGGACGAAGAAAACCAAATGCTGCTTCGAACGGCGTGCCTATCAGTGTCAAACACGAACGTTCAGTGCCGACATTGGTATGACGTCGGATAATGATGACGTAGAATTCTAGAGGTAGGACTGGCTGAATAGGCGCAAGGGACCCCTTCTTATCCTTTCAAGCACGTGACTCTCATTCAAATATTTGCTTGGGACAACCGTAAATTGGTTTGGCGCTCACATATTCATAACTGAATGTTAATTTTCAACACTTAGGAAGAGCGCGTATGGTTGTGGCACACTCTTGTCGTTTCGGTTCTCTCTTAATTCAGACCAAGGGGATCACCAACAAAAGAAAATTTGCTCGAAATTCTGAATGTCTTTAACCTATTATGTTTCAAATACGTTAGATTTATTGTTTTTGTTTTTAAATATTTATTGTGTTGATAGGGTCTCAGTCACTAACTCGAGCGAAAGCAATGCAAATTAAAAAAAAAAATGGCCAAAAACGCTTTGCATGGCCTCTTCAAGTACAGATGCAGCCTAGGCTATAAGCGCGAGCCTTTGGTCCCGAGCACTTGCACTGCAGGAACGCGCGTGCTTGGACGCTGAAAGGCCGGAGCTCGCTTTTTTAGCTTCTGATATACTTATACACTTAAAATGAAACGGAGTATTGCGTTGAGAACATCACATTTCAACAGAAAACTGGAGTGTTTAACATGGTATGCATTTTGCTGAGAAAATCAAATCCCGAGGTGCAAAATTCACGCTGCAAAAGGTTCGCGCTCAGCGCAACCCATGTATTCAGAAATTAAAATTTTTCTTGCTTGGCGTAGCGTCGTGAGGAACGGCGCGAGCGTCTGGCACCCCGAAAACGCGCTTTCTGGCAGGAGTGATTTCGCAAACGAAGTAGGTTTGCAGGATCACGCTGCCTGCTCTGTACCGAAGATGCGGACTGTACAACACAGTAGGTTTTAACCCCCCCCCCCCCTTTTTTTGTATTTAATTTGACGGTGCTCTTCCACAGAGCATTTTTTAGTTCTTAGAGACTCCCTCCTTTGTTTGGGGGTGCCAATTCGACAAATATATTCCTGTCGTTTGTTTGCAGTAATTCTCCATTTCTTTTATTTTGCACCCAAAAACTGTGAAGTTTAAACAAAACTGCGAGAATTTGAGCGAGTGCCGACGTTCGGCTGTCGCTCAAAGGACACTAGAATCTTTCTTTTCAGGTATCCCTGCCGAACACACTTATAGTTCTATTTATTGTCAGATTAATAAGTCATATTTAGTCCTTTCAATCCTTCTATTCTCGGGGACAACTTTCTGAGACTGTTCAGCAACAACGAAAACATGTTTGGGTGGCTCAATGATGTGTACATGTAAAATGATTCATGCAACAATTTTTGCACTTTCAGTAAATGCCGCTAAGAGGTAATCTCCGACGTTGATAGCTTGCAGAAACACCCATTAGTTTCCTTCTCTGCTCAATGTCGGATGCAGAAAAAATAAAGAAAAGAACAGCTTTCCCTTCCTCACCTCGCAGTTGGAACAAGCGGCGATGTGATCTGACGCTATAATTGCATACCCTCAGTGTTCATCATAGTCATGCGCTGGGGTCGGCAAAGAATAAAGCATAAGTTGAGCTTTAGGCATTATTAGAGTTCGGCTATTCTTATCTTTGATTGAACACGAGTCAACACGAATGTTTGGCGATGCTGATTGTCAAAAACCCGAGCACTCGGCTCGGGCTCATGAGAACCGAGTACGTCACGGTGTCGCATGACTCGCGGTGAGAAGTCGCGATGGCATGTGACATCACGGTGTCAACAACGCTAATACATCTGTATTTTTTTGCAACTCAAGAAGGTAGGGCGAGGGAAAAGAAGGCCGGGGAGGAAACAGCATACGAAACGTTGGAGAAGAGAGGGAGAAATTGACGTTCTGAATTTAAGTCGACTTGACGCGGTGAATCATGCGACCACGCCACGGAACCGCGTGACGTGACAATATTTGACAGCATGTCTTGACACCACGACGTCACGTGACGACGTGACACACGATTAATCGTAGTGCCAATACAAAAGCGCCACGAAAACCCGCAATTTCTTATACATTGCAATTTGGTATAGGACAATTTGATCACTACATAGCAATGCCAGCTGCTAATTTTTACGTCTCAAACACTCACTTTGTAATATAAAAAAAATTACCGTGAACCGTTTTGAACCGGTTACCGTTATATTTTTTTCGGTTCAGTTCCGGTTCAGTTCCAAGATGGCGGCGAAGATTTCGGTTCGGTTCAGTTCCGGTTCGGCTAAAAATAACGGTTCTGTTCCGGTTTTCGGTTCGGTTCGGTTCCGGTTCGACACTCTGCTTGAACTAGAGGAGGAGTAGTAAGCTCATCGAGCGCATACGGCTGCCGCACTCCATGTCGACGGCTCGAGAGGGCACCACTAAAGCACGTGTTGGATAGGCTGTATGAAGCGGGCGGCCAGGGCAGCTCGTATTGCATTTGCAGCGCGACTAAACACTAATTCGGCATAACATTTCATTGGCCACAAACGACAGCAAACACGGGGTAAAGATCAGTTCAGAACGGGAGCCACTTCGCGCTGACGCACCGCCAAATGGCCAAATCGCCAACAGGGCCCGCGCCGAAGGCCTTCGGAACGCTCGGAACCGGTCGGATTCTTGAGCCGGTATACGACCACAGCGCCGCCGCGTACATCCGGGACCTTTCTACTCTCCTCGTTTGTCGTAGCCTCATCCCACTAGCCTTTTCTAGTATGCGCCGTTTTTTTCTGCCGCTTGGTGGCGGGAATGTCGACGGGTCATTTCTCGTTTCCGTACTTTCTAAACTGCATTTGTTTCTTTTCTGATCTAAAATAGTGAACAAAAACTACTTTCATACATAATTGAAACGGTTCGCGACACTTATATTTTGTATCTCGACTAAAAAAAAGCTCTTAGCGGCTTTGACCAGTGACAAGCCCAGGACCAAAGACGTCACATTTTGCGCGCTTTCGGTACCGTGGGTCGCCCTCGTCGGTGGAGGAGGTTTCCGCGTCGTCCGGTTAAAATATGACGCACTGATATTTAGTTACTCTCTCCGTGCCCGCTGGCTTGCCCCAACCCCAAGAGACGTGGAAACCGCAAAAAAGGTAGACGCTTAAATATGATTGCAGGGCCCCTTTAAAGGGATACTACAACGAAATTTCGGTGCTCATTTTTTTGGTCTATATGTCTTCAAAAGAGCAGTATCACATGAAGAATACCAATATCTTGTTAAAAAAGTCTCGAAAAGGAATTTTAAAACGAATTACACGATTATCAAAGAGCACCTGGTGGATGTCGCTAACGCCTCGTTTGTAGTGCTCGTCTAGGAACCTTGACAGCTAGTGACGGAGGTTGTCTCGGCTTCGGCCACGACGAGAAAAGGGGGGAACGAGGAACTCCCTTCTTCCCGAGAGTCCCTTTTGTGTGTCGCAGAAGTCGCTATTGTCCCCCTAGAAGATTATCGAAGATTAACCCGTCAATCAAAATTCGTACAAAAGCAGCCGCTTCCGTGGCTGGAACGACTAAGCCATCCTCTCTACGTCAGCCTCGCCGTAGCTTTTGCTCGTCTTGAGACGAGCTACGTCACGATTGCGTTGGATGTCACGTGCTCTAAGCTGGGCCTTCTCCGAGCGCTTGCCAGAGTGGGCCGTTTATAACGAAAAATACAGCCACCAGGCTCAAAATACAACCGTGCGATTGTAATTTACGGATATTGTGGATCATATTCAACCTATTTTTGAACACGACGGGAATATTTCAAATTTCGTTGAAGTATCCCTTTAAAGACGAGCCTGGAGTTTCACATTGCAGCTTGCGCGGCGTACGTCAGGGCTATTCACAGTGTCTGTGGTACGTGTTTTTTTTTTTTTATTTCCGTATCTGTGGGGTTTGCAGTGGAAAATGGTTTTGCAATCACCAGAGTAAATGACGTGCTGTCTTCTTAGCTGTGCACGCGCGCACAGTTGTGTTGCAAAGCGCCGCACACTTGTTTTAGCTACATTGTGCTTGCGGATACTGACGCTTCTATCCAAGTGTGGCTCGACAGTTGCTGACGAGCACATGTTCGTCAGCAACTGACGCCTAGCTCCACCTGCATAGAATACGTGACAAAGTTTGTCACTTCGCGACTTCTGCTAAAAAAAAAAAAAAAAAAAGAAGCAGAAATATTTATAAATTCCGAAATTGTCGGACATGGCCAGACAAATTCAGGCACGATTGATTAATTTTTTCTATCCAATTTTTATTAAGAACTGTTTGCAAATATAAAATCGCTCGCTAAGAGGCGCATCACGCATTATGCGTATTTAGGTCCGCGAAAGTAAGCATACAAACGGTGGTAATTCACAGCAGGTGTATACCTCATTTTTTGGAACGCTCAAGTGTCACCGACTTACTAGATTTATGACTTCAATCGCGAGGGGGTCTCGCACGTTTCGTGTCGACCGGGTGAATAAACATGGATTTAGTTGAAGTGAGTCCGGAAGCCAGCCGCCGCTCCTTTCTGCCATTTATTCTGAAAAAAAAAATGTTTACTGGTTTACGAAATTCAGAAAGGAGTCAACTTGGAACTAAAACGCAGCGCTAGTTCGTCTGCTCCTTGCACAGGGGACACGGTGATGTCAGAATACCGAGCTCTTATTTGCTCATTGAAAAGAAGAAAAAATAACGAGTCGACCTCAAGGCAGCTAGCATTGAGGTCTACCCACTATTCTTTCAATCACAGCCAATCAGAGCTCGGCGTCGTTGCGACGTCACCGCAGCACCTACGAAAGAAGCAGACGACTTGCTTTCCGCACAAGATACCAGCGTTCATATAGCACATTGGGACCAACAGGGTACACGGAGTCACTTTCACTGAAGTGTTAACTGCACACGCAATAGGATCTCGCAGTTCGCTTTCCTATTTTCAGGTTGAGACATTTCTTTGTCAGTTTTAGTTTGTCTGAATCACGACAAAAAAATACACCCTATTCGCCATGGTAGATATTGTAGTGGGGTAAAGCGCTGGATATTCTATTTTCATCATCCAGCTTTTTGTACTGGGGTAGAGAAGAGCTCACCAACGACCCTGCGCTTCAATACCTCAGCGGCAAAAGTGTGCGTTAGCACGACTACGCGTGCCACAGTTTGAATCTTTGGTAGAACGTCCTACAAATATCACTTCACCAAATAAAGACAACGCGTGAAACAGGCTTTGCCGCGCGTTACCCAAAACTATGGTGCCTGGAACGCGTCTCCGACTGGTGTGTTTACCGGGTTCAAAAAAGTGGTCCCTCGATTTCCGCCTGATGACGTCATAGAAGTGTCATGTTGTCGCCTGTTGCGACCCTGGCGGCGCCCCAACAGTTGTGGTATAAGTGGCAGACGCCTGTTCTGCTGCAGGTCGCTTTCCACTGTGACAGTTCACGGAAGCTGGAGCATCCGGAAGTTGGGACGCCTAAAGGGACGCCGTGACGAAAGCGACACTCGCGTTCGCCCGTGTTTTTCGCCAGCATTTCTACGGCCAACCGCCAGGATCGCGACAAGCAACAGCATGACACTCGCGTCATTTGTTGCCACATTGGGACCACTTTTGATGTATGGGCGGGATAGGACGCTAAACACACCAGTCGAAGGAGCGATCCAGGCACCATACCAAAACAGCGATGAAGCGAGCTGACGAGCTGAGGAATCCAAGATATGCACCGTCTGTGCCAGTCTGCCCTACCCGTGACGTCAGAAACGATGATGATGATAGCTAGAGAAGCGCCCCCTTTAGTTCGCGCACGCCGCCAGTTCGAAAGAAGAAGCATTTAAGACAGCGACATCAACCAACACTCTCTGTCATTTTGCTACGCTTTGAAAAAAAAAAGAAAGTAGATAAAATGGGAGAGCCAACACAAAAAGGGAAATATATAAAAGTAGAGTATAATGCGAGTTAAACAAATAAAAAAGACAAACACCCCCCCGGCGCACACACACACACACACACACGTACATACTACATACACGTCGACAGGTGTCATCTCACTTTTCAGCGCACGTTCAGTGAAGGTGTGTCGTCTTTATTGCGCAGCAGATCGAACTACAAGGGGGTACTTTATCAAGCTTGTTGTCCACACAGTCCGGTGTTTACTAACACAGCATAACAAAGATATTGAAGCTCGCCTAGCGCGGTCTGGGCGCGAGCGCTTCGCTTTGACCAGTGCTTTAGTCGCAGGAGGAGCGGCCTTCGAATCGTCATTTTCAATTTCTCCTCTGAAAAACAAACAATAAAGTTCGGTTTGTTGTCCCCACAGCTAGAGCGTTAAGGCCAGAGGCTTGACTGTTCGATCTCCTCCCCAATAGAGTGGAAAAGAGCTTCCGCGATCTCGGGGCCATCTGTGGCAGAAGGTATGTAGGGACGACTCGGTTAGTATAATATGACTGCTAACCCGCGATTTTTAACGGACATCACGGAGATCGTAATTCAAAATCCTCACTCCGCGGTACTTTGACCGTCGACAGCGAAACCGCGATAGGGGCGGGTATTAGGTTCAGGATCCCTGGACTTGGAGAGCGAGTTCCTCTGCTCCACGTGATACAAGCTGCGATGCGCAACCATACTCCGATTCTCCATGTACCGTAAGGAAGCATCATTATCCCCGTTCAGTCAGGGACGACTGGAGTATACTGGATCGATGAACGCCGTTATAAGCCACACAGTTTCGAAATTTCGCTTACTTTTATGCATGCCAAAAATACTGCACAGTGGCGTTGATTGAGCTAACTACGTTTCCCAGATCAAAACTTTTTTTTTTAATGCACCTCCAAGCAACTAAATGTGACTTGGAAATCTGTTGTTTGGCGATATTGTCTTTCCCGCCATATAGCTGTGTTTTCAGCGCCTCAAAGAAAGTATAAATTTGGGGGATTTAAAAAAAAAATAAACGTTGAATGTACGGGCCCCAGACAAGTGGCGTTGGCGGCACACAAGGCTTTGGGTAGGTGGTAAGTACCAGATAGCACAAGAAGCGACTCCTCTTTTCCCCGCTCTTGGTCACACCCTTTATCCCCAAGGTGTGGCTCATGAGAGAGAACTAATTTTGGGTCTGGAGAGCGTTTATCAAGAAACGTCCGTCTCTCAGACGGCAGTCAGCTATCCAAGCTGACTCTCGGGAGGTAATCCGAGGCACGACAGGCCTCACGGTCCGAGAGAGAGCAGGCGTCACCACCGGCGACGCCTGCTCTCTCTCGGACCGTGGGGCGTGTCGTGCCTCGGATTTCCTCCCGACCGCCAGTCGAGCCCTCCGTATGCGTATACCGCCACTACCGCAACTGGACGCCCCCGCAGTAGGGTTCTACGGGCCGTTGTCGACTCTGTTTCCTTTGGACGGTGCCGATTATGGGTAGCTTGGCTGAGGCACTACTCGCCGCTAGAGATGCCGAACTGTCAAAAAATTGACTATCGATTGTTTTGAAGAAAAGAGAAAATCTAATAATAGTTTCGAAAGCTATCGATAGGACTATCAATAGTTGACTATCGCTAAGACTATCGATAGTACTATCGATAGTTGACTATCGATAGCACCAGTGATCGTATTGGCGATGGTTTACTATTGAGAGTAGTGCAATCGATAGTACTATCGATAGCATGGCTTTTGGTCGACTATTGATACTATCGAAATTGAGCTTTCAAAAAACTATCGAGTGTTAGGAAATTGAACGCATTACCCAAAAAGGGAATGAGGACAGATATGAATGTGCAGACAATGCGTGCTTCTGAGAAAAAAAAAAAACATGAAATGAAAGGAAACTAAACTTAAAGTTAAATTCTCATACATGAAATTTAGAGATAAAACACAAACGGCGTTTTGCTAGCCCACATATTATCTATATTCATGGGGTTCAAGTATCAGGTTTCAGACTTTAGGATACCCGTATTTGTAAAACTATAAACTCTGTGCTGTTTTTTTTTTTTTTTTTTGTGTTAGGGAAAACAATCGCTGAAAACATTTAGCATCAGCGTTTTCACAAGTTTGTTTCACGTTTATGTTTCCTCTATTATTCAATTGTAATATATTACTTTTCAAAGCATTGACCATTGACAGGTGAAAAGGAGCACCCTCTGGGTAACATAATTTTTTTTTCCGCTGATGACATAAGAAATTCCCGAAAATCGGGAATGAGCTCTTGACAAAAGCAGTTAGGCTTGTAAGCCGTGATATATGTTGCCACATTTTGTTCGGCTCTATTTTGGCACATTTTAATAACGGTGGCAGGGAAAGATTTACCTGCTGGTGTAAAATACAACTTGAAAATACAAAAGCGGTCCCACAATCTGTGAGTAAATATTTTTGAATCAATAGATGTAACAAAGACTTTTATTGCGGAGACTTAAAATTGAACATATCCAGATAAAAAGCTTATAGCAAGCCAACGTGGTTAACTACCGATGCTTTTAGTTTTTTCATTCCTCAAAAACAATACGTTTGGGAACATAACGTTAACTCGTTTAAAAATTTTAAAAATACAAACGAAAACTTCCTGTGGTTCCAGTAACGATATAGTTGGCAATGAAGCATTATTTGCAATAAGGTACTGCGGTGGGCTAGTTGGTTCATACTTAGTGTTTGAACAGCGCAAAGACGACAGGAAGATAGAAGAGGAGAGATCAGGACGAGCGCTGACTATCAACTGATGCTATTTATTCAGAAGAGGATGAAGTGTGCGAGACTCGAGAGTGCCAAAATGCACTTTTTTCATCAAACACACGCGCGGCAGCTTTTTGCACGGGAATGGCCTGTGCCAGCCGGCGTCACCTTTTCTTCAACCGAAAGCGCAACCAGAAAGCAAAAGAAGGAAAGATAGAGAAGAAGGAAAGAAAAGAAAGGAAAGAAAAGAAAAAGGAAAAAGAAAAAGAAAAAAGAAGAAAAGAAAAAGGAAAAAGAAAAAGGAAAAAGAAGAAAAGAAAAAGGAGAAAAAGCACGTGCTATAGTTTGCTGACCCAGGCGTGGTAACCTTCGCCACCTGGAGGCCATTGAGCGTGCGATTGCCGCCTTTCTTCTTTTAGGAGCCTTTGTGTAGATTCTGCGCATTGTGATGTCCAGCGGTCTTCGCCTGATGGTGACCAATGATCTTGGAAAGTGTCAACTAAACTAAGGCCTTTCCCGCACATGCCTAGGTTGCTCTTCGAGGAATTCTATTTCTTTGGCAAGCAGGGTTATTGATGGAGAGCTGATGGCTCCTTCCCCTCTTTTGTATATCGAAAAGGCCTCCACGATCTCCCGCGTCCTAAAGTCGTGATGTCTTTTTAGGATGGTACATTGACCGAATAAAGGGGAGCACAAACAGTCGCTGCAATGCCTAACCAAGTTACTGCCTGAGGTGTTTCCTATGGAGGCGGCATGTTCCCTCAGTCGATCATTGATGCATCTTCCGGTCTGCCCAATGTATGAACGACCGCAGGAGAGAGGTAAGTCATATACAGCACCTTCTGTACATTCCGTGAATTGTCTCGCGTGCTTCTTCCCGCATGGTGTTTGGGAGATGGAGAGGGATGTAGAATTCACCTTTTTGCACATCCGGCCAAGCTTGTTGGGTGCCGAAAACACAACTCTGACTCCTACCTTGGCTGCAGTTCTTTTGAGGCTGTGGGAGATTCCATGAAGATACGGGATGACTGCCGTGGGTAACTTTTCCTTGGTTACATTTTGACAAGGTTCAGCTTGGCTACGAGACTCTTGTAGAAGCCTCTCCGCCACGCTGCATATAATATGATCTGGGAAGCCCGCATTTTTCAGTCGATTCACTTGAGTGGTAAAGCTACTCGAGACCTGGTGGCGACAAGACCTGTGAAGGGCGTTTTTTATGGCTGCAACCGCAATGCCTCTCTTGACTAGCTTTGAATGTGCCGATGAAAACGGAAGGAAGGATTTTTTAGAGCGGGGCGAATACTTCCAACAGACATGATCTCCGAATAGAAGTGTCAAATCTAAAAATCGCAGCTGTTGCTCCTCGGGTAACTCATTTGTCAGAGTGAACGGGCGAAGAGTAGACTTGAACGTATTAAAAATATCTCCCACATCTTTTGATCCAGTGTCATCGGATGGTCTGTACAAGACAAGAAAGTCATCAACGTATCGAAATATCTTGATGACTGACGAGTCCCGGAGTGAAATTTCTAATAGTCTGTCATAGAAGGCTAGGAGTAGATCACTGAGCGCCGGGGCTATGCATGATCCTATACAAACACCTTCGCGTTGCCGGTAAAACTCACTCCTGAACACTACTGTTGTGGAGCGTAAGTAAAGCATGAGGAGATTCAAGAAGTCCTCAGCTGCGATACCGACTGAGTTCTGAAATTTTAGAGGTCCATATCTATCAATGCCGTCGTTGACTATTTCACAAATAGAGTCGTGAGGAAGGGAATAGTATAAGTCCTTAATGTCCACAGAGAAGGCCAAAACCTTCCCTTTGGGAAGTTGTTGAAGGTAATCTGACACCATGGACGGTGTTCTGACCAAGTAGGGATCTTCAACTTCCAAGACGAATAAGGACTTCTGGAGGTAGTGCCCCAGAAGGCGCTGCCATGTTCCTCGTTCCGAGACAATGACCCGAAAAGGGCAAGCCGTCTTGTGTGTCTTGGCCGAAAAGAAGGCCTCCAGGGAAAGGCCTTTGCAATTCCTCACTGATGAAGCGAGTTTCGTTAGATTTAGCCGCTCGCACATCTTGACGGCTTCCTTCTTCGTCTTTTCAGGTTTGTAACTCTTCAATAATGTAAAGTTACTTGTGATGGCCTCCGCGGCCTTCTGATTGTAGATGTCGTCGGGAACTATGGCGAACCCGCCTTCTTTGTCCGACAATAGCAACTTTAAATTTGCCTCACGGAGCGCGGAGATTGTGTCCTCAGTGCGAATCGAACTGGTGCCTTTTGATGATCTGCGGAGACAATTCACGCCATCTACAATCAGAAGGCCGCGGAGGCCATCACAAGTAACTTTACATTATTGAAGAGTTACAAACCTGAAAAGACGAAGAAGGAAGCCGTCAAGATGTGCGAGCGGCTAAATCTAACGAAACTCGCTTCATCAGTGAGGAATTGCAAAGGCCTTTCCCTGGAGGCCTTCTTTTCGGCCAAGACACACAAGACGGCTTGCCCTTTTCGGGTCATTGTCTCGGAACGAGGAACATGGCAGCGCCTTCTGGGGCACTACCTCCAGAAGTCCTTATTCGTCTTGGAAGTTGAAGATCCCTACTTGGTCAGAACACCGTCCATGGTGTCAGATTACCTTCAACAACTTCCCAAAGGGAAGGTTTTGGCCTTCTCTGTGGACATTAAGGACTTATACTATTCCCTTCCTCACGACTCTATTTGTGAAATAGTCAACGACGGCATTGATAGATATGGACCTCTAAAATTTCAGAACTCAGTCGGTATCGCAGCTGAGGACTTCTTGAATCTCCTCATGCTTTACTTACGCTCCACAACAGTAGTGTTCAGGAGTGAGTTTTACCGGCAACGCGAAGGTGTTTGTATAGGATCATGCATAGCCCCGGCGCTCAGTGATCTACTCCTAGCCTTCTATGACAGACTATTAGAAATTTCACTCCGGGACTCGTCAGTCATCAAGATATTTCGATACGTTGATGACTTTCTTGTCTTGTACAGACCATCCGATGACACTGGATCAAAAGATGTGGGAGATATTTTTAATACGTTCAAGTCTACTCTTCGCCCGTTCACTCTGACAAATGAGTTACCCGAGGAGCAACAGCTGCGATTTTTAGATTTGACACTTCTATTCGGAGATCATGTCTGTTGGAAGTATTCGCCCCGCTCTAAAAAATCCTTCCTTCCGTTTTCATCGGCACATTCAAAGCTAGTCAAGAGAGGCATTGCGGTTGCAGCCATAAAAAACGCCCTTCACAGGTCTTGTCGCCACCAGGTCTCGAGTAGCTTTACCACTCAAGTGAATCGACTGAAAAATGCGGGCTTCCCAGATCATATTATATGCAGCGTGGCGGAGAGGCTTCTACAAGAGTCTCGTAGCCAAGCTGAACCTTGTCAAAATGTAACCAAGGAAAAGTTACCCACGGCAGTCATCCCGTATCTTCATGGAATCTCCCACAGCCTCAAAAGAACTGCAGCCAAGGTAGGAGTCAGAGTTGTGTTTTCGGCACCCAACAAGCTTGGCCGGATGTGCAAAAAGGTGAATTCTACATCCCTCTCCATCTCCCAAACACCATGCGGGAAGAAGCACGCGAGACAATTCACGGAATGTACAGAAGGTGCTGTATATGACTTACCTCTCTCCTGCGGTCGTTCATACATTGGGCAGACCGGAAGATGCATCAATGATCGACTGAGGGAACATGCCGCCTCCATAGGAAACACCTCAGGCAGTAACTTGGTTAGGCATTGCAGCGACTGTTTGTGCTCCCCTTTATTCGGTCAATGTACCATCCTAAAAAGACATCACGACTTTAGGACGCGGGAGATCGTGGAGGCCTTTTCGATATACAAAAGAGGGGAAGGAGCCATCAGCTCTCCATCAATAACCCTGCTTGCCAAAGAAATAGAATTCCTCGAAGAGCAACCTAGGCATGTGCGGGAAAGGCCTTAGTTTAGTTGACACTTTCCAAGATCATTGGTCACCATCAGGCGAAGACCGCTGGACATCACAATGCGCAGAATCTACACAAAGGCTCCTAAAAGAAGAAAGGCGGCAATCGCACGCTCAATGGCCTCCAGGTGGCGAAGGTTACCACGCCTGGGTCAGCAAACTATAGCACGTGCTTTTTCTCCTTTTTCTTTTCTTCTTTTTCCTTTTTCTTTTTCCTTTTTCTTTTCTTCTTTTTTCTTTTTCTTTTTCCTTTTTCTTTTCTTTCCTTTCTTTTCTTTCCTTCTTCTCTATCTTTCCTTCTTTTGCTTTCTGGTTGCGCTTTCGGTTGAAGAAAAGGTGACGCCGGCTGGCACAGGCCATTCCCGTGCAAAAAGCTGCCGCGCGTGTGTTTGATGAAAAAAGTGCATTTTGGCACTCTCGAGTCTCGCACACTTCATCCTCTTCTGAATAAATAGCATCAGTTGATAGTCAGCGCTCGTCCTGACCTCTCCTCTTCTATCTTCCTGTCGTCTTTGCGCTGTTAAAACACTAAGCATTATTTCATTATTCCGAAGGGTAATATTGTGTCCTTTCTCTTTGGTTCGAAAAAACACCCCACATCTTTTCATCCAGGTAAAGTCATGTCCTCATACTTCCGTATTCGATCACCATCGCTACCATCATATTCAAGGAGGGTTCCGAATTTAAGCAACACGGGGTTTACTTCCCTTTTTCTGCTTGGGCTCTGCATATGAAATGCAAAGGACACATCCCAAAAAAACAATCCAAATGAGCAAAACGAAAAAAAAAAAAAAAAACCTTCGACAATCTATTTAGTTGATGTCTTTTATTCCTTGTTTATAAATAGTACACAATCGATATTTTTTATGGTTCAGTGTCAATAGTTTCTAAGGGTACTTTTTACCGTTTTCTGATTGTTTTCCAATTGTTTTTAGATTGTTCCTCGATAATTATGCGGAAGTCTCTACTTGGAGTTGCGGGTTCCTCCGAGCTACCCGACATTTCTTGGATGGACGCACGACGTACCTTGTCATCGAATAAAACACTATCGATAGCTTTGCAATAGTTGGCTATCGATAGTGTCTCGATATTCGACTCTAAACAATCTCACTATAGTCGACTATTGATATTATGCTATCGAGTCTTACAATAGTCGACTTTCATAAGCACTATCGATAGTTTTTTTTTTTTTTTTTACTATCGATAGTGAAATTTGGCTTCCGCAATCGATAGTATGGATAGTAATATCGATAGTTTTGCACCACTGCCCGCCAGACTTGGCTCCTCGATCTGGCCGCCCTATGGCTCTTACGACGAGTTGCGGTCGTTACAACGTGCCAAGCCAACGAGGGGCGCCTGGGACGCCCCAGCGGTGGACTGATGCATAGTTTTGACTAGGGAACCTTCATGTGCGCTTTGCTAGGGTGATGCCACCCTTTGTAATACCCCTCGCCGACAAACCAGCAGCCATTTTGTTCCTCGGCGATAATCAGTGGGACTTATAACCCTCCCGGAAACAAGCACCTTATCTCAGAAGTTCGGAGCAGCGTTGTGGAACCCACGGAGGGAGGATTAGCATTTTCCCCCTCGGATGGGATCACCGATGGACACAAAGGCCACTTTCCGGCGCACGGGGAAACAATGAGAGGAACAAAATGGCGGTGGAAGAGGGTGTGGGAAAGGGAAACAGGCAGTTGGCATCACTCTATGCGAAGCGCACATGAAGGCACTCTAGTTTTGACCACCTGTGGATATTTTGACGTGCAACCGTAATCTCGGTTACACGGCACCTTCTCCGCAATAAGCCTCCGTCCGATTGCGGGCGCCCATTAAGCATTCCAATATTTACAATTCCTCAGCCCAGCGTGCGAACTCCTCAGCCCAGCGCGCGCAAGTTCGTCGCTTCGGAAAGCGAGCAAATCACGATACGCGTGAACACTGAAAACGGAAGCAGCCAGGAGCCCTTTTTCGGAAAGGTCATTTAAATGAGAGTAAATAAATAAATAAATAAATAGGTCATCTCACAAGTGTCTGCAGTAAAGACAAATGCACAGGCGCGTGGGCCTAGCTCAGCGGAATGCTTTTGCTTGTACGAGAACTCGTGCATAGGATGCTCTTTCCAAAGCCACGCGCTCGTGCCCACGCCTTTGTCTGCACTGCAGATGTTTGTGACATGAGGTAAGGCCGCAATTAGAACCCGCCAACTGCATGCAGGGATCCGTGTGCCGGCGCTTTGCCTCGGAGCCACCGAGGCGGCCCAGTGCCTTGAGGAGATGTAGTCGTTTCGTGAAAGTGGTCTATTGAGTCAGAAGCGGCAAAGCTACCGAGAAGTCTCGTGGGCACGCGCCGTCCCCCGGCGGGCAGCGTCGAGAAGCGCACGGACTGACCCCGTGCACGAACGCGAGTGAGGGAAATCGAGGCGGTCGCGGCTACCGCGGGCGCATCCAGAGCGCGTCCCACCGAGCTGCTTGGACCCGGTACTCACACAGTCACGCGGCGCGAAATGACGGCGTGGCAATCTCACCGCGACACGCGTTTCGACAGCAGTTCGTCAACCCGGAGGAACTGCCGCCTGCCTTCGGTCACCCTGTGCGAGATATCGCCCGTGCGACTTGGTTCTCGCAGCCCACTCGGAACGCCGACCGTCGCGATACAGATATGGAGAGTTGCCGTGTAAGCGGATAGCTCGGTTTCGCGTCAAGCGATCTACAGGTGGCCTAAATTAAGCAATTAAACCTTGGCTGCAGCGTGCTGGATGCCCTCCGTAGGTTTCACACGGAAATCGGCCCGTTTATTCTTACTATTTATCGCCTCTCTCGATTTCAAACTCGCGTTTTCGTCTGCCCGCTTTCTGAAAAATGCTTTTGCTTTTTAGGGCGTAAAAGAAATTATTCTAACAATCAATCTTATTTTAACAGTCGCGCAGAGTTAGTGAACCATATTTCGACGTACACGGTAACTAAATTATGTACGTTGTGTAGTCCTTAAAAAAGGGTAACGTAAATAGGATCACCCTTGTTGGTGGAGTATTTTCACGTTTCGCTGTCGAGTCGTCATTCAACCGTTATGTCTTCATGTTGCTCGTTAATCCGGCGAGTTGTTGTCCCAGGTAAACAGTAAGTCTGACAGTGTGTAGCCCTTGATTGTTTCTCGAGCGATCATACACTCAGTTGTAGCACTACAGACCCTGTTTATCCCGTGTTGGGGAAATCTGGCGGAAGAAATGTAAGCGAGGAATTTGATTGCACGCGCCGCCAATGCATCATGTCGCAAATGTCGTGAGCAGCAACCCCCAAAGACTGTATCTTGTTCCCGAATACCTTTTCACACATAGGAAATAGCAGCGGGTGGTCGTGTATCACAGCTGCACCACGCGCCGTCACAAATATGCCTAAAAACAATTCTGCCAAAAAAAAAAAAAAAAAACATCCGTCGAGCCGGATTTGAACCAGCGACCTATGGATATCCGCTCAGGTGTTTGCCTCTACAGTCCACCGCTCTACCAACTGAGCTATCGACGGGACAAAGACCAGCTTACAACACTTTCTCCTGTCGGGCACCTAGCAGCAATCGAAATTGGAGCAGCGCTGTCGCCGTTCAGAGGGCCGTCGCAACCGGTTCTCCGCCTCGTCGCCGGCACCCAATGAAGCCGCAACCAAGGAACATCCTTTCGTATATCCTACGAGCCTCTCGGGCGTCCTGTAAATCAGCAGTCACACGATTCGTACATCATATAATTATACACATATACAAAGGACACGGTGTACGGTGCTGACAAGGTGGAAGAATTATCTGCGGAGACACGCATCAAGAATGTTCAAAATCATGCTTGCTTCGTACGCATGAATACGTTTCCAACATGTCTAAAGATAGTATCTTTATGACGAACGTGGCGGAATCTTCGTTCGAGGAAGAAGCATGCCTAAGACAGTGTGTGCAGAATCTCTTTCGTATGATGAGTCATCAGTATTACCGCGGCTCAACTGATACCCACTTTATTTCCATCTCCGGATATATAACAATAGACTCACAGCCACCCACAACCATTCTCTGCTGACAAAATATTAATTTGAATGAAAACAAACAAACAAACATTAAACACTCTGTAGCTCGGCGAAAACGACTTCTATTCTTTTCTTAATTCGAAGCGGTTTTATAGCGTTTTCTTTTTCTTTTTCCTGGGAAAAGAGGGGGGGAGATTCCACATCAAATAACTATAGTCGGTGACAGGTCAAGAACGAAGTGGAAGCTCCTCCCAGCCCTTTCCACTTTAGCGGAGCGAACGCTGGAGAGGAGGCGACCTCCTTTCCACCATCCGCTTCGCTGAAGTGGAAAGGGGTGGGAGGAGCTTCCACTTCGTTCTTGACCTGTCACCGGCTATAGAGGAAGGTGAAGTGCACGAACAGGCCCTACAACAAAAGGTCTCATTGGAGAATTGTTTTTGGGGCACCAACCGTTTTGGGTCCCCCTATTCTAAAACTCTATATTATTGAGCGCTGTACCGTCCAAGTTAATTTAAGAAGCAGGATGGCTATTGTGTACGTTCTAGTTTGGGTCGCCTCCGAACAAGACGTTGAGTGATTAAAGATGTGGGTGAGTTTTTGAAATATATGTTTTATACTAGCAAGTCAGAAGGTGATGAAGTTTTACAAAATAGTATGAATTCCAGGAAAAGAGCTGTAAATCTGCTCATGAAACTACGGACCCATTCTGTCAACGGCTATTTTTTGGTAAGATACCTTAGTACGTTGTGTCAAAGTGTATACAGGTATTTCTATGAGCTTACCTTCCCCTTTTTGAGTTCACCGATTTCACCTCTCCGACAAAAAGAAGGGGCACAAAGACAATAAGAAACTGCTTGACCAAATTCCCTCCTCTCCCGGTCGGCAACAGAAGTACTATTCGCCGAGTGAAACCTATCGACACGGTAATAATACACTTCTAGCTAGCGGAGTATCAATCAACTTTAGTTCGAGCAAGTGCAGCATCGAGCCCACAAACCGTTTCATCGAGCGGGCAATTCCCCGACGTCAGCGTACACTCGCGCCAGGTTATCCTGATGCGTGTGGACAACGTGGCGCGAGTGTATGTTGACGTCGGGGATTGCCCGCTCGATGAAACGGTTCGTCTGCCGGCTTTCTGAAAAATGCTTTTGCTTGTTAGTGCGTAAAATAAATTAATCTAAATATCAATCTTATTTTAGCAGTCGCGCAGAGTTAGTTAATCATATCTCGACGTACACGGTAACTAAATTATGTATGTTGTGTAGTCTTTAAAAATAGGTAACGTAAATAGGGTCGCCCTTGTTGGTGGGGTGTTTCCACGTTTCGCTGTCGAGTCGTTATCTAACCGTTATGTCTTCATGTTGCTCGTTAATCCGGTGAGTTGTTATTCCAGGTGAATAGAAAGTCTGACAGTGAGTACCCATTGATTGTTGCTTCGAGCGATCATACACTCAGTTCGAGCACTACAGACCCTGTTTACACCGTGTTGGGGAAATCTGGCGAAACATATGTAAGCGAGGAATTTGATTTCATGCGCCGGCCAATGCATCATGTCGCAAATGTCGTGAGCAGCAACTCCCAAAAGAATGTATCTTGTTCCCGAATATCTTTTCACACATAAGAGATAGCAGCGGGGAATCGTGTATCGCACCTGCGCCACGTGCGGTCACAAATTTGTTTAAAAAAATCTTGCCAAAAACAAAAAAAAAACATCCGTCGAGCCGGATTTGAACCAGCGACCTATGGATACCCGCTCAGGTGTTTGCCTCTACAGTCCACCGCTCTACCAACTGAGCTATCGACGGGACAAAGACCAGCTCACAAAACTTTCTCCTGCCGGGCACCTAGCAGCAATCAAAACTGGAGCAGCGCTGTCGCCGTTCAGAGGGCCGTCGCAACCGGTTCTCCGCCTCGTCGCCGGCACCCAATTGAGCCGCAACCAAGGAACATAGTTTTGTATATCTAGGGTTCGGATTTTTCGGTTTAAACCGATAAATACCGATAAAAGTATGCCGAATTCATTTTCGGAAATTCGGTTTTAACCGAAAAAGGTCAGTTTTTAGGATCGGCATTTTCGATTTAAACCGATAAAAACCGATTAAAGTACGTCAAATTTATTTTCTAAAATTCAGTTTTAACCGAAAAAGGTCTCTTTGACCTTCCAGTCGTACCGCAGAGCCGTGGCGGAAAAGTGGAACGACAGTGTGTATCAAAACGTGTCTGAATGTGAGGGATACACGGGTGCCATCACGACGTTTTGGTTTAATGTGCGCATCATCGATCGGAACTTGAAGTCCGAAATGCCCCATGACATCGCCATGTACGAGCGTGTTTTGTAACTCGTTGAAAGGCAGACTGACTTGATGCAAGCTCTGCATGTTGGGTTATGCTTGGAAACGTCGCACCGTGTTTCTTTTGGCGGTCACAATTGGTTGATTGGCCGATTTTGGCTCAGGCAGTGCTTCATCTCCTCAGCAGGCCAGTTTCCAGTGTTATTCTCAAAGCTCAGGGTCATATTAACAGGAAAGAAAGAGTGCAGATCAGCGAGGAAAACCTGGGAAAGTACATGTGTGTGTATCTATAATAAGATCACGTAATCCTGATGTACAGAAGCTGAAGTTCCATGTTTTTTTGGGACATAGGCTTTATATTTGACTCGTTTGTACTTCTGTTGTTTTTTTCTTGTTTCTTTTACAGTTGCACACATTTGCCGAGTAAAGTGTCCATTGCTTTTTCAATGTATCCGTGCCGTTATTCTTTGGAAGATCACAAACATCAGAGCTACAAGGATCATCTGATCCGGTGTCCAATGGTGGTTATTTTATATTCACCGAAAAAAGCCGATAAACTTTTGTGGGCATAAATATACGCCGAGAAAAAAAACGAAAATTGAATTTTTAAAATAAACACCGAAAAACGTACGCCAGATTTTGAAAAAAATAGAAACCGAAAACGCGGAACCCTACGTATATCCTACGAGCCACTTGCGCGTCCTGTAAAGCCGACGTCACACGACTCGTACATCATATACAAAGGGCACGGTGTTCGCTGCTGACAAGATGGAAGCATCATCTCCGGATGCAGGTATCAGGCATGTCCGAAAGCCTTGTTTGCTTCGTACACATGTACACGTTTGCAGCATGTCTAAAGATAGTATTTGTATGACCAACGTGACGGAATCTTCGTTGGGGGAGAAGCATGCCTAAGACAGTGTGTGCCGAATCTCTTTCGTATCATGGGTCACCAGTATCGCCGCGGCTCAACTGATACCCACTTTATTTCCATCTCCGGATATATAACAATAAACTCACAGACACCCACAGCCATTTGCTAATAACATTATTAATTTCAATGAAAGAACAAAAACAAAAAACAGTGAGCACGCTGTAGCTCGGCGAAAACGCCTACAATTCTTTTGGAAATTTGAAGCTGTTTTAAAGCGGCTTTTTTTGGAGGGGGGGAAAAAAAGGGGGGGGGGGGAGGAATTCCATATCAAATGACTGGAGGAAGGTGAAGTGTACCAACAGGCACAACGAGAAAAGGTCTCAATAGAGAGTTTTGTTTTGGGGCACCAACCCTTTTGGGTCCCCCTATTCTAAAACTCTCTATTATTGAGCGCTGTACCGTCCAAGCTCATTTATGGAGCAGGATGGCTATTGTGTACGTTCTAGTTTGAGTCGCTTCCGAACAAGACGTTGAGTGATTAACGATGTGCCGGAGTTTTTGAAATATATGTTTTACACTACCAAGTCAGAAGTTGATGAATTTTTACAAAATAGTAACAATTCCACGAAAAGAGTTGTAAATATACTCATGAAACTACAGACACATCCTGTCAACGGCTATTTTTTCGTAAGATACCTTAGTGCGTTGTGTCAAAGTGTATACAGGTATTTCTATGTGCTTACCTTCCACTTTTTGAGTTCACCGATTTCACCTCTCTGACAAAAAGAAGGGGCGCAAAGGCAATAAGAAACTGCTTGACCAAATTCCCTCCTCTCCCGGTAGGCAACAGAAGTACTATTCGCCGAGTGGAAACAATAACAATCAACTTCTAGTTAGCGGAGTATCAATCGGTTTTCCCCGACGTCAGCATACACGAGCGCCACGTTATCCTCATGCCATCCGCTGGTCGCGACATTGGATGAAATACTAATTTTGCATTTTAAAGCATGAAATGATTTTTAATGTAATCCTAAACTTTTGTCCGTCCGTCCGTCCGTAGATTGTCCAATAAATATAAGTGGAAAATTGACATCACGTGACCTAACGTTACGTTGGGTTGGAGCTGTGCTAGTTGGGTCATGCGGATACGGATAAAACCAGCTGCACATGTATATTCTATATAGCGATACATTTTAAGCTGGTTTTATGCGTAACGTGACGTGACATATACACCAAGTAGAGAAATTGACGTCACGTGACCTATACGTCAGGTTATTTTCCCCACGAAATTCAGCGGGAAAATTTACGTCTTGTCACCTACACTATGGAGTTTTAGTAGGCCGTTTCCGCAGCCCGCCCAGGACCCGCATAGCGCTCCGTAATCCGTCACAATTGACCTTGAACTATGCAGACAAGGCTGGCGGCGCGCATGCGCAGCTGCGGCGTTTTCTTTACGGATACCGTAGCGGAGGAAAAAAAACGATCTACTACAACTCCCTCCTAATTCGGTTTCCCCGCTAAATAAAGTGTGAAAATTTGCGTCCTGAGACCTACACCAATCCAGCTTCCCCGCTAACATTAGTGGGGGAAATTGACGTCACGTGACCTATACCCTCTACCTGACGTCACGGCACTGCGCATGCGCACACGCTTCACTTCACGGGGTTTCCGCACACGCGCAGTGCCCACACTTGGTGTGGGGAAACGCGGGCTATTTTGTAAACAATGTATTGGTCTATACAGAAATTTCGTTTATCCGCTAAATTTAGCCAGAATTCTACGTCACGTTACTCGTCAATTCCCTCTCCTCATCCATCTACTCCCTTCCCCTCCCTTTCTTTTCGTATTCCTTCTCTTCTTCTCTCTCCCCTCCCTCCCCTCCTACCTCCCATTCCCCACCTCGCCCCCTCCCGCCCTCAAACCCTTCCTTGGTCATGTGACAGACCAGTTCAGTTTCTCAATTTTTCTTCCCTCCCCTCCCTCTCCATCCTCCTCCCAATGCCTCTCCTCACCGTCCTACAGTGCCCTCTCCCCCTCCCCAGTCGCCTCCCATAGAACTCCCCCCTCCCTGGTCACATTGATAAAAACATATAGGTCTTTACTCCCGGAACGACTGTTTATGAAAGACAACGTAACTAAGCAGGCGAGCTGGTTATTGTAAGACATTCTACAATCCGAGACGGAGGTTTACAAGGAGGGACAAGGACAAACGTCTCATACGTTGAGACGTTTGTGTTTGTCCCTCCTTGTAAACCTCCATCTGGGGTAATAGAATGTCATACGACTGTTTAATGTCTACCAAACAATTGAAACAGTCGCTCCTAAATAATGAATTTCATGCGTTATAGCTTATCGGTTAGGATTCTGAGTTTCCGAATAAATCTGAAAAAAAAAAAAAAAAAATCCGAGAAGCACTCGCCGGCAACTTTCCTGTAAATTTCAAATTTATCACAAAAAAAAAAAAAACCTTCGAATTTTGAGGTTACAACGACAAATTAAAAGCACCAAAAAGACGATTTTTTTTAATGAGCTTTATAAGACCACAGGGTCAGTGGTCCAAAGGAGATGCCACTCAGTTTCCTTTGAAATCTTGAACTACTGACAAAACGGGTTTGCGTTTTAGCTCATCGAGGTTCCTTCAGGGCAATGGGTTATGGCACCCGGACTTTGCACTTTTTTTGTTTTTGAATTTTTTCTTTAAATTGGGAACGCAGCAAAACTCCCATAAACCCTAAATTTTCTGCGAAAAATAAGCTCCGAAAAAGACCGTCCGAATTTCACGATAAATAAACTCCGAAAATACGGAATCCCAATTATGGGACATTTAAGAAAGTTAAAGGTCGCGCCCATATTTTTAAATTAGACAATTCACAAAGTATGTTTAAATATAACGAGGTGTTGAACTGGGCAAGGTGGTAAAAGGTTGACATGGTGGGTGTAGCAGCTTCAAAAAGCGTCTGTTCCTTTTAACGTCCTCGTTTTTTTGAAGCTGTTACACCCACGGTGACCCACCCATGTTATGCTTAAATATATATATTTTAGTTTACCAACGTTACATCAACGACAATCTCTTAGCACGCATTAGTTGCCAGTCTGTGTCGACGCCCGTACCGCACCGCTAAGTTACGAAGTACAATAAAAGTGTACCAACTTAGATATTGAATGTAGACCAAAAAGACACTTTAAGGAACTTTTTGTTTGATAAAAGTAGAACATCAGTATACAATTGTATTAATTTTTTTCCAATGGACTGCCAGTTTCATTACATAGATTGATTGGTAACCAGCAAATGTGCAGTGCTGTACCGGTAATACTAACGTTAATTATGAAAATGATGATTATTATGATGGTGACGACGATTATGATTACAATGACAACGACTACGACTATAGATAGTGCACACGACGGGCATCCGTAAAATAAAACGACACTAATCGTTGAAGGAAAAAAAAAGCTATCAACAACAACTTTTTATGAGGTCTACTGGAATCTAGGAAAGTGCCATTTCCTTCTGAAGTCACGGTACACCAGTCTTCAAAAGTAGCCAGTTGTCTCCAACGTAAAGAAGCAACCCGAATCTCAAGTTTTTCTCTATTTTTTTTGTATTTTGTATCTTTTATTTTTTATTTTTACATTTGAAGCGAGACAATGCCGCCATTATCGGTCAAGCGAACTTCGTCCATCCCCTTCCTAACGACGATTCTTTTTCTTTTTTTACCTCGCGAGGAATAAGAAAACTTTTTTGAAGAAGGAACGTCCGCAGGAGCGGGCTATTGCTATCTCCAAAGAGAGAAAAGGCGCGGCCCAGAAGGCAAGGTCCACTTGGCGCGCAAGGACCAAAAGGGTTGGCTCCAATCGACACGGGCGCGTACGGCGCTCGCATCGTCGCACACGCATGCATCTGCGAGAAACGCGCGTTTTGTTTTTGTTTTCATTTTAGTTTTCGTTCACAACTATTGACTGCCTGACAAGTTTATGCGCGCTAAAATTCGGTCAAAAGAGGTAAGAGCACATTCGTCGCTCCGTGAATGTGTGTGTGTTTTTTTTTTTCTAAGCATCGATCAAGTGAGGTTTTGAATGAGTCTGACTTTGTCCGTACACGTTGTGCATGTCGCCACGTGGCACTGAAGTGCATCGCATGAATGGCTCGATGGCTTTCGCCGGTCATTTAGACAAAGCGATGTTATCTCATGAAAACAGCCATCAATGCTTGGCTGGAACAATATAGGCAAACTCAAGCTGCCATTTCAAACCGTGTCTGAAGCCTTCCGTTCTGAGCAGTAGTGGGTCTGGAAAGTATTTCGATAAAACTCCAAAATTGTCTTCGAAGGCCCAATACAGCTCCGAGTGCGTGCTTCGAAGGTCGCTGGATAATGACAGCGCCAAATCCGGATGCGAGCATCGTCATAAAAACGCCGTGCTGAAACTCCCCGTGATGAGTGGCGAAATTTTATCTCCGCCTCTTTCTTTTCGTTCGCGTAAGGGTCATCACCAACAATTGAAAAAAAGTACAAACCATCGAATGTTATATACGATCACAGTTTGACAAAAGAA
Source organism: Ixodes scapularis (assembly GCF_016920785.2). Taxonomy (NCBI): domain Eukaryota; kingdom Metazoa; phylum Arthropoda; class Arachnida; order Ixodida; family Ixodidae; genus Ixodes; species Ixodes scapularis. Next base: position 103,117,964 of record NW_024609846.1, read on the forward strand.
AGCCAATTGAATCATTTGGTAAATATAGAGCCCTAAAAATCTTCAGGAACCGTCTTTATTGCTCTTCAGTTTCTCCGTACATAGTGTCCGAGGGAGCTGACCTATGCGGGGAGCAAGTCGTCTGCTTCTTGCTCAGGGGTTGCGGGGACGTCAGAAAGACGCCGTGCTCTGATTGGTTTTGATTGGAAGGATAGCGGGTAGACCTCAATGGTAGATATGCCTTGAGGTCTACCCACTATTTTTTTCTATCGGCCAATAAGAGCCCGGCGTTCTGAGATCATCGCAACCCATGTGCCAGAAGCAGACGAACTTGCGTTCCGCATAGCGAACTCAGTATAACGGCGCATTCAGCAGTGGCTATAGAGTGTTGCACTATTAAAATTTCACATGCGTCCACTTTCCCTTCGACGTCTGCTCTTTGATACTGAGCATGGCTAAACATTACTGAGCACGAAGTGTCACGTGCTCATGCCACGATTACTGCGCCAGTAGGTATACCCTATTTATAGAGGCCAAAAGGCCTTTATGATCCGGTTATTCGCGCGTGAAATGGACATACGCGTACTTTTTAGAGTCTAACGTCGTGGAATTTCTCGCATCCGCTGGTAGAGGACTCGGCAAAGAACCAGATTGCCAACTTTCGCTCTTAAATTACAACCCATATACTTCGTTGTACCTTAGGTGAGGGCACAGTTAAAGGCTAAAAGATGCGTAAACAAAACTAAAACCGCAAAAGTCACGGTGCGCTTTTGGCGTTTAATACACGCTAAGAAATGCATGTGCGTCTATTTACCTGTAAAGCACTCTAAGAGCCCATCTTTGCGATTTACAAAATCAGTTCAGCGCATGATGAGGCGGAACATCCGTTGATACCTAAAAATGAAGCCTGCGCAGCGGCATTACGCAGTGCGAAGCGTCATGCTTGCATTGCGTAATGCCACAGCGCAGACTTATTTTTAAGGTCTAAACCGATGTTACGCCTCATCATACGCTGAGCTGATTTCTTAGATTGCAATGATTTGCTCCTTCAGTGTCTTGCGGGTAAGTAGACGCGCAAGCATTTCTTAGAGTGTATGACAAGGCGGTAGCACACCCCCATGGAGTAAAATGACAAAGAGTGATGTCGCGCTCACGGCGCTGTTTGATTGACTTCATCGGCTTCTAGTGTCATCTGAGCTTTGAGTTGCTGAAGCGAGGTTGTAGCAATAGAGCAGCCGGGTCTCGTCACTTTCTGCGAGACGGAACTCTCCAAACAATGCCCTTGCGTCGTCTTCTCCGCAGGGCACTCAGAGAGCCAATCACTAAAAGCTACCGGCGGAGCTTGCCAAAAAGCGTTTCCGAAAAAAGAAAAGAAAAAAAAAAAAGTTTCGACCCGAAGATAAAGTGTGCCATATGACATGGCATATCAGCTTAATGATAATAATAATGTGTGCGTTTGTTTATACAGTCGGAAGTTAGCCAGCCTCAATGGGCACCTGGAGTCTCACTGCAGTACAACCGCTAACCTGGGGTGGGGTCTTTAGCGTGCACCACGGAGTAGGAATACACGACCGAACGCCGGTGCGATGCTCATCCAGATCGAAACGGGCAGGGGTGAAGACTGAGCATGAGCTTGCAAAACCTGATGATCATTTTACAATGAAACGTTTCAGGTCGGTCGCTTTGTGTCATCGTCCTTCGCCCAGCTCTCTCCGAAGAAAGCGTTGATTGGCTCTTCAAGTGATCTGTTGGGGAATAGAGGCACGGGCATTGTTCCAGCGGTGTTGTGTCATCTGCAGCCCGTAGATTTTTTGGGAGGAAGATGGTGTCCTTGGTAGAATATCTAAACATGACCGGAAATGTGACGAGTTGAGCAGTCTCTATTTTGATCAGAGGAAGTGGTGATGCTAATTCAGTTGGCGGCGGGAATGAATCACGAATATCACTAAATATGATCACCTCTGTAGAGCTGGAAAACGCTCCCGGTTTTAATATCTCTCGATAAGAAATACCTGTAATTGCGAAAATAGAAGCCTACGTCAAATTCTTCGTGACTTGCTTCCTCGTTGTCGTCCCTAGTTGCTCTGACACTCAGCATTTTAAGCACAAACTTCGCTGAGGCACTAATGGCCATTATACCCCGCAACCTAATCGGGAGCTTCGGCAAATCACTCCTTCCTCGTCCAGCGAAAACAAAAGCAGCAGCAGCAGCAATGAGGGCGACAGTCGTAGCGAAAGAGAATGACAGGAACGAAGCGCGCACGTCGTGTAATTATCCATAACGGGAGCATTTTACCGATTTGCACGTACGAAGGAAGGCGGCAACTACACGGGGTTGCGCACCATTTAAACGGCGGCAGCTCGCAGGGCTCCAGCGATCGCACGGACGGTGAAACTAGCTGGAGAAAGAAACGAGGCGCTGCGTACAATTCAAACCAGAACACACAAAGCCACTCCAGAGGACGATCGCGCGTATACAAAACAAAGCTAAGCAAAAACTAAAAAAGAAAAAAAAAGAATTCTAAGCGACACAATAGGAATCACTGAGATACACACGGAGAGCAATTTGAATTTACAGGTGGTTGGGTCCGCCTCGGGCTACCTGCGCGAGCAGCGTCCGCCATTCTGTGCGTCTCCGCAAGCTTCCTCAATGCGGTAAAAACAGACGGCAAAGAATAAAATAAGCAAACAAAAAATGAAACCCCTCAGAGCAGTTTTTTTTTTTTTTTCGTTTTTTTTTTAGACTTCTCGTTGGAGGTCTATTTTCGAAAAATGCCCGATGCCCGTACGGAAAAAATATATGAGCTTGTTCCTAAAGGAACGAAGCGATAATGAGTGTAGCGGTTCGCTCTCTGTTGTGTTCATTCGGAAGCGTTTATTGGCACCTGCGGCGAATCGGGGTGACTTTATAAGTGTCGACCGACCACGTTAGCGATCCGTTGTGACTGCATACAGCTATCGGCATAATTTATCCACTTCTATGTTGGAACCGATTTTTGGCCGGCACTGGCACGACGCTGCCATCACGTATCGCAGGGCTGCGTAGGATAATTTATGAGCGCCATAAATCCGAGGTCTGAAATCTCCCTATGGCAGTTATTCTAAGAGAGGAAGCGCGGGGACTATTATTAGTCCCCGTTTGTTTCCGTACAACAACAGCGTAGGAAGAATCCCCACGAAAATTTTCAAATTACTCTTTGTCAAAAAAGCAAAGAAAATTTGCGCGTGAGAAATTCGCATCGTGTTGCCACCGAATTTTGGCTCTGTTTCGCGAACACCACCGCGTGGTCTTCGGGGGAATTAGCGACTGGAATGTATTTTTAAGCCAGTTGTTTTATCACGACGATGAAACGGACCGCAACTGTGGACCGTGCAGCATTCGCTATGCGGAGCGCAAGTTCGTCTGCTTCTTTTGCGGGGGTTGTGGTGACGTCAGAAGGGCACTGAGCTCTGATTGGCTCTGATCGAAGGATAGGGGGTAGATCTCAAGGCAGCTTGCTTTGAGGTCTACCCACTTTCCTTCCGTTCAGAGCCAATCATGGGTCGGCGTTCTGACGTCACCACAACCCCCGCAAAAGAAGCAGACGAGCCTGCGCTCCGCATTACTTTGGCCTTTTTACAACCTCAAAAAACGACCATTAGTATCACTCGACTGCCTGTAATGTTCAAATATTATTCAGCAAAAAAAAAAAAATTACGCTTTTGTGCACCATGATCGAAGCATGTCTATGGGGTACGAAAGCTTTTTTGAGGACAGCGCGAACAGGCGGAAATGCTAGCTGTGACAGAATAAGTTTGTTCCTCCTTTTTGCTGCAACATGTTGCGTCAACGAAGAACGCCACAAGATGAAATCGTCTTCTTAACAGTCGGCGTCGATGTACTTTATTAAAAAAATATATGATCATATTAGACGATACGTACACCGTGGTTCGTATTTTTTTATATTTTTTTTTTGCTATGATTGCACGTACGCTTCCTGTGCTTTGCTATATGGTCACTGATATAGCTGAAGGAACGCAGGGCGTGGCGACTCCCGAGTGCCTCGATCATGATCGCTGCTCAGCCAATCAGATTACGGCCTCGATTGATAAGGACGTCCGAGAGCCAATCAGGAGGCAAGAAGCGCGATCATAATATACACCATGCCCTGCGTTTCCTTAGCTGTCAGCGACTATATACTGTATAGCTCAGGACCGGGCCAGAGTTATCGGCGACATGCGCGGCAGAAAGCGTCGCTGTATGGTTGGACATCCCACAATTATAGCCAGACGCTCGCTGTACGACGTGTGAAGTTGGTGCAATCGTTGCTTTGGTCGAGGGAAAGAGAGTAGGAATGTCGATTTTTGACGGTGTTGAATGAACAATGCGACAACTCCAAGAGCGTTTTCGTTTCTTTTTTGTTTTTTAATGCAGTTTATTTATTTTGTTGCTCGAATTCTAAACGTATAGATAGCCAAGATCACAACTCGCCACGTCACGGCGAGGCAAATCATGGTCGTGACGTTCGCCGAAAGAAACCTTACAAGGCCCGTTGACACACGCAGCAGTTGGCGCCGAATCCGCGATAAGTCGGGGGCAAGTCGTAGCTTCATCAGCGCCGTTTTGCTGCAGTGCCGAATCGGCGATTCGGCGCTGCGCCGTATGTGTGAACCGGCCTTTAGAGGGCGCACCCGAAACATATCGGCCCTAATACTCTGTGCGTGTGACAGGTTGGTGAAAGGTATACGTACTTGTTGGACCAGTCAATCGTGGGCCTTACGCCACGTGTTCACGCTCTCTGCACATGTAGTCATACGCAGAGTACGAGGTCAGGTTATAAATGCAAGCGATCGATTGGTCGGGCGAGCATGTAACTTCTACCACCCTGTCAGCTTAGTGTTGGTCAAAGCTTTTTCTGTGGCATGTGAACATCCAGTTTGTTTTATAGGAAGAATAATGTCTATATAAGTACATTTTTTAACAATACATTGCATCGGGTCCATCGAAGCCACAGGGACTTGTGGAACGGAGACCGGCTTTCGGTTTTGTGCTCTTCGTTGTTTTTACTATTTTTGTTGTAAATTACTGATACCACGTTTTGCGGCGAAACGGAAAATAGTAGTACCAACACAGAAACAAAAAACCAAGAAAAAAATTCTTATGTTCAAACTCCAGAGCCCCTTAGCAATCTTTTTAACTGCGTCATAAGATTTTCATTACGTAAAACGTACATTTGAAAATACACACTGCACACTTTTTTGCGCATATTTTATCAGAGTTTAAAATGCAAAAATAACAAAATCAGCAAAACAGTTTCACTAAGTACGTACTAACACTTTTCATTGTAAACACACACACACACACACACGCACACAAACAAAAAAAAAGTATAATGCAAACCCCAAAACAGTGTCAGTATCGTTTAAAAAAAAAACAGTTTCTTATTCCTTTTCTAACCTCCTTTATAGTGACGTAAGACTTTCAATCTTCCGGAAGTTTGTTAAAGGGGACCGCTGAAGCCCCTCCTTCCAGGAGCGTGACGTCATATCCAGAGTTATCGGCATCTCCTCTTCAGCGCATATTAAAGCTATGCACGCGCACTCTCGCTATTTTCAGAAAGGTCAGAACAAGACGTCACGTCTGGTGTCAGTGCAGATGGAATATTTGCGGTGACAAGCTCGCTAGGGGCGCTTCTGTTTCCCTCACTATGGACAGTTCACGTGCTACTCACGCGGTTAAGTTCTTTATTTTCATAGTGCATAAAAGCTTGTCATTGCGCGTGCTTGAACCAGCGGAGGAAGTAGAAGTATCCTCACTCTGGGTTGGGAAAATTTCCACCAGGCGGCGATACTCAAACTTCTCGTTGCGAATACCTGGCAAGCTTGCATTGCACGTACTGGTCACAGGAGCGGCACACGCTTGGCGGCCGAAATATCTGGGTATGACGTACGACTAGTCGGAGGTTTTTCGTGTTTTCTCGCGTTTAGTTACACCTTCGGAAAACAACGAACGTGATATTCGAATCCACGAGATAAAAATACGCTAGAATTCACGCCTAACTAGTCTTTTTTTCCAAGAATCTCTTCCGCATCTTTTCCCCGTTATTTGTATGCATTCTTGGTACACTCTAACAAAAGCCCGTGCGTCTACTTTCCCGCACAACACTCGGAGAGCCAATCAACGCAACTTATGGAGGCAGCTCAGCGAATGACGATGCCAAAACATATGTTTAGACAAAAAAAAAAAAAAAAAAACGCAGTCTGAGTTGTGACATTGGGCAATGCAAAACGTCACGCTTGCATTGCCTGATGTCACAACTCAGACTGCGTTTTTTGGTCTAAACATATGTTTCGGCATCGTCATTCGCTGAGCTGCCTCCGTAAGTTGCGTTGATTGGCTCTCCGAGTGTTGTGCGGGAAAGTAGACGCACGGGCTTTTTTTTTAGTCTGTGCAATCTTCTCAGTGTGCCTGAGAGGTTGGGTTTTTAGTAGTTTCTTTAAAGCGCTATTGGAATAATAATGATTGGTTTTAGTGACAAACTCATACAGGTCTTCAAACGGCATTATGTTTAAACATGCGTCTTTTTTTTTTTTATGTGGTTCTAGCTCTGCATATTGACATCCGTATGCAATATTTTAAGTATTGTTTAAATGATTTTTTAACACCCTTAATTTTTCCGGCTGAACGGGATTCATATGCTTTTAAGGAAAATTTACATTATACGTTATTCCAAATTAACGAAGCGATTGCTTTCATCCTTTTGCACTAAAAAAAAAACGAGGGCGCACAAAAGTCTTTCTTTGTGTGTGTGTGTGAAAACAATAGTATTTAAATGCACAGTATCTTTTTTTTTTTAAATTCCGAAAGCATAAGATTTTTTTTTGCTTTATTCAGTTTTAAATACGTTTTCTTTTATTTTAATAACTATTTTGTTTGTCATCCTGGAGAGCTTGTTTGTCTCGTCCTAATTTAGAACTATATGAAATTTGTGCAAATCAAGTAAGTTCTAGAAGAGATTTGTGATTAGAAAATGAGAAAAATCAAAGTGAGACGGCTAGCTTCATATGCCTTATTAAGAAGAAGAGCGTAACGAAATGTATAGCCTCGTGTTATCACCATAATTGCTAACTGTATACCTAATGAAAACGCGGACGCTGACTCCGGTACGCTGTACGACTTGTCTCATCTAATCTAAGTCACATTTTAGTATTCTGTTCCACTTGCACATCCACCTTTTCCCTATAAAATCTTAGAGTTATGTGTGCCTTCCACGCAACATTGCTAGCCTGCCAGGACGGCGCTGAAGTAACGCAGGGTAAGGTACTATTTTCAGGAAAATAATGCGAAAACCGGGAGCGGGAGCTTTCTTTGAACACAACTACTGTGGAAAGTTGGAATTCGACGAGGATACACAATAAAACCGAGTTTTGAACACACACACAAAAAATATAAAAAAAAAGAATGGAGAAAGGCGCTGTCCGTTACTTCGGCCGCGAATTCGAGCCGAGCGGTTAAGGGGGGGGATGAGGAACATTCTTCGGTAAACACCTCACGAAGCGCCGCAATTTCAAGATTCGCTCTTAACTCGGTTAAATGGCAACCCATTTCTTTTCTCGCGCTCTACCAGGCTGGTCCCACACAGCGCGTCTACTGCCCCCTCCCATGAACAATCTTCTCCATTTCGTGGCTTTGTATAATTTCTCTTCGTCTCCGCTCCGCTTTCGAGGCTCTGCCAATTCGTTGAACCGGGACGCGCGTTCGGTGGCATGAAGCGCGCTTCTGACCGGCAACCGTCTTCCAGACTCGCACGAGTGGAGGCACGCGCCTGGTCGAGGCCAGAAAGGGAAAGAGCGATGTTCCAGCTGCAGTAAAACTAAGAATACAATGGCGATTTTCCCTCGGTGCGTGTTTTCGAAACGACGAGGGCGCATGAACAAACGCTACGGATAAAAAAAGTGATACAAAGCGTGCACTAAAAGATGTTTTTAAAAAAAAAAAAAAAGCTTGCAGTTTAATAGGAAGCCTTTATGACAGCCCACAGACTATTAAACCGAAAAGGCTTTGCTTTCCTGCTGATATCATTCATAAAGTTGTTCGTCTTACTTCAGCGTCGGAGGGTTTTCCGAAGAGGCGCGGCTCAGTCAACGCCCGAAAAGCAACTCCGCTTCATTTTTGTTTTTGAAAAAAAAAAAAAAAAAAAATGCAGCTTCTTTTTTTTTTTTTTATAACCTAGGAAAACCACAGATCAAATATTACGACGCAGTCTACATGTTTCTTAAATGGTACGGCAAACTTTGCAACTCGCAAAGTTGCCGAAATTGGCTGACCCGAGCGGGCGAATTGAGGCTGCAACCAAGAGCGCTGTCAAGGCTACGGCGTGGGGGGCGTAGCGAACATTGAGCTAAACTTAATCACCATTGATCCTTTTTGCTTGTTTTCTCCGGGAAAGCGTAACCGATGACGCCACCGACGTTTCCAATGCGCTTGCGCAGCGCGCTTATTGAGAGCCGTTCGCCCGTTTGGCCGTGGTCCCGCCGCTATACCGCCGTCTCCCGCGTCACAACCCTTCTCGTCGTCTCACTGTTTGTGATTATTGTTTTTTTAAGTTTCGTTCACACTATGTGCGCAGACTGATGCCGCAGTTGTGCAGACGGCATCGGATGTCGTAGACGCCAAAACGTGGTGAAGAGTGCGGTGCACACGACACTTGTGCCTGGCACACGCCCGCCCTAATCCCCTCCCGTCGTTCCGTAGATGATCACGTGACATCTCGTACCACGTGATAGCCATGTTCTTGGCAGTCTGAGGCCAATGTTTCCGAATGGAGCCAAAGTTTCAGTTTTTATTTCTGCTCGTGTTTAAGATTAGATTTAACGATATATATCCCATCTTTCGCGAATCAAATGACGCAGTTTTCGCGAAATCACTCAATATCCCGAAATCTTCGGACTTGAGCGCAGTTTCCCTTTAAAATATGAAATCGTTGCCGTACTTGACGTGCACGAGCACGCGCCTGCGGCGCACATAGAGAAAGTAAACAATATTCCAACATATGTATAGATGAAATTCACTGGCGGCCATAGTTGGCGCCATCTTCCTCAGTTGGGTGCATGCGGGCGCGGCCATAATCCAATTACGATGCCTTAGCAAGGCCTCGTAATCAGATTATGACGCGTCCAAGCGCACCCCAGCCGAGCAAGATGGCAACGACGCGCACACACATGGATGCGTCCAAATACAAACAAGTTCACACTCATTCGCAGTTTCCATGCGTGCATACACGTACTTAAACACAATTGCAGACATAGGCATACACGGGTCTATCACGTGCATCGACTTGCTCGTCGGAGTGACATAATCGGGCGTGGATGGTGATCAGGAGCTTCATTTATTATGCTCCTAGGATGGTGTTCGGTCATCAGCTCTCGAAACAACTTCCTTTACAGGACGAGCGCTGCATTTAGAGCGACGGGGACTGATCTTACACTGGGTGCGGGAAGGCTTCTCTGCAACGAAGCGACACGGCCTTGACCAGCACAGCAGAACGCTCATTTAAATCAATTAATAGCACGACTTTCCTTGCCAGCGGCACACATTCTCGTCTTCGCAATCCGCATGACGTAGATTGAGGGTCCTGCCTAATACCAGTGAACGGGTATCCCCGAGGAGTATGTATACTACTACTGTATGTATTGCTGGACATGCCGAAGTGTTTCCCCGATTTAACGAAAGAGTTCTTAACTTGGTATGTTTTGTTAATGCTGCACAACCGCGCACGGACTCATTCCTGAAACGCGCAAGGAGGGGTGAGGTCGTGGCGACAGCATTACATTAACGCCGACACCAGAGCTGCAGATATTTCCCCAGTGGTGGCACTGCGAAGTCAAAATTAAAATTATAATAAACAGTTGTTTCTTTTTTTTGCTTTGGCACATGTTGAAAGTTTTCGATGTAGCACCGGATGTCCACATCCCGAAAGCGACGTGCATCGAGGGGCCTTACGCCGCAGTCGCCCTGCTAACACATGATACAAATGCCCGCGTCTGTTTGATTGACCACCCTTCCACATATAGGCCATACAAAAAGTTTGCGAGCGCGACCCTCACCTTCAAAGGGAAAGGAATGTCCAGGGGAATCGGTGTGTGACGTGGCGTATATTTTCCCGTTAAAACTAGCGGTGAAACTGAACGGTCGAATAGGTCATGTGACGTCGATTTCCCCCGCTAAATATTGCCGGCAAAGTTGCCTGTGTCACAAGACGCTAACTAAACTTCGGCGAAGCTGAATCGATGTTTTGGCCATAAAGACGCGAATTTTCCCGTTAAATTTAGAGGGAAAACTGAGTTAACGTATACAGGTCAGGCGCAGTTCATTTCACCAAGGTGTATAGGTCACGTGACGCCACTTTCCCCGCTAATTTCCCGTAAAATGCACGGACGGACAAAATTTTGGGATTGGGATCAGCGTTAAAAAGTATTTCCTGCTTTAAAACTTTCACATGCTTCGAACATGCCTGGGACGCGTCTTCAAATAGTTCTGTCATCGTGCCTGCGGCGAACACCGTGTCTTTTGTATCGATGTAGGAGCAGAGTGACATTCGGCTTTGGCTCTCGTCAGGTTGATAACTCGACCATTTTCCTGCCTTGTTGTTTGCTATGTCTTCTCTTTCATTTCACTTTCTGTAAAGTAGACGCGCTTTCGCCTCTATCGGTGCCGCGTATTTTACGTTCCGAGGTTTATTTCGGCCCGCGCTGACGAGGATTCCTACAAGAGGGGATGCCTCCAACCCGAGACAGGCAGACAACGCGTTGCAGTCGTCCAAGCGGGGAGGCTACGCGACGTTCGCGCGATCGATTCAGGAGACGTTCACCTACGTGGTGTAAAAAACGCCGCGAGAGTCTCCCGAATCCGCATCGAGAGAATTGTGTGTGTATTCAGTCAATGCAGGAACTACAAGGCATCGTCTGCAGAGCGCAGCAAACTTGCCACGAAGAAATAGTATTTTGTTTTTCTTTTTTTTTTTTTTTTTTTCAGTCTGTTTTTTTACGGTTCAGAAAGTCTGGCAGCAACCCCACTGGCGTAATAAAATCTGTTCTGACACACCAACTTGGGCGGCAAACTTGTGTGTTCAACTCGATCCGGTAGTAGTAAAGCCTCATTATAGAAAATGCGATGATGTCGTATTTGCGTTAACTGTGTGGCACAGTAACATAATATTTCTGCATCACAGAGTGAATAACCCCGAATGTTTGGATCGCGCACAAGGTGAGTGATTTCAGCATCAAACTAGAGCACTTTGGCGAGAAACGGTATGCGCGCAAATGATTCTCACTACTGTTCATTCATGAATGAAGTGAGTTCGAGGAGAACAGCAAAAATGGGCTTGCATCATATAAGAATCGAACAGGTAAAAGGTGTCTCATACTAAAGTTCACTGGATAAGTGTAATTCATACAGGCATAACAAAAAATTGCAATTGTAAATTCTTCAAAAAGAAGACCTAATAGGGTTAATGTTTTCGCGCTACATATCTGGGTTTCAAATATCTTTACTCAAACAAACAAAGTTGTGACGAAAATAATCCCTGGAGAAAGGGAATAAGAGGGAACTCTTGTTCCTTTTCTTCCCCCTCTTGTTCCAGTTTTCCAGGAATTATTTTCGTCCTTCTTGTCCAGCTCGCTTGCACCTTTGCATTTAATTGCATTATAATCAAAACAAAGTTATATATATATAATCTTTAGTGACAGCAAAACAACCGATTAGGGCAGGTCGAGGCATTACCACCCCGTTTCACGGTTTCCAAAACGGCATCCGCTACGTTAGAAGATAAGCTTTTGCTTATCTTTTATGGACACATAATATCTTGATACTCCATTTAACTTCATGCTTTGGAGGCGTCAGACAGGAGTGTTTGGGGAACTTCACGTTAGATCTTAAACGGGAGGTGCAAAGATTCTTGAATACAGAATGAATACAGTTAACGAATACAGAATGAATTCCAAACGTTATTAACTGATCAAACACGCGTTAGCTTTACAGCGATAGCTGTTAGTGGGACACTCCGCGGTTTCACGCCGTCGACCCCGCTCCATATCGACGCGGGTCAGTTTCGGCAGTCCGCCCAAACATTCCACGGGCCGCTGTTAACAAGTAAACATGCATGGTCATGCACTGTATCAAGAGAAGATGCATGGTCAATAAAACAGTCCCCGACGGGCAATCTGGCAGTGCTCTGGGATAGGTGCCCATGTGACCCAGAATTAGCACAAACAACAATTCTCGGGAGATACGCAGAGAAACCTGCCTTAGAATTTTACGTTGCATTCTGTACCAGAAAGCAAGAGAAAAGCAAGTGATTTAGTGCCCTTTCAATGCACCTGACAGATACAATGTTTTATGTTCTAAAATTATAACCAGAAATATGGTATTAATAGTGTTTGTTTGTCTCAATAAACCTTAACTTGAGAGTGCACTTCGTCTGCACTACTTCCTTGTCCCTGTTTATTCGGCGGTTTTCGTTTAGCTTGTGGGACTATTTTTCCGACGTAACGTACGAACACGCTCCCCTCTTACGCACGCAGCTGAAATGCTCGCTACCTACAATACACTTTAATAGGTTACAAAACGCTATGGAATTTTTGTCCGGTTTGTTACGAAACGGTTCAATACGAAACGCCTATGTGGACTCTATTGTGCGCGCTCGCGCCTTTACCGTTCATTCAGTCCATCTGCTCCGAAATGACACCTTAGCGGCTCCGACGTTACACCTCAGCTGTTGCTCTGTTTCCCCTTGCGGGTTGCGTAACTGTGTGGGTGCGTTCTTTCCACGCAATAAACGTATAAAAAATTAAAGGAAAACGAACAGTGTTCACCCCCTTAACTCGCAGCCAGAACAAGCGGCCAGGTGATCAGCCTATTATATGCCGCCAATATGTTCATCACAGATACGTACTGAGTGCTAGATATTGTTCGGGTTAGGCTGTAGTCGTCATAGCAGCGAATGGACACGAACCATTATCCGATTGCTTCCTGAGCTGTTGATTTGCACGAGCCCAAATGGAGTGCTCACGCAATGCTCGGGTCCAATCTATGAGCCGGATTAAAATATCGTCACTTGGGGGACTATGCCGACACTGCGACCTCCAAGCTACGCCGTCAAGATTTTGCGAAGATGGTAAAAGAAAACGGTCGCTTTTATTTTCAAAATAACATCGCAACAAAAAAAATTTTTGGTCAGTGGTGTTGCGTGTGAGTATACTTAAGTCCCACTAATGCTATAGTCGGTTACAAGTCAAGACGGTAGGAGAAGCATCCTCGCACAAGCGTGATGCGCCCGTTTCAAATCCATCCGCACTCGAAAAAATAGTTGACTGGAAACGCCCCTTGTTCCGCTTCAATGAATAGATATTGGCTACAGAGTGATGCCAACTTGTCTCCGACCCCCACTGTTTAAGAAAGCGACCTTTGTATTCATCAGAGAGGGAACTGAGCCCCTGAAAGTGGCCCTTGTATCCATTGGAGGGGGATCCGAACCTCCCAAAGTCTTATTTGTTTCCATCGGAGGGGGAAAACTCTTATTTCCCTCTCGTGGCTTTTACAACGCTAAGTCAAAGTCGAAAGATAAGGCAAATATTTACATGAAGGCAAGACTCTGCTCCCGCGTTGGCCGCGACGCCACTTAAACGATGGGACGCGATTGGATGCGGAGGTGGCAAAGGGATATATGAAAATCTTTGAGGGGCATTTGGGCGCTACCTTCTTGACCTGTAACTAGGGTGTGTACTTTCCGGTGTTTATTTGTGAGAAAAATCGGCGGATGTTTTTCGGTGTTTATTTATTTTCAAAACACCGGTGTATTTCGGTGGAACGTCTCACGACGAGGCTAAAATCGGTGATTATCGGTGAAAAAAAAGCGATTGATCACAGACAGAGAGTTTCAATTTTTTTTCACATAGTTCTTACACTTCTTCTCTAGGAAGCAACAATTTCTCACACTTGGTTATTATAGTCGATGCAAGCTTTCTCGCTTGCATCTGCACGCAAGGAACGTGCTGCCGTCATGGCAGCACGTTCCTTGCGGTTCGCAACCCGCAATTATGAAAACACACGCTCTTGTACGACACGGACGTTGGCATTCTCTTCCAGGAACCACAGCAACCTCTGAATACATGGCTTGCACCGACATCACTTGGCCAGACACAATGAGGAAAAGGCACGTGAGAGCCTACCCTCCACTGCGTTAATTTTTCCCCAAAAGGGGGCCATGGGAGACGCAATGGGGGAAAGGCGTATGAGAGCTTAGCTTCCACTGCGTTCACTAGACGCTTTTGACCCCCAGAAAGGAGGGCGGACTGACGCCACCTGCAAGCCATGTATAAACACTGCAAGAAAGCAGGATCCACGAGATAACACGTTTGACGAACCTTTACGGGGAAAGGGTTTCGCTAGGTCAGAAACTAGCAACGACCGGTGTTGTTCGGTTTTAACCAGGGCGAAAATATCCAACCACCGGTGTTTTTCGGTTTTAACCGATTTTATATTTTCGTCACCGACGGATGTTTATCGGTGTTTTTCGGTTAAAACCGGAAAATGCACACCCTACCTGTAACTTACTATAGTACTTTCAGGAGTGCCAAAAAGTGCGGGAAACATGAAAAATACAAAAAAAAAAAAAAGTTCAGCCTTTCCACTCTCGTGAAGAAGGAAGACCAGCGGAGCTGTACTCGATACACTGTGTGCTTCTTCTGCGTCGTCGTCTGTTTTCCGTGCTGTTCCCTACAATGAATTCCCACCAACGCGCCCAACTATCCATTCTTCTATTACAGCTGGAAAGGTTGTCTACGAACGACGGCGGAAACCATACTGGTTGTGTGCTTGCCGCCGTTGCTTATAGATGGCGGTAGCTGTCCTGGTAGGTTTGTGTCGACAAACACGGACAAGATCCTGGGGAGCCGAGCCCTTAACAGCTCCGCTGTAAAAAAAAAAAATGTTTTAAGTTGAACTATTTTGGATCTGCTTCAAAATAGCAATCACAATCGCTAAATCATTCAAAACAAAAAGTATTGAATTGTCTTCAGTCTTTATTTTTCTTAAAGTGAAACTGAAGATATTTTTCGTTTATTTGTAGTCACGTGTTTCATCTCTTTGAGGAGTCTCATAGATATCTGGGAATTTCTGACTATTTACATGTGTTCTTCATTTTGTTGTTCCTTAAAAAAAGATATAAAAATTGTTTAACATTGAGACACAAGCAAAAATACTTTTCGCGTTACCCTCCTGCTATTCTGAGCAGTAAAATATGGTCTCTGTGACGTCACTGTCGGGTGGTCATTGTTAAAGATGTTTCCAATATTTTCCAGCATCATCGATCGCTGGTCGCTCTGCGGGAACCAGTTTTTCCAGTATGATAGCACCAGAGGTGAAAGCCGGTAGATCGTGTTCGGGCGTTCCTCGAAACCTTTCTTTGTCTTCGGGCAGTTTCCATCTATATTGAGTTCTTGGGCTACGTACCTGGTTGTGTTTATCAGCCACGAGCGTTGCCTTTACCGTGTCATTTTTACACGATCGAGCTAGTAATTTGAAACAAGCGATAAGTAGAAATAACCACCAGAATAACAGATTGACGTCACGATACAAGCCAGGTACACTGGCTGAGTTTGTCTTGTTGGTTTTTGTTTCTGTGAAGCCCGTCTAACTGTGTCAGCACCTCTGAAAAGGTACATCCTCCGACAGCATAAAAGACCTATTCAGCGATGCTGCTTCAGGCGGCTGTGCAGGATTTGATTTGATCAGCCCCACATTGCTTGGGGTGCGAAAATCAATAAAATGTTTGTTCCATTCTCTTTCTAAAAAAAGAAAAACGAAAGTGCCTTTGGCGAACGTATGCTGAGCAGCTCATCATAAACTGCCTCGGTGAGTCGTTCTTTTATAATGGGAGTGACTGTATCATCTGCAAACAGTCCTCCTCAAACTCCAACTCAAAATTCGCTTTCTTCTTAAGCGAAAATGTGCCACACACCAATAGACATATTGCTATAGACGCTTTCAGGCAGCTGTACATGGGCGCTGCCATAACCGACCTTCAGTTTTTGTTTCCTCTTACTCCGTTCGCTTCACTTCATCATTACCACAGCAGGACAGGTTATTGCAATTTTAAGTGCTACTGTGTCCTCCCCAGCATAGGCCCTTGTGGAGGCTCGTCAACGCCCGCTTCAGTGGCTCGGCATCTCGGTAAGACAAAAGAAGGTCGGCTATGGCGGCTCAATCTGGCGCGCGCTGAAAGCGTCTATATTACCCAAAGCATCAAAAATAATGCAGGGATTGGTGTTCCACGCGCCACACGCGCACGCCTTACCCCATATAAAAGATTCGAAGTAAATATAACCAAAATAAAGCGTTGACGAACGCGCGTGCAAGATGCTATTTGTTTGACGTATTTGCTGAACAGTTACTAGTGCTGACGCCAGCAAGTGCGGCGCGTGGGACACCGATCCCTGCATTCTCCTTGATGCTTGGGTAATATAGCAATAGGTATATTTACATAACATTCGTAGCAGATACACTCGGGTCGAAAAATGCGAGGGAAGCATTTTTGTTGCAGAACTTGCCATGGCAAGAGTCATTTGCACACAAGAGAGTCTAGACGTAATTCTCGCGCAGATGTCTACAAGATAGAAATGGTGCATACAAGCCTCTGTCGCGGAGTTCGACTCGAGCAACGCCTTATGTAACGACTCTACGCGTGACTGCGGCGTGAGTGAGCGATAAATCTTGACGCAGAGTTTGAATGGCGTGAGGTGAGAGAGTGCCGCCGACCTCGGTTCGCTTTCGTCGGGTGTGGTCGCCTTATCTTGATTGTATCGCTTGTAGCTACTTTGCATCTCGCGCCGCTGCAGATAATGAGCTATAGGACGACCTGCGTGGTGTGACGGCGAGTGCTCTCGTTTTTGGTTTCAGTTATATCGTCGCACCATCGCTGGGGGAAGTTTTGCGCCAGGAAATGCCACTGGCTGATACTACGGTGAACATTCGACTGAGATACGCGTCACTCACAGGAAAGCCAACATGCCAGTTTCTTTGCTGAAGTTAGTCATATGTAATATTTGACTCGATGCCGACTTGAACAAAAATTACGGGTCTTTCCTATTCGTGCAAATTATGAGTAGTTGAACACTCCGGCGGGAGAGGTTGAAAGTTGAGAAACAGCTCCACGTTTCATATTTGACCCCGCGGTTCGCCGACTCCTTGCTTAATGTTGCATGTCCCAGTGCACGAATTTATAGCATTACTTAGACTTTCAAAATTATAAAAAAAAAATCGCTAGAAGCCGGCATTATACTCTTTTTATTACGGAGCGTATCTGGGTTCCTCAGCGCAGCACATCCATCCAAGGTCGTGGCATACATGGGGAGGTCATCTGTCTTGAACTAGCGGCTTGTGTCACTGCTGTAGATGCGCAACGTGTTAGTGCAACGCACGGCAGTTAATCCTGGGTGCTTCAAATGCGACAGAAAGTAGCGATTACACGAATACACGCCATGGATGCAATTGTACGTTGTATTAAAGCCGGAACGAGTAAGTGGAAAATGCATAATTTTCGAACCTGCAGCTTTATCTCTACATGGTGCTGAGCTGTTTTGTGTCAGCATACTCAGCCATCGAATAGTGCCTATTGAAAGTGCAACACTCGAACAAAATACTTTTAGGAAAGAGAAAACCTAAAAACAAACATTTGATTTCGCTTTTCTTAGTCAGAACATCGAAAATATTGGCCCAGTGACGTCGATTTTGGTTGGGCGTCGACGTGAGTTCTCAGGCAGTGAAGCCTGGCAGATTCTCTGCGTGTTAAGCGTTCTGTTTACGACATCCAAGTGCTGATTTTAGCATAAGCTTGTGCCTTGGTGACCGGCAGATAAGTGAAAGTAAAAATTACGACTTGAATTCTTGTATTACACAAAATGTAAGCTCTGTTGAAATATGGAAACCTGTGTACTTTCTTTTTAATGCACAATGTCGAGCGTTCCGCAATAAATGCCTCCTTGTCTCCTTAATTTTTTTTTCAAAACTTTGTGCCATTGATTTTGTTTGCAAGCATTTTCTTCATATGATGCAATCTTTAAAAACGACGTCGTTGATTAATTTGTTTCGTTTTGGTTGCGCACTTTTCTTTCAGTGTAGCTACTCTAAAAACATGTTCCTTTGTCACAGTACTGCACCTCGCAAGTATGTGAGCTGCGCTACAAAAGTTATCTGGCGTGAAAGCATAGCACTGCAGTGGCTTCATTTTCACTACTTCCTGAGGGCATCTTTTGAAGCCAACTGTTTTTCTCCGTGCGTCACTGCACAGAATCTCGTCAAACTGAATTGTGCTTGATCTGTAAATATGTGTTCTATGTTTGATCCAAGAGTGGGGCGCTGCCGGCACGTAAAGGTGGGCACAAAACTAAAAGTGCGAGAGATAAGACGCGCAAAAAGAAGGGGAAAGGAAACGAGCGAAGTTTCGGGCGCACGTCCTTCGACAGACTATGGGAAAACTAAGGAAAGCCAAGGAGGAGAGCGCGAGGGCTGTCGCAACATGACGCCAGAATATAAGGAAGCATGAGCTCAATCTGTACTTGCATCTTCCATCCTATTCCTGAGCCCTGTGCATTTATCTGTGGGATAATCTAAAGCAGCAAAAGCGCGCTCTTTTTTTTTGTTTTGTTTTTTTACGCTTTTTTTTTTTTTTGTGCAAGAGTGTCTGTGCACACATTACAAATGCCCACACCCCTGGTCCCGTTTGCTCGAAGCTGATTAACTCTAACCGCGGTTAGAAGTTAACCGAATTCCCCTACGTGGGGGAATTTTAGGTCACGTGACGGGCAGAGTAAGGACGGCGGGGAAACATGGCAGTGCCCCGGTGTGTGAGCGCCGCTCGCTTTGGAACTAATACGTCGTAGTAGCTGCAATATCGGGCGCGTTAATCAGCAATGAATGGTGCAGGAGGCTTTCGCTTTGCCTTACCTCACTTAAAACGCAAAGCATGAGCAATGACCTCGCCCCATTTTTTAGATAGTCTTTCGATTCTGGTCATTCCTAAGCCTAAATGAACGCGATAATTGTCGGCATGGCAACGTCTTTGGAAAGTGGATTGCCTTGACTCAATCGGTCGGGTATCGATAGCACACAAAAGCAGACAGAGTCCCCATAGACCTTTTGCTAAATTTCCAGAGAACCGAGGTGCATGCTACGAGTGTGGTTACACGCGCTGCACGTGCTGGCGTCTGCAGTAGTAACTGTTCTAAAGCAAAAGCCTAAAACAAAATTTGCCGTGCACGCGCGTTGGTCAAAATTTTATTATGATTTACTTCGAATCTTATTTAAGCGGAAGGCCAGCGCGCGCGGATCGTAGAATTACGCTTCCAGCATTTCCCTCGGTGTTCGGGTAATTTACTAATAGGTCAATTTTTGCGGCAGCCGAATTACAGGTTTTTCAATTTATGACGGTGTTATATAAAGTTCTTACATGCTGTCCAACCATGCTGCCGTTGTACCACCCGCCTTTCACTGCTCACTTCTTTCTCATCGTTTTTAGGACTGAACTTCGTCGTCCTCCTTCGAACGTGGAAGGAAATTTCAACGAGGCTGGTCTTCACTTCAGACAGCCAAATATTTAGAAATTTTTCAAACAAGGGTTAATTTAGTTTTACCTTACCGATTATCTGTACCACGAGCAATAAAAATTGTTTCTTAAGCACAAATGTATGCCGCGCTGCGTCGCGAAAGCCCGGTAGCGCGCATTTTTGGGTCCCCCCATTTCGGGAATCATTCCAAGGAAGCCACTTATATTCGCAACAGCCAGCAGCCCTTAGCGAAAACTAATACGTTTGAAATATACCACATTCTAATTTGAGTGTATTTGAAATACAGTTCATAATTGCAAGTACACGAAAAATAGACCGAAAATATAAACTTCTTTTTTTTTTTGCTTAGTACTAAAATATACTTCTAAAAATCATTTTAAAATACCTTTACTTAAACTACATTTGAAGTTCCCTTTATGCGTTTTAAAATATGTAAATACTAAATTAATAGGAACAAAATACCTTTCACATATATTTCTTGAAATATTTATTTAATTCATTAAAAATATACTCCAACCCTAAAAAAATGGAGCAATCAAAAATACGTGCAGAATACTCTTAAAATACCTGAAAATCGTAAATACTGTTGTGTTATTCTCTAAGTACCTTTTGACTGCAAAACTTTGGTAATTTGACTTCAACTACCAAAATATTGAAAAACTCCCCTTCTAGAAGTTCGCTTCAAGCAGATATGGAGTACACTGAAGCGCCTAAATGCAACATTTGATTAGTTTGTCAACTGAATTGCGCAGCATCGCACTGATAAATCAGCCCAGTTTATGTTATTGTTTCCTTTTTTCTATCAAGAACACAACTGATCAGTTCCTTGCACATCAATCACAAACGGGGTTCGGGAACTACAACCACAACATTTGCTGATGCTGGAAAGCTTCAGCAGGTGCTGTGAACAGGTACGTTTGGCGTGGTTTTGTTAGCACATTGTTAGTTCACTGAACCTGTATACTCACCATTGTACGTGATGTGAATAGTGACTTTAATATAGTGACATTAACTACCATATTCAATAGTCTACTACTTAAAAGGAAAGGCAAAATAACTACTGTAATATACTTATTTTTCGCGGGCTCAATATTTCGCGATTTAGGTCAAAGTTGGAGTTTTGGTATAATTCGCAAATTCTAATTTTCGCGACGCGCTGGGATCGCAATATAGATTATAATGTTTTTACATTTTGCCGGAATTGTTCACGGGACCTATTTTTCGGAATTGTAGGCGATTCGCGAACTTTGCGAGAATTAGGGGTCCTCACGAAAATAAAGTCGCTTATAGTATTTTAAAGTGAAGAAACTGCCCTGATTCGGTTCGTCCTTAGTGGTGCTACGCAGAGAAGCAGTAACATGTATTTTATGAGCCGTTTGTGTGGATATTGTTTTAGGGACTGCGCCGAATTGTTATTAGTTGTACCAATGCTTTTTAGTAAGAGATATCGTCCACGAACTTCAAAACACTGTTTCCCCTTTGACAGACTCCCGAGGAGAAGATCGAATACTTGGAACCTTAATAAGCGCAGGCGTGGTCACCGAAAACCTCGGTGACCACGCCGGTTTCGGTTTCGCACCGCGGTTTCGCGGTGCGAAACAACTGCTAATATTGTTCTGTACACTCTGCTTCACCTTATGATGTACCGCAGGAAAAGCTACAAGCGCGAGCTCCTTGCTCGGCGGCACATCTCGGCGGCACACGCTCTCGTGAATTAAGAGCAGCTGCCAACGCTATGAGCTCGCGCTTCTAGCCTTCGCTGCGGTACAACATAAGGTGAAACGAAGTATAGCAAATTGTAGTTCTGCCTTTGGACTAATGCCTCTAGAGTGTGTGCTTCCTCTACTTGAAATATTCGCGTGTTTTGAGGGAGATTATTTAATTAATATCGACTCCCCCCCCCCCCCCCCCCCCAGTACTGACACATCGTTCAAAAACGCTATCACTTAATTGGGCTGCAGGCTTAATAGCTGCGAAAGAAGTTCTACGGTGCTACATTTTGGAGAAGCGTACCGCGTCACCCTCGTCGTCTTCTTCGTTCATTGCACACGTGCCATTAATTCTCCTAGGTCACAGAACTCCAGCGCCACTCGCGGTATCTACGTTGACCGTCTTCACGCGCTTCATTGTAAGCGGGCGCCGCTCTTGCCACTACAGCCTCTAGAACACTGTACACCCCATACTAAAAAACGGAGCTATCGCTCATCCAGCCCTCGTCCACCTTGGCTAGGTACTTGTAGCTACCTAGTAGGGAAGGGCGGTTAACTTTTAACCGCGGTTAAGGTTAACCGGCTTCGAGCAAACGGTCCCAGGGAGTGCCTTTTGGTTTTCCCTAGAAAATAACACCATCAAGAGTGTTCCAGCAAGACCGTTACAATTTCGCAGCTCACAGTGTTGCTGGGCCTAGGGCGCCTTCGTGTGCGATTTGCTTGGGGTGATGACATCTTGCCATTTGGTTTCTAACGCTTATTGTTTTGTTCTGAAGCGCGTGAAAGAGCGTGTCCCTGCACGCGCTCGTGCCGCTGGTTGTGCTACGGCGACATTTTGTCCCCCGCGATTTCTTTGTATTTCCTGTGAGCGCGTGCTGTCGGCATCGGGTACTACAAACGATGGCATCACCCTAAACAGAAGGACATTGAGGCACTCTAGCTGGGCCCTTGGCAACACTTTTGGCAGTCTGTTAATCGCTACGTAGCTGTAAAACAAAACAATATATATATATATATAGTTGTTTTGTTTTTTTTTACTTTTTTGTTAGGTGTTAATTTTTAACATACACGTAGGCTTTGGACGCGTGCATACACAGAAACAGCAAGTGTAGACGACAACGCAGAAAGCGAATCACGTTCCCGTTCTCCTTCGCGTTTTCCGATACTTGAAAAGCAATCATTTCACCGGGATCATCTGCACCAATGAATACGTTGTTTTTGTTTGATTTTGTTTTATACCAAAATCTCACATAAAGCTTACGTTTTCGAAGTGGTTCATAAGCTGTACTTCGTTTAGTAAAAAATGAAAGCATTGGCTCGTGCTACAGTTGTTCGCCGCCGCCGCTAACAAAACTGGATCCCAAGCGTTGTCACATTGCCCGTACATCGTACAAAAAAGACACCGTGATCGCTGCAACCATGACGACCTGTTCGAAGCACACCTGTGTAGGAAACAAACATCGATCCGAACAAGCTTGAGGCGAGTCCGTAGATCACTCTGTCATCATGGCTGCAGGGAGCACGGTGTCCTTTGTGCGATGTGCGGGCGAGAACGTACCCGCTCGGGATCCTGTTTTGTCCTGTCGCGCAAAAAAGAAGCACGTCTTATACACCGTCTACAGATTGTCTTTCGTATGATGGTATTAGAGATGCGACCGCGGCTTTCACGCGTGCTTTCGACGAATGAAGGGTGTCGCGCCTAATAAAGACGAGAAAAAGGTGCAGCCTTCGGGGTACTTTTTTGACGCCTGGGGACATAAAATGTTTAGAGTGCAGGATGAGCCCGTTTCGAGGTTTTGACCTCACTTCCGTCGATAGATAATCATATTTTGAAGTACGGGGCTACAGGGCGAGCAAACACCTGGATACATAGAGACCGATCGCGTGTTCCCGCAATGCGGAGAGTCTTCTTCATGACCCGGAGTTGCGGTGACGTCACAACGACGCCGAGCTCCGATTG
Organism: Ixodes scapularis; assembly: GCF_016920785.2. Lineage (NCBI taxonomy): Eukaryota > Metazoa > Arthropoda > Arachnida > Ixodida > Ixodidae > Ixodes > Ixodes scapularis. The sequence continues at coordinate 103,141,214 of NW_024609846.1, forward strand.
GCTGTGATTGAAAGGAGAGTGGGTAGACCTCAATGCTAGATGCCTTAAGATCTACCCACTATTTTTTTTTCTTCAACCATCCAATAAGAGCTCGGCGTTCTGACATCATCGAATCCCCCGTGCAAGAAGCGGACGAACTTTCGCTCCGCTTACGTTTCAGCCCAAGCGAGCTGAAACTCGATAATGCTAAAAATTGTTCATTTTTCCTTTCGCTCCGGTCTTTGCGGCGGATCACTCGTATTAATTCTTATTATTATTCATAACGAAGGTTTTTTTGTTTTTTTTGTTGCTAAAGTAAAATATCAAATGTTTACTCACCTCCTGTCTTCAGTGTAAATACTACGACTTTTTTGTTTTTGTTTTTTAACCTCTGAGGAAGTGTGTTAAGGAAATAGGAGCAAACATATTTTAATATATACAAAGAAAGGTGCATATAGATACTATAGCGATTTCACTTAATTTAGTCACTTATATCTAGGGTGTGTATTTTCCGGTGTTTATTTGTAAGAAAAATCGGCGGATGTTTTTCGGTGTTTATTTATTTTCAAAACACCGGTGTATTTCAGTGGAACGTCTCACGAAAAGGCTAAAATCGGTGATTATCGGTGGAAAAAAATGCGATTGATCACAGACAGAGAGTTCCAATTTTATTCACACATTTCCTACACTTCTTTTTTAGGAAGCATCTTTTTCTCACACTTGGTTATTATAGTAGATGCAAGCATACTTTGAGAGGCTTGCATCCGTCATGGCAGCAGGTTGCTTGCGGTTCACAACCCACAATTATGAAAACGCACGCTCCTGTATGACACGGACGTTGGCAGTGTCTTCCAGGAACCACAGCAACCTCTGCATACGTGGCTTGCACCGACATCACTTGACCAGACACAATAGAGTTAGACCCTTTCCGGAATTCAGTCTGGCCACTTTGATCACTATCATCATCATCTGAAAACGGCATATGTGCTATACTAATGGCGACCTTCTGTTTACTGATGAAGGAAGAAGTTGAAGATGCTCCTAAGCAGATGATTCGAGGCCTGAACATTCTCGATGTTAGCGCGGCGTGAAGCAGGAATTGGACGTAAGAGCTGCGTAAGCGTTCGTTTCTAACTCGGTCCCAGTCAATCTGTTAATAGCACTCACTCGGCCTCAAAGCCCCTTGGTGTATAGAACTCTATCAAGGCGTCTATGTGGGTTGGCGCTTCGTTCCGACTGGCTGCACTTGTTTCGCCATTGACACTAAAAGAGATTGAAATTAATTGTAGTAAAGTGCACATTCTCGTTTACCGTTGACCTTTAAGTGATGGTGCCCCATTAAATACTGCAGACCACAGGTTCATTGCCGCCATTAGTATAGTAAAATATTAACCGCCATTTGAGTCACCAGATGACACTGAATTCCGGAAAGGGTCTATAGGGAAAGGGCACGAGAGCCTACCCTCCACCGCGTTAATTTTTCCACAAAAGGGGGCCATGGGAGACACAATAGGGGAAAGGCGTATGAGAGCTTAGCTTCCACTGCGTTCACTAGACGCTTTTGACCTCCAGAAAGGAAGGCGGACTGACGCCACGTGCGAGCCATGTATAAACACTGGAAGGATCTACGAGATAACACGTTTGACGAACCTCTACGGGGAAAAGGTTTCGCTAGGTCGGAATCATGCCACGACAGTGTTTTTCGGTTTTAACCAGAACGATGAAATCCAACCACCGGTGTTTTTCGGTTTTAACCGAATTTATATTTTCGTCACCGACGGATGTTTATCGGTGTTTTTCGGGTAAAACCGGAAAATACACACCCTACTTATATCTCCCGTCCATCCCATCGCTCGTTTGGCAAAACCACCACTCACCATAGACGTTCCTCTCTGACCCCCGTCGTCATATGTATACGCTCGTTCGTCCTCCCCTAAACTTTATGCAGCCGTCCTTTATACGCATTACAGGTCTGTAGCGACTGACGCCCTTGTTGAACGTAGGATAAAACGACTGCAGAACCCGGGCGGTAACCTTCCTGAAGAGGGCATCCAAAAGCTTGTGCCACGTTAGGATTATAAGTGACTACATCTTTCTGGTGATTACTCTCAGAAGAAGCGTCTGTATAATAGTAACTTTTTCGTCGCTTTGCGTTTTATTTAGTTCATTAGAGATGCGGGGAAAAACAAACACACAGCCCTCGTCTTAATGTTTTGGTATACCTAACAGACACGAGGCAGTAATGTGCGGCGCCGTTAGGAGCTTCATTGCCCCCCCCCCCCCCCCCCCCCCCCCGGGTCTTTGTTCCTTATCATTGAGGAGACGTTCTGCCGCAGAGCGCATGGCGCTGACGTCTTCGGCGAACCGTGGCAAATAGAGCGTGTGGACAGGCGGACTGGACGGTCCATCGCAGTCGGCCGAGACACCGTGTAGGACAGCGTTTTCTCTTTTTTTCCTCTCTTGCCCCGGTTGTGAATGTCGACGTCGTTATTGGACGTCACGGAGGCCAGGGACTAATAATCACTGCTCCACTATGTCCAGCTCGCGTTGCGAGAACCGCTCTCCCCGAGAACTATACGTACTGCCACCGCCCAACGGCACCGCCGTTAATTCTGCAATCAGAGCTTACCAATAATAAAAAAAAAAAAAAAATATTTTTATGTTGTTTTTGTTTATGTTGTTTTATGTTTTTCTATGTTGCATTTGCGGTGACGGGTCACTGGCGGGGCTTCGGTCGCTGAGAGGTTTCCACTATAGTCAGTTAGAGGTCAAGAAAAGTTTTTGGGGAGAAGGAAAACTGGAGAGGAGGAAGCAGACAGAACGCTGGAGAGATGAGGAGGTTTCCTCCTCTCCTCTCCAGCATTCCGTTTGCTTCCTCCTCCCCAGCCCTCCCTTCCCTCATAAACTTTTTTTCTTCTTTATCGGGATCTGCGGATACATGTTCCGCAGAGGGGGTCTAAGGCTAAAGGCACGATTGCCTGACAAGACCTTAGCCCCCTCTTGTTATGCAGCGAGCATCAACATACATATACAATACATCATATACATATAACACATCATACATATCAAGAACATCTACATTAAATACATACAAGTTCAATAGCAAATCTAATACTGTTAAATATACAATTTTATAGCCTAGACATACTAAAACAGATTAATGTTAGATACAGATACGCGGTATGATCCAGTAGTCTAGATCACAACAGTTTTACACAAGTTTATACAAGATATAATTTGACAAAATTATGTCCAAAACATTAAGCTACAAAAAAAAGAAAGAATGTCAAAATACAAATAACATTTTTATACAATAACTTTGTATAGACTGAAAAGACCGATCAAAAGACGAAGTAACGAGAAAGGTAAGATCATTGCTAACAAAATATTATTGCAGTTTCAAGAAAAACGAACAGTATCTAACAAAATGTGAAAGCACTGCACAGTAAATTTGTTTTACAATCTCTTTTAAATTGGGATATCGATACATCAAAGTTTAATTCGAGTACGTCACGATTCAAAATTGTAGCAGTCTGGAAGGCTAAAGTTTGTCGTCCGTAATTTGATCGTATTATAGGTACTTTACGTTTCGGTCGTCGAATATCGCACACTGGTATTAGTTCACTTTCTGGCGTTAAGTGGGCCGTATTTCTGTGGATTAATTGAAGCAGTTTAAAGTAATATATTTGACTTGCCCTAAGCATGTGGTGTTTTAAAAACAGGGGTTCCGTACGTAGATTCCTGTAATCCCCCTTGTAGCCGTCGAGCATACGTAAAATTCTGTTTTGAAGGACTATTAATTTCTTATAGTTTGAGGCGGTTGTTGTCCCCCTGACCAAAATTCCGTAGCTTAGTTTTGAAAGAAACAAAGAGTGATAGATATTTTTAAGCAGCCAACACGGGATAAAATTTCTGATTTTATACAAAGTGCCTATAATTCTGGTCAGGTCACCTTTTAACTTGGTAATATGAGTACTCCATGACAATTCCTCACTAAACCAAACACCAAGAAATTTTTGCTCGCTTACTTGCTCCAGTTCCAATCCTTCAAATTTGATGCTTATACTATCGGCGTCCCGTTTATTTACTGGTTTAAAAATTATGTATTTTGTTTCGTTTGAGTTCCTTGAAGCCATTGTGACAGTTTTAAGAGATATGCGTTTGCGGCTAGTTCAATACTTTCTTTTGTTTTTCCACTAAAGAATATGTTAGAATCATCACCATACATGATTACTTCCTGCGGGCCAGATATTTTGGTCAGATCACTTATATATATTAAAAATAATAATGGGCCTTAAACTGATCCCTGGGGAACACCATGTTGTATACTTAAGTGGGTAGAGGATATCTTTTTAATAGTTACATATTGATATCGATCGGTTAAATAACTTTTTACTAGTTTTTGTGCGATTCCACGTATACCGTACCTACCTAGTTTATGCAATAATATTTCGTGCTCCACAGTGTCAAATGCTTTTTTAGGTCCAGAAAAAGCCCAAGAATATATAATTTACTTTCAATGTTTGCAATTATTCTGTCTCTGATATCCAGAAGAGCTTGCTCCGTAGATTTAAGCTTTTGGAATCTATATTGTGAAAACGTTGTAACTTTGTGTTTATTAAAAAAAAACACTCCAGCCTTTTCTTTATTGTAGTTTCGAAATTTTTCGAAAATATCCATAACAAAGAAATTGCTTTATAGTTGTTAATGTTGTTTACTCCCCCTTATTTGTAGACAGGATGAATTCTGGCAATTTTAAGCTCGTTTGGAAAAACTCCGCTTTGTAACATTTTATTTGCTGTGTTAGACAGGACCGGAGTTATTATCGACGCTACATATTTAATAGGTTGGGGCTTAATGTCATCTTAATGTCATCTGCGGCTTCTTTGCCGGTTACAATCTTATCTTGCAACAAAAGTTCTTCTATAAGGCCGTCTTTTTGCTTTCAGTTTGACATGTCGTTTATTGTTTCCCATATCTTTCGTTGGTCCACATATATACTCCCAAATTTGCTCTGATAATATATACGCTTGGCTTTTTTAGCTCTGAATTCAGTTTGTTTCTTTTCTTCTTGAATTCATGTACAGGTTTATATCACGAGTCTGAATGAATGCATGATACGTTTTGTTCTTATCACTTATTTTTTTATACATATCAGAAGTGACCCATGGTTTTCTCTGCTTTTTTTCTTCTTCTGGTGTTTGCTGTTTTAAGAGGAAACACTTCATCATAACACTTTTCGAACTTATTCAAGAAAATTTAATAGGCTACATCAGCACTCCCCTCTGAATATGCAGCATTCCAATCTGCTCTTTCTATTAGACTATAGAATTTCGCTAAGAATTCCCTAAAAAAGTATGGTCCGTTTGTGTTTGTTTGTTTTCTTTTAGAAACAGAGCTTAAAATATAAATAGGCAGATGGACACTAATATTCTCAGTGAATACACCTGATGTAGTATCTTTTTCTTCTAAATTAGTTAGACAGATGTCAAGCCGTAGTCGCAGTTTCAGCAGTCACTCTGGTAGGTATCGTAATCAGATTTACGCAAGCATATTGGGTTAAAAGGTCACTTAATTCTCTCGCGTCTGTATCTTGGGAAGTTGCGTTTATGTTAACGTCTCCAAGTATCATAAGTGAGGCACCGGTTGAACCCACATAAAGGAGTAGTTCATCTATGAATTCAAAAAAGCTAACATGCTGCCCAAGGGTGGGCGGTACACTACAGCAATAATTGTGTTTTTTTAATTATAATTGCCATGCATTCTATGTTTATATCAAGTTCGCAGAAATCGTCAATAACTTCGTACGATATACTTTGTTTCGTGTAAATTGCCACTCCTCCACCTTTCCGTTTATCCCTAACCAGTCCGTCATGCGTGTAATCTTGAATATTTGGGGCTGCGTCATTTGCTGATAGCCATGTTTCCGTGAACAAGAAAACATCGAACTTTACGCATAGGGAAGAAAAAAAGTCGTTAAGATTGTCTTTCTTATTTTTATGCTTCTCGCATTTAGATGCATCACAGAAAAGTTTGGTTCGGAGCATTGGAATTCCTCGTTAAAACATGAGCCATCAGCATATTTGCATCTAGACGAAGTGTCAGCCATTGAAACTTCATGGTTACTATTTCAACCAATAGCCATTGAAACTTCATGGTTACTATTTAAACCAATAGCTCAACTTTTTTTTTTTAATTTGCATTTTTTGCAGCATTATTAAGGCACATGATTCGAACTGCTTCAGCGGTGTCATTTCTGCGGGCAAAAATCTTTCCGCCGGTCGACCACACGAAACGCCATCCCACTCTACGCTTTTGTGCGATGGCCGCTCCAAGTAATTTTTTGTTAACACTCGTGATGTGCTCGCTGTCATATAAGGGGCAGGCAGTACCTCCATAATCAAGAGACGCAGTGGTTAATTTGTGCTTTCTGGCCTTTTCCAGGACCTTGTTCCTCTTTGTGCGGCGGACAAAACGTACGATAATGTTTTTTGTGTCCTGCCTAAAACGTTGGCACGCGATGGCAGACGTCGATGTCAGAATCATTTACTGGTGCATCAATAAGACTACAGATTCGTTTAGCAACGTCAGTAGGGTCCCTTTCCGATGGTACTCCTTTGATTTCTATGTTATTTGATCTCCAGTGCCTCGAACCTTGCGTTGAGTCAGCAGTTTTCTGCATCGAGTTCTTGGTTGCACGCTGTTAGTTGCTGTATTTCCCACCTCAGTTCTTTCATTTCATTTTTGATGTCCTTGACACCGTCACATGTATCGTTACAAAATTCCACACTCTCCCTCAGTCCTCGCATATCTGCCCTGATTTCAGGGCGGAACTCGTCTAACGCCTTTACAGTGTCTTTTTGGTCGTCCTTTCTCATTTTAGGCATCAGAAACCACGATCATTAAACACACAAGGAACAAATCACAGTGTTAGCAGCTGCGGCGGCAATATCTGGCAAATATTTATATGAAACGATCTTGCAAACCTGTAAGCACCTAACCTGTGACTGAATATAGTTAGGAGCTTGAAACCTGCATGCTAAGTTTAAAATGAGATCGGATTTTCTTTTTTTAGTCCGGTGTTTAGGTTTGGTTTTATGCCGCTTGTATATAGCTTTTATGCATGTTTAGCTCTTTGTTTTGTTGCATAATTTTCACATTAATATTACTTGTGTATGACCGCATGCACATTATTTATTTATTCATTAATTTATTGTTTATATAACCACTTCACAATAAACATCTTAACTTGGGCGGGCGTATCAATCGGTGGGCAATTGTTAGGTTGGCACTGAAAGGAAAAGTGAAAGTGCTATCATCAGACTGACGCACAAAATAAACGTGCGTAGCCTACTTTCGTATTAACAATAATATAAAAGATGTAAGAATACTACGTACCGCAAAATTAAATTTGAGCAACCTGTTTTGTGCCGCAAAAAGGAAAAACCCGAAACACGAAAGTAAGCAACAACGGAGTTGTTAGTCACCGCGGTGCTATAGTTGTCATAAGGTTCTGACAATGATTTGACTATTGCTGATTGAACAGTATTCTGAATTATACCACTCATAACGTAAACTACCAATATGAAGAAAGATACTGCATGCTAGTCGTGTTCTACTACGTCTGAGTTGACTTCTTTGTAGACAACATAGTAATTTGAGTTCCTTGTTTGTGGGCAACATATGACTAATGATGTTACGATTAATCATCGTCTACAAATGGGGGTCAATGGCAGCCCCGCCACACAGATTACCAGCTCCAACGTCATATCGCAATATTTGTTTTAAGTAGCGTGAGGATTAGTTCGTGCTCCTAAATCTTTCCTCTTTGATGGCATCTGGTTTATCGGTGCTTCTTCAAATAACATTGTAGTTGTTCGTGCCGCGCGAAAACTACAGCGAAACCAAAGAGCGACAAGTGATTCAGGCAGACCTACAGCACGGTTTCAGGAAGTTAAAATGCGCCCCTGGACGTGAAGAGCGAACGAATGGAGAGGTCAGTGGCATGCTCTCGTTTGACCGATTTACGTGGGAACGTGGGTCTAAGTAACATTAACTTTTTTTTTTTTTTTGTGCCCGCAACTTTATGTATGCAGCTCTATCAGGCTGCGGACTAATACGAAGAAATTAGATAAACTTTTTGCGTCCTGCACATGGAAGTCGTTCCAGTCGAGCTTCCGGACTTAAGGCCAAAGACGTGCCCATTCATGCTCAAAAAGTGAGACTTCGGGAGTGTACGAGTGAAAGAGAAAATGTAGCGCGCAGAAGACGCCGGGAATGAAGCGTCATAGCAAGTAAACTTTGCAAGTAAATACTGCGGCTCAGCATGCATACGTTATTTTGTTTTCCCCCACTTAAAAGGCCGACCTACAAAATCATTTTCCGCAAGGTAGGCAAATCCTCCTTGCCACCCTTCCAATTTTCCCCCTCCCCCCGCTATCTTGACGGCGGCGGAACTCCTTTTGTTGCTGCATCTTAATCTGGATAAGCCGGGAGAACCTCCCGGCTTAGCCAGCCCCAAGGTGCAGCAGCAAAATGACTGACTCTCTCCGCCGTTAAGATAGCAGTGGGAGAGGGTGAAATGGAAAAGTGTGCCGAGGAGGATACTCTTACCTTGTGGAAGATCTTTTTGTGGGTTGAACTTTTAAAAGGGACAATGAAGGCAATTTCGGATATTTTTTTGGCGATTGAACTGGGTTCCCGGCACGCCTCAGGCCACGATGCCCAAATTTCAGCCGAAGCCGGCGCTTGTGTGCCGCGCAAATCAATTAAACAGTCGCGGTAATAATCGTACCGGGATCGATCGAGGCGACGCCATGAGCGTTGCGGGAGAAACCAGCAGAAGCGGAGGTCACGTGACCCTGCGGGGCCTGGAAGCGCGACGTCACAAGAGACGTGTCAGCGATGGGTCGAAACGAGAAACGTGCCCTCGGTCACGCTTTGGTTCGTGGTTTTTATGAACACTGTTCTAACTCCACTTGAATAACCATGAAAACTATAAATCGAACCGAAAATGATAACTAAACAGTAAACAAAACACCATAATTATTTTTCTCTTTGTTACACTGCACGCGAAACGGGCAACGAGCAACTATGGGCAAACAAGATATATAAAATAAAGAACACAGCGCGGAGCACGCGGGAGTTTTTTGGTTCTGGTTTCAGATGTCGGTGCCGTGTTTACTTTAGGAACACGGCACTCGAGGGATTCTGCAAAGCGGTAGTCATGCCAAATTTGTGCGCAGTTGAAGATGTTCAAACGGTCGACTGAAGACCCGTGATCGTTCGGGCGCCGCTAGTTTTCACCTACTCCCAAGCGATGAAGCATTGCGAAGTCTCTGGTTGAACAGCGTTGTGTTGCGCAGAGGTCTCGGCGATGGCGTCAGAATTTGTTCGCTACGTTTTCGGTCAGGAGACTTTGAACGGAACCTTCAGGTTAGCCGGAGTCTGGGCGTAGGTGTGAGGCGAATCACTCTGGGTCGGCGGCAATTCTGGGGCGTCCTCGTAAAGAGGCATTCCGGAGTTCCGTGTCCTTAGGAGCATCTCCCGTTCTGTCGGTGTCAGGTCACTGAACGGGAGCCCGAATTCGCTCGCGAGAGCGGCATTGCCGTCCATGGTTGGTCCGACGAAACGACCGGGCCACCCCGCTGCTATAACCCACCGCTGTAACAAGAGACTCGACGCCCTAAATGCTACCGGTACCGACAATTCACATGTGACGTCCCTCCCTACGTCACCTCCGTTTTCGGAGGCCCAAAAACGAGAAACGGAGATAGTTCAGTTTTGGTTTCTTCAGTTCTTTCGTAGGTACAGAAATACGCGTCACAAATGTCTATAAAAAATTGGGCAGTATGCCAGGTTCCCAAGAAGCCTAAAAACGCCATTTAAAAAAAAAATAATTAAAATCGCGTTCATTGTCCCTTTAAGGAAGAGGGCTTGGGGAGGGAAAGAAAGCGGGGGAAAGGGGGGGGGGGGTGGGGCAGGTTGACGTTTCGAGAGAAGTTCTGCGCCTTTCATGATATTAAAAAATAATAATAATTACATCCACTTAAAGGTTTACGTACAGTTCGCACTTCCTACTTTTGCCTACCTCCTCCTTTTCTACATCCTCTCCATTTTTTCATTCTTTTCATTTTGCCCCAACTTGGCTCTTTTCGCAGCTTAGGAGAAGGAAGCGGTCTTGAAAATGAATTTCTGAGCACTGAGCATAACGTCAGCATCGAAACGGCTGCCTAGGTGTCACATCGCACAGTTCATTGATAACGTTTTATTAACACCATAATTCGTCGAGCTTTCTCCACAAATCGTTTACTGACTTTGTAAATGGTTTGACTAATAGCTTACATTGTTTCGTGGCTGATTTGAACTCGTAAGTATCTAAAGCGAAGGACGAGTTCGTATGTTATATAGAGACCTTCTTCTAATAGAGGTAATAGTACACCAAAATATAGAATAAAAGGAGATTGCTGTTTTGTATACCTATAAATGCAAAAAACGAAGGTTAGATAGACACACTAACGAAAACAAAACCAAATAAGTATAATTCCGGCGGGACTCGAAATGTAAACAGAATGCATTTCACAACCAAGCACTCTATGTATGTATATCCGTAAAACACGTTTGTTTGATATTTCGTTTCAAATAGCTCTCAATCAGATGTGGCTGCATGTTTATGATATTTTCCTCGACATAAAATATTTATTTGACGACATGTACAAAGAAAAGTGCACTCTGGCTACAGCCAGTGGGAAATGATTACGGACTTAAAATAATTTATATTACCGTTGTACAGCTCCAAAATCAGTCTGGTATATATTTTTTAAACTCTTCCGTTTTCCAATTTTCTTGTTTTTGTTTCGACCGCGTTCCAGAGAGGGGTAAAAATATTTGTCTTACAAGGTCGCATCACTGACCTAATCACATCTGCCCCCAAAATTTTACCAGGCCTGAAAAAGAAAAAAAAAAGAGAGAGAGAGAACGAAGGAATGAACAAAAAAAAATTAGGTCTCATATTTTCAGTTCACGGACACTCATGGTACGGACTCTTCCTCCAGAATAACCTTGTACAACGCGGGCGGCCAAAATTATCTCCGTTAGTCATTTTCGGCATCAGCCTTCTTTTTTTTTCTCTCGCCTTAGCGCATATACCAACTGCTTTCCTAAAACCCAATGTTTGAGCGAAGGAAAAAAAAAAAAGACGAAGAGACAACGACAAAAAAAGGTAAAGTAGGCAAGTGCGTTAAGGACCTCTGTTTGAGCGGTCTCGCTCAAGTTGACAGAAGCTCCGATTCAGTTATGTCCTTATGGAAGATACCTTAGGAGCATAAAAAAGAGAAGCTCCAGAAACTGTTTTCTAACGACCCCGTGGAGGTTCCCAGCGGGCCAGCTGGCTGGACGTCGTCCCGAGGCCGACCGACTGACTCGTTAGCCGCGGCGGGCCTTCTGGGAACTGAGAGAGCATAATCAAATATGGGCCACGAAGACGAGTACTGCCCGAAATTAGGTTTTTTTCGCCCGTTTCTTAGCGCTACCAGCGAAAAAACGCCAGGGGGAGTCGACGTAGCCTCCTCTTCGCGAAGGAAGGGAAAAAAGCAAAGGCCCGTACCACGTGACGGGGAAGCTCGGCACCCCCGCCGCCGGTTCTGGCGCACACACCGGAACGCTCCCGCTCGCTTCTCGTCCGCTTCAGCGCCGCCGGTCCCAGCGTGGTGGGCTCCTCGGCGTAGTCAGTCAGCTGCCGACGCTCTTCCCAGCCGGTCGCTGCCAGGACGTGCATCCAGGTTGTCGGAGAGCGGTTCTCCCCCTACGGCTAGCTGCGTGTGTGACTGCCTCTCCCGCAGCCGACGACTTCTCGATCGCAGTGACTGTTGCGATCGCGGATTGTGGGTGTGCCTATTCCTTCGTCGTTTTGTGTTGCTTCGTACAGTGGCCCGTGCGATTGTGAGTGCGATACGGCTGTTGCGTTCTGTTGTTCACACGCTGTTCACACCGGGGTGGTGTGCGGTGCGGCTGGGATTTTTGCGGCCACGCGAGCCGGCGGACTCTTTATCGGGACGGTGGATTTTGCGTCGCGTGCCCGGTGCGATGGTACTGGGATGATGCGCCCTGACGGGAGGTAGACGGACGGTCCGCCCGCTGGCGTGATTGGACGTGAGTAATGTTTTTATTCGATTCAGAATAATATTTTTTTTCATTGATGTCTCTAAGAGTGTGTGGGAGGGGGGGGGGGGGGGGGCTACTGAAGGACGCGATGGGTGATAATCTATAACTATTGATCAATTGTTATCCCCGTTTCTTGGCAAAGTTACGTGGCTGCGAGCTTGCTCAGCATACAGCAAAACGTTTTTGTCTTTTTTTTTTTTTATTGAGCCGCTCTAGGGTCTTGCGTTTGAATTCTGCCGAATAGATCCCAAGATACCGGTTTTGTTATACATCGTCGTTCCAGCATCGATTTGTAAAGTTCGCAGTTCGAGGTCATGGGACCGAGATCCGGACTTCTATGGCGTGTGCGTTCGTGCGGCAGCAGCATTGTTCCGAACTTCGTGCTAGCGCTCGACGAAAGGTTTTTAAGGAGCTCTTCAAAGGAACAAGAGTTAGTCAACTCTCAAAGAACTACTTAAGATAGTTTCTAGTTTATAGAAGACAAAGTCATGTATAATACACCAAGTACCCTTTACAAAAAAAAAAAAGAAAAAAAAAACGTTACTTGCAATGACCTTTTTTGTTTTTGTTTGTATAAAGGCACTGGAAATTCGAATTCCCGTTCTCACCAATTTTATTTAGATTTATAGCTATATTTTAGCTTTTTTGTACAAAAAACACACACACAATCACACACACACAGGCGCGCGCGTGCGTAACATTGACAAGACTACAAATCCCATTCTGTTGGTATTCCAAGCTGTATACCTTTGGATGTAAACTGAATACTGAGGAATAAGTTGCTACAACAATGCAGGTGTACTGCGGCGGGTCAATTTAAAAGTTCAACATGAAACTTGATCGTTTATAATGCGCACTTCTAGCGTGTGAACCTTCACACGGAGCTCTATAATGTGTTTTGCTGTTCTACCGCACTCTTACTCTTAGTTGCCACATAAGAAACTATACCAACAGATTAATCAGCTATTCCCTTTTTTTTTCTTTAGTTATTCACGTGAGTCAGCTCAAATAAAAAAATACATTTGATGTTTAATTTTTTTCTCCAGAATTATCCTTTTTCTTGTTTATGCCGCCTCCTGTTAACATGATCAGGATTGAATCGGTTTCTATCCTACTGGCTTTAAACGCACACACACACATTATAATCGCTGCAGAAATAAGGCGTGTGTAAAATTGCTTGTCATGAAGTCATCGATAACAGCAATACCCTAGGACGCGGCGCATTGTGTGCTAGACTTCAACTGTTATGGATTATGTTTGTTACCGAGCAATGCCGCAACATCAGACAAGGTCAGAAGGTAAGGAGCAGCTTGGTACCAATCACAGCATCTGGTTTCGCAGCTGTTTCTGAATGGCACAGTGCCGGAGATCGAACCGTGTTGTAGTGGATCGCGAGACGGAATCCTACCTCTCACGTCTGCGGTACAAAGAGCACTGCACCGCTAAGGTTTCACGCGAACAAGAATCTGTGCCACGGTTAGCAAAACATGTTAACAAGGGCGCTACACGGCTAAAATTGACTCCGCGACGATGGAACTTAATCCTATGTGTTATGGAAAACCGCTTCACGCTGAGTGAACGTCTCAACAGCGAATCTGCTTCTTTTCGTTATTATTTAGTTGTGCGTCGAAGAGCGAAGAACGTGAACGAACTCATTTTCTGCTTCAGAGTATACGCTGCAATAGGTCGCGCTTTTGTGCTTGCGTCCCTGTGGCCAAGACTCCCCCCTCCCCCCCCCCCCCCCCCCCCCACACACACACACACGAAAGAAGATTAGGTATGTGTTGCATTGGAAATGTTCCTTTGCTTTTGAAATTGCAGCTAGTCGGTACACACAGGTTTCTGTAACATTGGAGTTGAAAGAGCCTGCATGATGGTTGATTATTTTCTATGCCCTGTAACTTGCAATTCGCGATTCTTTGAGAAAGTGTGACACGTCATTCTAGCCAGAAAAAAAAAAAGAAACGCAAAGAAGTGTTATTGATAGAAGTGTCAAATGGCCTTGTCTAAGCTATATATTAAATGCATCTTCCACGCACCTAAATATAAAAGACTACAAGGACGTCAGTTACTGGGTAAAGTACATCTAAAAGTACTTGAAATAAAGTGCAAAGTAAGTTAGCGGTTACGTACATCGAATAAAATGGAATTGTAGTAGACCGTTCCCGCAGCCCGCTAAGCACCCGGATAGCGCTCCGCAATCCGTCACAAGACCTTGAACTATGCATACAAGGCTGGCGGCGCGCATGCGCAGCTGCGGCGTTTTCTTCAGGGATACCGTAGCGGAGGAGAAAAACGATCTATTACAACTCCCTAAAGTAGTTAACACACCGCTCTCAATGTACTTAAACTAAAGTACTATAAATACAGCGTACTTTCAAAGTTAAGTACAATTGCTTCTTAAGAAAATCTTTCGTGATGACCTTCCGTTCCCCTACGCAATGTTTTTCTCTTTCTTTTTTTTTTTACTGGTATGCATTGTTTTAGGGGCAATCGGGGGTGCATCAGATATTTTTGTTAAAATGGCGGCGAATATCGGATGAAGTCAAGGGGCCAAAGAGCAGTTGTTTTACTGTCGCTGGCGAACTATTCAACAGGATCAACATACAGGACACTTATTTGTAAGGGGTGACCAATAGGTTTTGCATCCTGGGCTGTAACTTTTTTTATTCAGTGATATATTTAAAAGATGTCGCACTCGAATTAAAGCTTGGAATCTGCTCTTTCTCAGGGGTGCATAACTTTTCAATATAGTCCCCACCGGCGGCGACGCACTTTGGGCTACCGGTTCAGTTCACTATAGTCCCTGCGTGCCGACATAGAAGAATGAGGGCGGCTGTTGACAACACGGCGCACTGCATCGGTAACCTCGTCGTGAGACGCAAACCTTGCACCCTTCAGATGTCCCTTTATCCTTAAAGAAAGTCAGAAGTCTGAAGTCCCGAGGTTCGGGATATAAGGTGAATGATGCAAGACATCTTGGAACTGCAGCGCGGCGTTGGTCTCGCCAACAGCCGCCATCACTTTTGGATGACTTCACGCAGGGACTAGTGCACCGGTAGTGGAGGTGCATCGCCACCGGTGGGGACTATATTGAAAAGTTATATACTCCTGGGAAAGAGGAGATTACAAGCTTTCGTTCGAATGAAGAATCTTTCAATTCTATCTTTGAATAAAAAAAGTTACGAAGCAAGAGGCAAAACTTATTGATCACCCCTCGCAGCTGTCATTACTTCACACAGAGAAATGACCAGACGATGTCTCGAAAGACGATAGCGCGTTTTAACAGAACGATACGTTTTTCTTTTTTTCATATTGGGGAATGTATTTGCTTAAAGTAAAGTGCAAGTACAAGGAGTTCCCAAGAAAATATTTTTTTTATATATATATATATATATATATTTTTCAGCTTGGGTAAATAAATTAAGTATGCTCGGCAGGAAGCTCAAAGTCCGTAAGAATATGACGCTGGTCGTCAAAGTAGAACAAAGAAGCTTGAGAGTATGACATTATCTGGATCAAAAGATAATGGGTAAAAACAAAATTTATTTTTGAGCCGTCGCCCACCTAAGTTTAATATCATCAGAAAAGTACTGCTGTTGTGGACGCCTGGGGGAGTTATATCACTGAAAGACACTGGTTACCGAGAAAACTTCTTTTTAATAACAAGTTTTTTTGTTTTGTTTTTCTTAAAGAGATGGTAGTGGTTCCTACAATGTCCTTTATTGTCCTGAGTATATTAAGCGTAGTATATAAACGTCGGCGCATCGATAAATTTTGTTTTTATCAATTATCTTTTGATCGAGGTAACATTATGTTTTTAAAATTTCGCGTTCTATCCCAACCGCTAGGGTAACATTCTTAACGAGTTTGAGCTTTGTGCGATGCACAGTTTATTTACCCAGGCCAAAGAACACGTTTTTTTTGTTTTTTTTTTTTTTTGCTTCTTGGGAATTTTTTGTACATTCTCAGAGAATGTACTTCAAATATAGCACAATTTTTCTAGACTGACTTGTATTACCGACTCATTCGATGCTGTGCGTGCGGGCACGTGTGTGTGGGTGTGTGTCCTACCGTGGCGTTCGCGCCAGATTACAGAGAATCCTCGCTTCGCGGTCAGGGGAAGAAAAGAGAAAGAAGAGGAGAAACAGCAAAAAGGGCGGTTAGCCATCGCAAGCCTTCGGACGGAGAACGTTGTAGCAGTTGTCTGTGTCGCGAACTCAAGCCGAGTTTAGATAAAGTTATATGTGCCGGAACTAGCGCTGGGTACTGTCTCTCCTCAACGTCGGGCCCCGACGACGGTGTGTGTGCAGCTCCTAACCAGAGTCATCACAATCACATCACAAATGAGACATCACAAGACATAAAAGTACAGCTCAAGCAGTGCTGGAAGGACATTAAGGTACTTCAACACTGCATTCCGTAAGCGAGGCCCAGACCTATAAACGGAGAGCTATCTTCATTACCGCAGAGTAAAATCGTTTAGCACCTTGCAAGCGTAGCAAACCAACCTCGGGCAAGTTGCTCTTGAACCTTCGCGTCGTGTCACTTAGGTCAATTATTGCGATAACATCTGCCAATTCGCCGTGAGACGATTCGGAGCAGTTAGTTTAGTTTCCTTTTGACGTCCAGGGGCAGAACCAGCTGGGAACCGTAACAGATATCACAAAAAATCGAGCTAAAAAAAAGAAGAGTTACAAACAAGCAATGATTGTTGGGAGTGCTCCGGTTTGACAATGAAGTCACCTACTCAGCATATGCATGAGCCCCGCATGGAGTGATAGGGGCCGGTTCTTTCCGTGCGTCGTCGGTTACAAACCAGGAAAATTATCCCCGAGGCAGAGGCGGCGGTCAGTCTCTGTGACCGCAAAATGGACGTCGCCAGCTGCCACGCTCCTTCGTTTGATTTTCGTTCCTGTTGCGTCGTTTCGCTCCTTATCGTTCGGTGTCTCTCTGAACTCCCGGGCTTTGAATAGATGCTAATTAGTAAAGTACTTGGAAATAATGGGTTCATTACACTGTTTGGCGTGAGCGCAAGAATGATATGCATCGAGAAAAGCCACCCTGTGGTCGGGGTCTTGGTTACGAAATTATCTGTCCCTACTATACGGCATTAGCCAGCTGAGAAAGACGCAGGGCGTGACCAACGTAAACCTGCTTCCTTTCATTCTGCGTTTTAGGAGCCTGTTATGACCGACTGCATACAAATCCTGTACGCCTCCTCTCCCGCAAGGCAATCGGGAGAGCCAATCGGCTGCAATCTACAGAGTGGGCTCGGCAAATAACGTGGCTACAAATAAGTTTAAGCTAAAAAAAAGAACGCATTTTGACATTGAGCACGATGTAAAAAAGTGAAACGTCATGCCAATTAGTGTCACAGCGCGGTCTGCTTTAAGGTCTAAACGTAATATTACCACCTTTGTCGTTCGGCGAACTCCCACTGTAGATTGCAGTGATTGGCTCTGCCAAGAGCTTTGTGGGAAAATAGGTCAACCATATAGGTGAACAATCAACCAAAAATGCTCGCAAACGTAAAAAAAAAAAAAAAAAAAAAAAGCGGCCATATTTGGCGATTTGTGCAATCTTCATTACTACCACTTCTTCGCACACGTGCTCTCTTTCTTTTTTCGCCGGTTGATGTTGCTCGAGCGTCAGAGAGGATGCTGGTGTGATCTGTACTCGTAATAACCTCAAAAACCAAAAAAAAAAAAAGAAGAGAGTCTGGCTTTTTGCGGAACGTTACTAATTCCACCACTCGTGTGTTAAATTAAGATATATGTAAGTGCACCCGAGATTAGCGTTTCTGTCATTTTATCGAGAAGTGTACACGCAGTGGCGTCACTAGGTTCAGCGGCACCCGGGGCGGTGGCCCGCCGCGACACACTCCCCACCCCCTCTCTCTGGGTGGGGAAAGGTGTCATCAAAACGTAGAAGAGACAGAAACTAGACAGGACGACGTCTCAAACTCGTCGTTTATATAGTCCACCTCCTCTTATAGTCTCAATCTCAAGGTGGGGATGACATTGATATTGCGACTATAGAAGGAGGTGTACTTTATTAACGAGTTAGCTGAGTTTGAGAAGCCGTCCTGTCTATTTTCTGTCTCTTCTGCGTTTTGATGTTTCCTCTCTACCTCAGTCTCAGGTTAATTCAACATGGTTATGAATGGTGATAATACAAATAGTAGCGTGACCCCGGCTTAAAGCCGGGGGCACACTCCTCATACATTTTATCAAAAGACAGACTGCAAACACGAGTCACCGCAATATCTTAGGTTCAAATGCCGCATGCCCAAGTTTTTCCTTGAACTCACTGCCATGCGACATTCGAAGCACGAATCACACGGTGACTCGCGTTCTAAACTCTCTCGCGGTGACTCACGTTTAAATCTGTTTGCAGACTGTCCTTTGTATTATGTAGAAGCAGTGTGACCCCGGCTTAACAGTGTCAAGGGAAACGGCTCGAGCTCTGAGCAACCAGGCGCGTAGCCGAGATGTAGATAGATGTAGATAGGAACACAAAGCTGCTCCAAAAGACATCACCACTTTTTCGAAACGTGCAGTTAAAAGGCAAATCCGGTCAAAAATCTAACCAAATTAAAAGACTGGTATCGATTTAGTGGCTCGAAATATGATCACAGCCGAAATATGACGTCAAAGTGAATTTGCCGCATACTCCGCTAAAACTGACATTAAGAACGCCACCAGCTGCTTTTTAACACGCGGTCATCGGGTCACCTGTACGTCGAGCAACACTGGACTTCGACGTATCCCAGTGCAACTATCGCCCAGTGGCAATCACACCAGTGCTGTACCGGGTGTGGATGCAGGTGATCCGGGATAGACTTATGGGCGGAGACACAGGGGGTCCTTGGGGAGCTGCAAGCCGGGTACCGGTGGGGCAGGCGCCTGGAAAACGGTATCTTCATCCTGACACAGGCAATCGAGATCGCCCAGAGGGAGGACCGGCCGATATACCTCTGCTTCCTAGAAATCAGCAAAGCATACGACACAGTGGACCACGAGAAATTGTGGAGGCAATGGGCTTAGCGAGGACTCGGCAAGGAGTGGATCGATTTGTTGAGGGAGGTGTACAAGGAGACCAAGGGGGTAGCACAGCGGCGACAAAAATTGACAGCCCCAGTGACCAGCACCCCGGGGCTGAAACGGGCTGCCCACTATCGGCGCTGTTATTCATGCTGTGCATCGCAGGATGTACAGTACCAAAGTTACCAGTCGTGCAGCAGACGCAAAGCAAGCAGTGGCGGAACGCGAGGATAATCTATCTAATCATGCGCGTTTTGCCACTGCTATAGCTTGGCGCCTGCTGGACCAGTGGTAACTGTGGTGCGCCCCCGAGTTTCCCTCGAGCTTCAAGTCTTTATAAATTGACTGATATAGTGGCTTTCGATTATGCTCAGAAAGTTTCTAATTGAAACCATATAATTATTTTACTAATTAAAACGTTAATTAAGGAAATTTAGTTAATTATCTGACTTATCGCAAAGATTAGCCACCCGCATAATGTCCCCCTGGCCGTAAACCTCACTCGCACAAACCATATTAGTGCATCTTTTACGAATGTTTTGCAATAAATATGTTCGAAATCAAATGGAACACCCTGTATGTTGGTTCTCCTGTGCGCAAACGATGCAATCAAGCTGTGCTGTTCTGCACCGCGCCACCGCATGAACGCGGCAAATGCTAGTTATGGCCCCGGAAAGTATAGCTTCTCCTGGGCAGAGATTGAACGCTCTCACGACGCGACATGCAATGGAGTTCGCCGTAGGTTCTCCGTGTTTAAATCAAGCTACTGTGTTAACTCTTGTACACAGTACACATATCCGGGAGCACTTACCTGCAAACAGCCGTACAGTGTGTAAAACTCGCACCACTCAATTGTATGCTACAGTATTAACTTCCTCCTCTTATGTATACCACCAATTTTCATTTCCACGAACAAAAACAGGAATAAAGCGACGCAGACGCTGTGTAGGCCCTGCGCCCAGCGCGCTTTTTTCTTCAAGTAGGCAGTGCGAGGAATTCACTTTTCAGCCGCTAGCTTTATGAATGCGCACGGATCTTTCCTACATACGCTGTATATGTACGACGGAGGGAACCAAACTAGAAGCAGCTTACCTTACTTCTTTAAATCTATGGCTTGGCCAGGGCAGCTGCGTGTCGTACCGAAGCACCAACGTGACATCGTCGCCGACGTACAGCTGATGATCAGCGTTGCCATTCCTCTATATCTTTTCGCCTTTGCCGTAGACACCCGAAATCAAACTTTGAGCCATGATGTTTACAATTGCAGACAGAATATCGAGGGGGAAAAATGCTTTGTTATTCAAGGACACTGAGTTAGACGAAAGGAGTCGTATTCCCAAATATGAAAAATATTTACCAGAATCGCCCTTCAAGAAACAACTACCAGTGCGTGGAGATAAAATATGATGAAGGCGTGGTGTATTAATAGCATCATAGGCATATATCATGTGCAGTATTTAGTGAAAGTAAGAAATCGTTTTATGATATCTTTACGGTTCCTTCGTATATAAAAAATGCAGTAAATTCTAGATCTTAAAGTTGCGATCTTTTTTTCTTTTTGATGTTGTACATTGAAGTTAGACGTATGATTCGCACTCTCCATACAACAATGGTGACATGCTTTTAAAACAGCGTGGTGTACCACCATGAATACCCTGTATACGACTACTTTAATTCACTAATTTCAATCTACCAATGCCTACGAGACTTGACGGAACCAACCTCCGGCCACCAAATCTCGTTCTCAAAAAAAAAAAAAGTGGTGCCAAAGCGTTTATAAAGTAGAGATGGGTAGTGTTCAGTGTGTTTAGAGGTCACACGGACACTTCCTGAACTATATTTGTTCAAATGCAAAAAGGAACTCCGCGGGTCCTCACTGACACAGCTATATTTATTTTATTTTATTTTTTTTAATTTTAGGTGTTAGGGGGCAGAAGGCTCTCCGTGATAAACGGTCGATATCATGAGGTGCTTTTTGAAACATTGGGCCGCATCGTTGCGTAACCCAGTCGTGTTCCCGTCGGTAGAGGATGCGCGATGCTTGGAACCAGTTCGCGATATCGGACATTTCGCGGGATGTCACGAAGTCGGTACAGATTATAAAACGTTTAACGACCCTCTAATAAATACGTTCGTCTCACGTCGGCTCGTGGGGAAGCGGGTAATAAGATAAATGCGCTTCACGAACGACGCGCAACGATGCTTATACAACAAGAAAGTGAACCTGCACGTGGGGCCCAGAATAGAAAAGCTGGAGCCGTCTACCATATCTTCGGAGAATTGAATCAAGCATCAAGTTGATCATCGTGATGAGTATTTTTAATCTTGACGCCGAATGAAATTTCCTACTTCGAGACTCATCGCACACCATGCTGTTAGAGGACACATGGCCCAGCACAGCCGTGCATACATTCTAAGAAACCTGGAGCGGCTACTTTCCCGCAAAACAGTTAGGACTAGTCAATGCCTCCAATTGACAGAGGGAACCCGGCGAATGACCAAGTTTAAAACGTATCCTTATAGACCATAAAAGAAACAGTCTTCCCTGTGGCACTGAGCATGCTGAAACGTCATTCTCCGTACCACAGCGCATACTGTTTTCTCTTTTTTTTTTTTTTGCCGTTTGTTTTAAGGGGGAGGTGGGGGTCTATAGACCAACACACTATTTACAAACAAGTCAGCGTTTGTGCGCAGTAACCAGATTTTCGTGAAGTGAAGCTTGTGCGCATGCGCAGTGTTAGCAGGAGCGCTACCGCAGTGCCCTGACGTCAGAGAGTTCAGTTGGTGTACGCATATTTTCATCGTCGTTCGCCAAGCTCCCTGCGCAGATTACAGTGATAGGCTATACCAACTGCTCTGCGAAAGAGAAGACGCTGCATATATCTTAGAGAGGCTACAGAGGGTATTCACTGTGACGCCATATTTGAGGGCACTATTTAGAGCCCATGCGCAGAATAAGCTCACATCAATAGGCTGCTAAGACCTGCAATCTTGGTGGTGTCCAATGCACGTTGCAAGAGAACTGTGGAAGCTCTCAATCAGCGCGCGATCAGTAGTTGCGGACTCCCTATGGCCGCCAGTGAATGTTTTCAATAGTCTCAATCCTTGGTGGCGGCCACAGATAAGCGTCTATAGTCGCTGGCAGCTTAAAGGGGTCATGAAACGATATCGGGTTGGAATGACTTTTCAGAGGCGTTCGGGTCCTATGTGGCCCGGGTATGCTCCTATGGACCGCCACTTGTTCACAAGCTTCTCGGTCACGGTGAAATTGCGAGGATAAATAAGAACTATTTCTTTCAGTCTTCCATTCGAAAAGATTGACGACGTAATTGTGGGACCGAAATCATCCGCCTGACGTCAGTCGAGCGCGACTTATGGATTTGACGCGAGAACTGCGTGAGCACTCGAGTTCGGCTCGTAATAATCAATGCCTCGGCGGACACTCGGGTAGTGGCTCGTGTCTAACCACTGCGGTGATAAGAATATAACTCTAAAGGCCGGTTCAGACACTTGAGTTTGAGTGCGATTGACTGCGTTGCGTCGAGAACAGAAAGCGAGTCACCGGCACATCTGTGCTTCGTATGAAGTGTGGAATCTAATTCAAGGAATCATCTTGGCACGCGATATAAGTAGCAGGGATGTCCTGGTTCCTCGCAGCCGCAGCGTAGTCAAACGCAGACAAACGCAACTGTCTGAACCAGGCTCAACAATGCCTGGAGCTCAGCGCGCGTTTTGTACTTTGCCAACCCCAGCGCTTGACTATGATTAACGTTGGCGGCGTAGGATAAACATAGAGGGATAGACACCAGGCCACGTGTCCGCCTGTTCTGGCTCCGAGTTGAGGTGATGAAGGATTCTCATATTCCTAGAATTTTCCTTGGCGACTGCCATTGCATACAAAAAAAAAAAAAAATAATAACTAAGGCAAGGTTATTCGGTTATTAACGCTAGGGAGTGATTCTAAGTAGTATTTAACAAAAGTAAAAAAATGGTTTCATGGCTCCTTTAAGAAACGCGGGGCAGTATTAGGTTCACGCTCCTTGAATCGTGATTGGCTTTTCGGCGTTCTTATCCGCAAATACCTCAAAATCACTGGTTGTGCATCGATAATAAAAAAGCACCTTTCAGACACGCGACGCCTTGTGTTCGTTCCTTAAGCTGTCACGTGACTACGGAAACTGATTTTCACGCTTAGCGCATCCCGAGTCCCGGCGAATGAGTATCTGGCCCCGAGACGAATCCAGGACAGCGGGAGGGCGGTCACGTCGTAAACGAACACGGCCGGTGGGCTTCTCCTCGCGGAGCACACAACCTTGGCGACGGCCTGCAGTCTGATTTCAATTGGTCTCTTGGGGCCCTCGTGGCGTACACGGAAGCATAGCTGCGGGTCAAGCGATCCCAGCGGAGATTGCCGGGGGAGCCATCCTGGGAAAGCATTGCCGCGGTAGGCTCCGTCTAGCCAGGAAATTCAGCGGCCTTTGCGGCAGGGCGTCGTCTCCTTGCGCCGGAGGGAGCGGCGCCCTCCTCCCTACGTATGGTAGCGAGTTGATTTCTGGTGGCGGCCACGGCGCGTACACCGTGCGGCATTTCCGGATACGCCACGGCGCGTTCGGGAAGTTTCCATGCAGTGGCCAAAGTGGCGCTGTCCAACTCTCAATCTAAGGTCAGCGCGGTATGCCGTCCTTGTTTCGTCTGCCCTGAACCGACATGCTTTGCCAAGAGTCATGTACGCTTCGCCATGCTTCTGCCCTCTGAACAGAATGCAGATTAGAATGGAAAGTTGGCCGAGTTTGTGAGCGTTCATGGTGAAAACAGCACTTGGTCCTATTCCTCCTCTTATTTCGTCCTCATTTCTGTTCGCATTGTTATTACCGTGGGAATGCGTACATAGTCAATTAAGATATGCTTTTCTGAAACTGACCACTAAGGGCGAGTCGTGAACACATACACGTAAACTCTGGGAGACCGTATCCGACGGCATGAACCCAAACTATCCTATGTCACGGAGCTCTCGTTAGACGGCATACTGTTGTCTTTCCTGCGAATAAAAATTCAATTGAACATGTTTCTTTTATAGACTATAGTGCCAAGTCAAACCATACACACCCATAGCGACGTTGCTTAACTTTGTTTACTTTGAAGAAAAAAGGAAAAAGAAACTAACCTAACAAAAAAAAAACTGTTTTTATTTTATTTGTTTATTTCCTACAGCGCCCTGAAGGGCATTGCGGTAGGGGGAGTCACAATACCAAAAAACAGATCTTTAGCACACCATAGGTCATCAGGGCAGATAAGTACGCAAAGTAATATAAAAAATCGCCCACGCATATAAACATATATAGAAAAGATACAACCTTAGGCTGCATGGAAAGAAACACAAATGCGTTGATAATATATTTACACTCAAATATATTTTTCAGCGACAATGCTGGAATTGCGAAAAAAAAAAAAAAACGAATCTGGACTTTGCAAGGCAACAATCTCGCTTGGCAAGCTGTTCCATTCTTTTATCGTTCGTGGGAAGAAAGAGTTACGAAACAAATCAGACTTTGACGTGTACTCCCGAACTTTTTGGTCACGATCTACTCTGCGCGATACATAAAACGGCTCAAACAGGTAATGTGGTCTTTCAATTTTAGATAAACCATAAAAAATACCGTGAAAAAATTTAGGCGGAAATACTTACGCCTAAGTTCTAACAGCAAGCGATTATCATTGCAAATCCTTTTATATTGCGGAAATACTGCTACGAAAGTTGTCATTATTTGTCACAAATCTAGCGGCACGGTTTAGAATTTTTTCAATTCTATCAATGAGATAGTGTTGAGATGGATTCCAAACGACGCAAGCATACTGCAGAATGGGCTTCACACAAGAGAAAAAGAGAGTCTGTTTGAGGGAGGGTAGAGCGCGCGAGAAGTTTCTCCTTAGAAAACCCAGCGTTCTACTAAGCTTTCCCTGTTACGTAGTTCACATTTAAAAGCCATCTAAAATCATTAGAAAAAATTACCCCCAGATATTTAGCTTCTTTTTTAACGAGTAAGGTTTCTCCGTGTAAACTGTACCTTGACTGGAGAATGTTGTGTTTTCTTGTAAACCTTATATGACAACACTTTGGGATGCTCAAAGTCAGTTTCCATCTTGAACATACAAACAAATTCTGTCTAAATCGCTTTGAAGAGCCGATAGATCAGAGTCGGAATTAATTTCATTGTACAAAATGCAGTCGTCAGCGTACAGTCTTATCTGCGAGGCAATTCCATGGGTTATGTCATTTACAAAAATTAAAAAGCAAGAAAAAAAAAAAAAAAGGAGATGGAGTATGTAATTCAAACCCTTCGACTTAGCTAAGTTTACTTGCTCAGACTTGTTTTATGGCATTTCTCGGAAGTACCTGTAAGCGTGTTTAAATTACGACCGTATCCACTCAGAAACCAATTTAGGATGAATTCTGCCGGCTTCTTGGAAATTGCCGCTAATATAGAAAAACACCACGAATGTGTGAAACTTGCGTCGGCCACTGGGTTAGCAGGGATGACTGCGCTGACACGTAAAGCCAGCTAACAGTTACGCCGGCGCTCGCGTGTTTCAGCTACGTAACACGCGAATCCCACGCCGCAAGAGGAGAACGTTAAGTGACGGGTATGCGCGCTTCTCCACTTGCCAGTCGCTGCTCTTCTTCGAGCCAAGCCCCGGCGGGACAAGCGGAGCACGACTGCACCGCGTACACTGCGACGTTTCCTCGTTTAGTGGGAAAAAAGCGCTCACGCGATTAGAAGCACATCTTATTTTTCGCTGGGTGTGTGTGTGTGTGGGCTTGTTTCGAACGGCACTCCAGACGGATAACTAGAGCGAGCTTTATGGCGTGAGCAACCTCCTCGGAATCTTCATTCAATTATGAATCTAATGCATAAGCAACTATAAAAAATAAAAAAA
The DNA here is from genome assembly GCF_016920785.2 of Ixodes scapularis. Lineage (NCBI taxonomy): Eukaryota > Metazoa > Arthropoda > Arachnida > Ixodida > Ixodidae > Ixodes > Ixodes scapularis. The sequence continues at coordinate 103,167,337 of NW_024609846.1, forward strand.
AAGTTGTTGATGGGGTTGTTTATTGAATGCTTCGCTCAGTCTATCTTTCTTAATCGGATGAGTATCGGATTCATTTAGATATTTAGCATATCGTAATTTTTTTTGTTCAATATCTTGTTTTTTTTGTAAATCGTAATTTTTGGCATATGTTCAGCATGCGCTTCTATTATGTTCGCTTCCTTATTTTTCACACCAAGGTCTTGGGGGAAAAAAGGGCAAAAATCAGATACACTCTGCCTGACGAGGCCCGCAGTCACTCTAGTACAGGGGTGGCCAAACCGCGGCTCGCGAGCCGCATGCGGCTCTTTGGTGGTCCAAGTGCGGCTCGCGGATCCCTCATAAGTGGACCCCCCCCCGGCTCCTTTCCGCGTTTCCCCAGGAAAAAAAGAAGGTATTTCAGGCAGAATAAAGTACGGCTCGCGGTTTGGCAGCCTTGTACCCTCATACGTACTGTCGTACAGCCTTGTGCACTCATACGTACAGTCAGACTCCGAACAAAATTTAAATTTGCCCTACCCCCCCGCGGCTCTTAGAAGTTTCGTGGCTTCGTTTGCGGCTCTTAGGCCGGGTCAGCCTGGCCACCCCTGCTCTAGTACATTGCAAAAGCAGGCAATGAAAAACACAATTATAGAAAAAACATAACATTGGCAGAAAACAACAGCACAACATGGTTCATAGCCGTCGCTTAGGTCTATACGCTATAGTGAGACTACCAAACCAAAGATACACATGGGTTGCACCTTATGACACCTGGGCCCGTTTTCTCGAACGCGAACCGTGGTTTAAAGTTAACTATTGTCCCTAGAAGGGGGAATTCCAGGTCACGTGACTGGGAGGCCAGGGGCGCCGAGGGAGGAGCAGTACCTAGAAGCAAAATGGCCGCGGCGTCGCTTAATGAGGGCTAATAGTTCTGCTTGATTCTGCTGAACATTCATTTCGATCTGGCTGTTATATTAATGACTCACCATCAACCTATTAGCACGTCAAGCAAAGCGATAGTTCAGAGGGACTACTAAACTAACCGACGGTAGCATTCCGCGAACGCATCACACTTCAGCAGTCCGGGATCCAAGACATATGACGGTACATAAGCCTTGCAAGTGTTTTTATGGTGAGTAAAAAAAATGTTTTGCGGACGAGTGTTGGTACATATTTATACTAAGACGTTTAATTTGTTACACTATGCACGCCAACTCGTGAGCAGAGATTACTTTGCGGGGAAAGGGGGTTATCCTCAATAAAGTCTTCGTTCCGGGTGAACAGCTGAGACATTGTACAGTTTTTTTGTGCTTTTTTTTTTTTTGTTCACAGTGCGCCGACAGTATGCCGGCAGCATTGAGGTTTCTACATATCCCCGGTGGCCAGCAATTCAACGGTGACGAGAAGCTTAGCTTCTCGTCACCGGTGAATCGGTTGGGCAAACGGAAGAGAGGGCAAACAGTTGAGATCAGCAGGAATCGCAGAAACGAGCGTCGCAAGGAACGAAAACGAGACTACAGCACCGGCGTTGCCAGACTGGAAGAAACACGGGAAAGTTATGCGTTGTTTATGGCGAAACATATTGAAGGAAATGTTTCTTACATTTTTGAATATTCGTCGACAAACTCTAGCATATTAGCTAAAATTTCTTCGTACCATCGGAAGCAAATAAATTGGTCTTCAAGTAGAACATGACTATATTTTGACTTAAAATACCAAACTAGATCGATGACAACCAGCGGAAAAAGAGGATAAACAAAATGACTGGCTTGTTTCACCGATAGATGGCGCATCTTATTGCCCAATCAAAAATAATTATTGTTGTTCTATATCCAGCCGTTTATTACGGTACCTAGGTACTTTTCCCTTCCTAGGCACCGTGGTTTACCAAAATGGGTTTACCATCGCTTCGAGAAAACCGGCCCTGATGTTGTCATGCAGCGGTGTCGCGACCTTGGCGGCGGTTGAGGTTGCCGCCATTTGCTGTGCCATGGCCTCCTCTATGCTCACAAAGCCTGGCAGTTCGACGACAGAGCCACAGAGTTCATGGTCGCAGATTTGGAGAGCGTTGATCTGGCAGCGCAGGGCATCAAAGAGCCATTTATCGGGGAACCTGGACGTCAGCGCATAGCTGTTGCAGCGGCGAGGACCCGAAACACACTTGTTCGCTCGGGAGAACTGTGTTTTGGCGACTCGCCGCTGCGGGGCGCCAGTCACGTGGCTCTCTCATCCGCTGCCTGCCGCTCCACCTTTTCCATTTCGGCGGGCGCTTCTCGTGGCGATGTGCCAGGCTTTGTCAGTATATAGGAGGATATATGGCTGTGTGCGTCAACGGGAGCTTTGGTGAAATGCGGGGCGCATTGGAATGCACCAAACGCTCCTGAAAAGCGGAAAATGAACAGCGCCTCTATCAGCTACATCTACCGTTTTGCAGCGAGCATTACGATGTCATGTGCCGCGACGCAGAAGTTACCAAAAAAGCTGAAGACAACTGACGTCGCTGATTGAGCCACCCATTTTCAGGATTTCAGTTCGTGTTTCGTATCGGTTATTGATGCCATTCTCGAGATCTTGGGGAACGCACTCTTGAGTGAGGTTATTACGTATTTATGGTGCCAACTGTGTTGCTGTGTATAGAAGCACAAACAACGCAACGACATGGACAACGTAAATGTAGACAGACAAACACCAGCGCCGACTTACAAATAATCCTTAATGGTGCTGACATTGAGTATAGATCCTGCAGGAGAGACAACAGCAGTGAGCCGACTAGCCCAATCATCTACGTTGCTGTGTTTGCTTTCTTCCGGTTCTGACTTGAACTTGCGTGACCTGAACAGGCCTTTCCCAACTGATCGATCGGTTCAAGAGCCATTCATAGCCATCCTTTGTTGCTCACCTTGTCATGTGTTATTTTTTTTTTTTTTACGCACCGGTTGTTGCAGGTAGAATACCTACTGCGTGACTGTGCAAAAAGAGGCTAACGGTCGTACTTCCCTGGCAAAATTTCGCCTCGACAGTAAGACCCATAATTCAAGACCGGCTGCTCAACATGTTACATCAGCACCTATAGTGCCAAATTATTAACCTTCCCATTAATCAATTGCTGCCTTAGTCGCCAAATAATTTCTTAACTGTCAAAAGCGTGTTCTTTTATGAAGTTGTCAAGTGTAGCATTTCCGCCACTTCAAACTGATCAACTTCAAGAATTTAATGAGTGACAAGTCTTCTGCTTCTCCGGGACGCCCTGTTTGCAAAATATAGATCTGCGAAGTTGTTTTGTTTTTCGTAACTAAATAGGCATGCGAATATCGAATACATAAGAGTATCTAGTGTCAATCTTGTTTTTAAAATTTCGGTATATTATAAGCTTGCAATTGTTCAGTATTTACATGAACGGTTAGTGTCTTACTCTCTCAGCCTATGATCAGTAAAAAATGAAATTGTCTGAAAGCTAGACCATATCTGCTAATCCTCCTTTTAGAGATTATTTCTTGTTCTTTGCGTTGTATTTAATTGGTATGGTGCTACTGCCTGCGGTTAAGGGGAATAAAAGTAAGCACCGCGTCACTTTATTTAAGTACACTGCCTAGTTTTTTTTTTTTTTTTTTAACAAATTAGTGTTTCTAAGTAAATGGCGCATATTAAACACTTTTTATACTTAGATAGTACTTAGTAGCTGACAACTTTGCACCAGGAAAACAGATAAATGAATTTTCCTCTGTCTCTTGCCTTCGACCAAAGGCATTTGAATGTATACCGAAAAGCCAATCAATACGGTAAAGTTCATCAAGACAAAAACTTGGTTGAGTTGGTTGATCATCAACAGGGTAAGAAGAGCGCCAAATTAGACAAAACATAAAAAACAAGAAGTGCACAGACACAACGCTGACTATCGACTGAAGGTTCATTTCCCAGTGAACCAAAAAAATAAACAAAAAAGAAGGGGAAAAAAAAAGCTACAAAATATCAATAAAAAGACTTCTTATCTGCGCCATTTCACTTTCACACAATCTGCTACAATTCTTGATAAGACGTACTTCGTCACCCCCAGGGATACCGGCGGTTCGCTGCCACCTTCGTCTTGTACTGTCAATAAAAAAATAATAATAAAATAAAATAAAAAAAGAAAACCTTTTATTGAATTTTTGGCGGTCTTATTTGTGCTATGCGCCAAGATTGTCGAAACACTGAAGAACGAAGGTATGCAGCCGCACCTACTGCAATGCACCGCGAGGTGACCTCAGGCTGCGGTGCAGGAACGGACAGTAAGGGAATGCACCCTGGCCCTCACACATCTACCGGTTTGACAAATGTACACTCTACCACAAGTGAGGGGGACCTGGTACCCAACACCTGTGGCACATCCAGACCGGTGGTGGTACCCTATGTTCACGCACTCTCCCACCGGGTCACGCGTGTGGCTGACAGGTACAGTGCACCGGTGATCTTTTCGACGCCGCAGAAGTCCTCTCGGCTGTGCGCTGCCGTTGACCGCGGTGGAACCCGTGACCTTCAATGTGGTGTCAACCACCACACGCCCTTGCTTGATGTGCAAGAGGTGGTGTGTACCTTATCCCCCTAATTTGTGGTACAGTGTACGGTGGTCAGACGGGAGATGTGTGAACGTGAGGACGAGGGAGCATCACCTTTCTCTCCGTTCCTCCTTCGCAGGCCACCTTGCGAGGCATTTCCCTAGGAGCGGGTGCGTCCCTTCGTTCAGTGATTTGACAATCTTGGCGCAGAACAAAAATAAGATCCCTTGTGTTCGTGTTTATGCTCTAACTGACACTCATACCTAAAGAAATCGATAAGGCTTTTTTTTTTTCTTCTTTTGATCGAAAGGGGAAGACGAACGTAGTACCGACAGACTGGGGGATGACGAAATACATAAAAAAAAAATGTGTTTCAGAATTGCGTGAAAACGATATGGCGCGGTAGAAGTCTTCTTGTCGGTTATTTTGTGTCGTCTTTTTTTTTTTTCTGTCCCTCCTTTGTGTTTAGTTTTCTGGTTCGCTGGGAAATAAATCTTCAGTTGATATTCAGCGTTGTGTATGTGCACGTCTTGTTTCTCATCTTTCGACTAATTGGCGCTTTCCCCACCCTGTAATAATAACATGTAACATAATAACATAAGGGTATCGTTAAATCGCACTCTTCCTACATCGTTAAAATGCTATTCGAATAATAACAAAACTGTGTTACCAATATGTGTAATGGCATAATTATAATTGACCAATACTGTACAATTATGTCAGCCTCCAAGTTAGGCAGATTAATAGGTTACCAATGAATATGTTCTAAAGCATAATCGGTGCACAGCCCTGCTATACCACACTTTGATGCTTTGAAGCGTGACTTTTATTAATTATGGTTTAATGAAAATAATAGTTTTAACTTACAAAATATATGAAGGTATCAATTTGTTTAAGCGTGCGCGTATAAGCCCCTACCTTGAAGTCCATAGATGTTCTATAAAGCCGAATTACTACCCAAGTTGCGCACGCATCGTCGCAATATCTGAGCTTCTTTCTTTCTTCTTTTTTTCTTCCTTTTTGACTTTTTTTCCTAGGCTCGAAACTGTGCGCAGATTTTACAAGTAGCCCGGCATGGGGGGGGGGAGGGGGGGGGGGGGCGCGAAGGCTGACATATTTATGTGGAGGGAATCCGTTCTCCCATGCCGTGACGAGGTCGCCCGTCAAGTCACGGAGACATAAAGAAACGCCCACATAGAAGAAATTTAACGTTGCATCGAAATGATCACTTTAACGTAAGGTTTCCAAAACGTCGCGTGAAATTCACACGCGATACCCCGTCATTTTCACGCATCCAAAGACGAGCTACCATCCGGCCGCCCAGCGGCGAATAGGGAAAGCTTCCGAAACCTCTCATTTTGGGCCATCGAAGGCGCACTTAACCTCCAAAACAGACCGTCTTTTGTCCCCGCTTGTCTATAGGCTAGCAATAAACAACAAAAATAATAATAAAACGTCAGCAAGAAATCGAACCGTGGTAAATTTCGCAAACTGCTTTCGATTCGGGCAAAAACAGATCTGCAGAACCACTTCCAGCTGCAGTGGATCTCCGCGGGCGTAAAAATCGGAGCGAGTTCGGGAGCGAGCAGACAATTACTTCCTATCTGGACCCTCTCGCATCCATACAGCAATCAAAAGCGCGAGACAAAGGCGAGTGGCGACGTCTAACTTGATTGCTTTAAAACAGCGCGCTCCAGTAGTGATGCAATCTTGGCAAAGCGAGTGCGCCGCAGTCGTTGCTGCTGCCGCGTGCGGCCAGGCAGCTTCTTGCTTGCTCTTCAACGCTATTTTCTGCCCCTCCTAGCGGGCCGCCGTAGCTTTTCCATCGAGGTCAACTATTGGGCAGTCGGAGATATGAAACGAGGAGAGGGAAAGAAAGTAGAAGGGGCGAGATTCTCCGCCGCCCGCAGTCCGGCAGCAATCTTCTCCTCGTATATGAACGCGCGACGGGCATCAAAGAAAGCATTGAGGGGAAAAAAACAAGAAAAAAGCAGCGTGCCGTTGAGGAAGCTCGGACAACGGCGGCAAACTCTCCGAATCTCTGCTCTAACGCGTGTAAAGCAGCTACTGGGCTGCTCTTCGAAAAAAAGGAAGAGAAGAAGAAACAAAAAGACAGCGAGAAGAGAGCGCCAGCGGCGAAAAACTAGGTCTCCCAGGACGATGCGATGCCCGGCTAAACAGCTTCGTATGAAGGAAGTTTACGGGGTAAAAACAAAAAGAAACGCAAGAGGGAGGCATTAAAGATGCGGCGCTTCTGCTTAGACAAACACACACGCACGCGGAGCGCGCGAGCGTCCGAGCTGTCACTCGTGGACGTCGTCTTGATTCGGAGGGCGGGACGTGCAGAGTGCCGTCCGAGTGAAGTGGAAGCGCTCCATCGGGCCTCGAGCATCAATCGTGCGTGTACCGAGCACACGCTGCTGCGGCTGCACCGGTCGCAGCTCTTGTTGGCGCTGGTTATCGCTGTAACGGGAGCTTTGATTTTGAGTTGACAGGGACGACAGGACCAAGTCACGAATCGGGTTTCGACGAAGGGACGACGCCGAATAGGCCGGAGCGGTTAATAGAAGGTTAAAAAAGAAACGCTACTAACGCGTGCACTTGACCATTTCAATTCTGTTTTTTTTTTTTTTTTTTTTTTTTTTTTTGTGGTATGGACCGCCTGAACCGGTCCATTGCGCTCTGGCGTGGGACGTTCGTGTCGAAGACGCTAAATTCGAGGGTACGTTTTGGGACGCTTGTTCTTCGAATTGGTCCCGAGTTGAGAACAGCTGTCGGTTCGATACGCTGGAAGGGAAAATGACGGAGGCAAGAACGGCTATGGCGGGACAAATAAGCGTTTGGTCGTCGGTCGCCACCGAGTGGACCGAGTCAACCGAGTCCTGGAAAGTTGCTGCAGCTAACGTAAAGAGTACCTGACGTGAGACTGCACATCTATCTCCAAAGACGGCCGTACTATAACCAAAACCAAAACCACTTCGAACAATAAGAACACGAATTATCTGTGATTCTGGTGCAACGTCCAGCCCACGTAGTAATCGAACGCTTTTTCAGCGTTCGTAGGCTCGTGTTCGATTAGTGAAGCACCAATTGAACACGAGGCTCAGCCGAGCGCTGACACAAAACTCGTTGCCAATCTGTGCCCGCCCGCGCTCGATCGAAGGTGATGACGCAGATTAACCCAAGAACAGGTCTCTCGTCGCGTAAACACCGAGCTCCGTGGAAAACGAGCTGAACAAAGCGGCCCCTATGGTTCGGTTTCCTCGCCAACACTGCAAATAATGACGGCGTATAGAAGGATCGGGCGTCTTTATTAGGTTATTAATACCTTCGCCGACTCTTTTAATCTTCCACCTGATCATACAACTTTCTTTTGCTCTAATAAACACGGAAGGTGTGTACTCCGCCTTTTCAGTGCCCGTGTTTCACGCGTTCGTTTATCTCTGCTGGGTTTTTGTTTTTCGGGTACTTGACGCACGCAGCAGCACGCGAAATTCCGTTGTGCGCAAAGAAGCGGTTAGGGAAGGCGCTCGTTTTTTGATTCCGTGCGGAAGAATAATTTTGAGCGAACAGCAACGCCTCGAGTTGAGTTCGTTGCTCTCGTTATGCGCGCGAGATGAACAGCTCCGGCAGAGAAGCAACCAGAAACTGTTGTTTTCTTCGCTAAAAATAAACGCGCAACTTTATAGAATAAAAAGAAAATACTACTTTCTTGATGAGGGTTTACACAAAACGACTTTCGCGGGCCGGCCTCCTGGATTACGGCCCTTCGTGATCATTGTTTGAGGAACAACCAGAATTAACGACGCGATCACTTTCTTTATTTTTTGTTGTATACCTTATAGGCTCCAAAAATAGACCTTTATGGAGGATAAGCTCATTTCTTTGTGTATGTCGTGAAACGTTTCTACGATGTAATGTTTGCCGTGAAACGTGTGGAATGTTTTAATGCCTCCGTCTACACAGGCAACTCTGCTCAAGGCTGTCATTTCTTTATGATTTTCAGAAGGTCTTCTTGTGTGAGTTGTGCGACCCCAGATGCAACAAATCCTGCCGCTTTCTTAAAACACACACCCTACAGAAAAGAAAAAAAAGAGTATTCACACGCTCGTGCCATTTGTTTTTCCCTACCTATCAAAAGCGTGTAGTTATACTGAGCCATATGAACTCTTATTTGTAATACGTAGTCGACGTCTTGGTCCGTATGGCTCGTGGTAGCTTTGGCGGTGTGAATTCGAGCAAGAGATCTACGCCTCGTTTCATCGCTTGGAACTGTCAGATTGACTCTACGCTCTAAAACATTTGGTGCGTCTTCGTTACTATTGAGACTGGAAAGTCTGTGATATTCGGTACATTTCAAATGGAATAACAGAATAGCAATAAATATAATAGCCGTGCGAAGTCTCCAAATATTCCCCAACGAAGACTCAGAGCCACGGGTGTGAGTTCGTTGAAGTGTATACACTCAAGTTATATGATACTTTGATTGAATTTAGTATTATAATTGCAACTGATTACTTTGGTTGATAAGATGCACTAGACGAGTATTATGTATAGTCGAGTTACAGTAAACAGTTTATATGGTTGTGATGGAATGCATTGCCTTCGCTCGCGTGATCTCCCCCGTGTCCCCATGATTAATACTCGACCGCAATATTTGAATTGCGTCTACGTAAACCCACGATTCTGTTTTTCTTTTCTTTTCGTTTTTGTCATATTGTGTTTTTGTTTCGAACTCACAATGGCGCGCACATATGATTCGGCCTACATTGTCCCTTGATCACTTTCATATTGCCTCAAAACTGCAGACGCGCGTTCTAAGCACTGTAAAATGCGTCATTATTTTTTTACGAGCACTTGCGAGATGACAAGATTTATGAAGCCACACTCTAGCGCCTTGCCCTTCCATAAAGCCGGGGTCACCCTGCTTATACACCATACAAAATACAGTTCCTCATTCTGCCCGTTCCGATCTGGATGAGCGTCTCATCGGCGTGCGGTCGTGTACTGCGAGGCTATAGCGGGTCGCCCGTTGAGGCAGACGAATACCCTAGTTACAGCGCTTTTAACTGTCATCAAGCCAACGACAGTCGACTTAATCTCGATCGGCCGGAGTTACACGGCGGCGCTAACTGTCATTCAGCCGCTAACGAACATTGAGTTCAATGTACCTTTTCCACATACCGACGCCACCAGGCGGTGGCTGCACGAACTAAAAATCGAGGAAGTAACCTACCTGCGCTACCGATCGATAATGGGAGCTACGCTACCAGTTTCTTCGCTCTCTGAGCAGCGGCGCCTGCCCAACGCGACTTTAAAGAGGGGCATCCGTGGCGTCCACCCAAACGTCGTGTTTTCCTTTCCGTCGACTTTCTTTTTTTGTGCAACACAATTATATATATGCTGCAGTTACGTGTTCTACTCGCTGATATACAGCGTCCTTCCGAATTTCCTCGATATTTCGTTCCGACTTTCGCCGCTTGGCATCGGGCGCTCGCGCGTGCGCAGAACGCTTCTCGGAAAAGGTCCATTGGGGGGGGGGGGGGGGGGGGGGGGCTATGCAAGACGGAGGGACTGTCACATCGCCGCCTGCTGCGCTTGGTCAGCTGCGTGGCGCTGACCAGTTGCTGCAGACGGCAATGACCCGGTTCCTTCGTCCTGCCTCGTTCAGCCGCCTTGCGTACCTCCCCTGAGCTGGCGTACCTCAGTTATACTCGGCTTCACCTTATGATGTACCACAGGAAAGGCTACAAAAGGGGACTCCTTGCTCTGGGGCTGATCTCGGCGGCACCAGCTCTCGTGCATTAAGGGCAGCTGCCAATGCTATGAGTCGCGCTTCTAGTCTTCGCTGCGGTACAACATCAGATGAAACGAACTGATCGGGGTTCGTTCTAAAAGAGCTAAAGATGGCGGCGTCCTCCGCATCGCCGCCCATGGCCGGCCCTTCGAAGCACTCAGTATTTCCGGAGATTGGGGGAGGTATTTATAAGGTATTGTAGCAGAAAATATTGTCTCAAGGGGTATCATTTGGGGCCGGAGCTGCCGCTAGGATGATCACAGCACGTCGCAAAAGCCAAAGCTCGGCGAGGCCGGTCATTGTAATATCGGTGCCGATAAGACTTTTGTTGTGTCTCTCTTAAGTTTGTGTGAAACGTTCTGGTTATCGTTTTTGGAGCGCAGCTCTAAGGCGCCCGATTCCGGCTTGAGCACCGTCGGCGTAACCGTGAGGTCACGTGCCCCCCCCCCCCCCCCGGGTCACGGGGTGGCGTGACCTCAGGGGGTCACGTGACCTCAGGGGGGGGGGGGGGGGGTACGTGACCTCAGGGGGGGGGGGTACGTGACCTTAAGGGGGGCAGGAGGAGGAGGGGGAAGAGGAGGAGGGAGGAGGGGAGTTGTAGCAGGACAGATAACGAGGTGAGGAGGGGTATACCCTCCCCTCAGTACCCTTCCATCCTCCTCCTCAAGAGCTGCCCTCTAATTCTGCATTACAGGGGGTTGTAAAAAGCTTTAATTTTCTTTACTTTAAAAACAAAAATAAGTTTATTTTATTTTGTTTTAAGCGTTTATAATGAATGGAAAGTGTGCATATCACTCATTTGCACCAATATTTGAAAAAAAAGATGTGACATCAGTTTTGGTTTCGTTTCGGTTTCAACTGTGCCCCTTGACACGTATCTCAACTGGGGTTATTAGGCCCATGTACCGTGTAACACCGGACAACTTAGTTGAGCTCAGTGACAGTGACAGTTAAGAGCGCTAGTGTAAGTATCAGTTCACGCTGCCTAAACATACACAAACCTTTTTTCTTTTTTTTTTTTAACAAAAGACAGTCTGCAAGCACGATCACGTGGTTCTAACGCCGCGTGCCAAGTTTCCTCCTTGAACTCATGGCCATGCGGTATTCGAAGCACGGATCTCGCGGTTCCTCGCGTTCGAATCTGTATGCAGACTGTCTTTTGTATTATGTATAAGAAGTCTGACTCCGGCTTAGAGGTGCGCAAAGGTGTTCCGATGCGGCATACACTCTAAAAAAAAGTCAGTGCGTCTACTTTCACGCACAACACTCGGAGAGCCAATCAGCGCAACTTACGGAAGCAGCTCAGCGAATGACGATGCCTAAACATATGTTTAGACCAAAAAACGCAGTCTGAGTTGTGACATTAAGCAATGCAAAACGTCACGCTTGCATTGCTTAATGTCACAACTCAGACTGCGTTTTTGGGTCTGAACATACGTTTCGGCATCGTCATTCGCTGAGCTGCTTCCGTAAGTTGCGCTGATTGGCTCTCCGAGTGTTGTGCGGGAAAGTGGACGCACGGGCTTTTTTAGAGTGTACGGCGTGCAAGTTCGTCTGCGCATTGCGCACCTCGTTGTTCCTTTGTTTGACCCCCAAACGCGCCCATGTGCTTTTATTTCCCCCCGACCTCAACCGATGGCGGCGCGCGCTTGTCCGCCTAGTCATCGCGCGTCGTGCGTTTCTTTGCACCCCAAGTGCGCCCAGGTGCTCCCCCCCCCCCCCCCCTCGACTTAAACCAATGAACGCGGGAGCTTTTCTGCTTCGTCATCGCGCGTTCTCTACAAATTCTCTGTGTTGCCCTTCGATTGGCGTGTCCCTCTTTGCGTTTCGATGCGCCAAAGACGGATTTTAGAACACTTGCTCGCCGTATATAGTCAGTGGTATATTATGCTGAAGCTTCGTGCTTCGTTTTTCGGCGTTCTTATCGATTAATTACGCAATCTCTATTGACTGGGAAACGATGATCAGATGGTCTATAGACTCGCCATGCCCTGCTTTTCGAAAGCTTCCACTGGCTGTGGTTACTACTTTTGTTCGCCTCCCTTTAGCGACACGGTAAGAGATCCGAGGTGTGACCTGCCGAAACCGTCGCCTTATCACCGCACCGCTTAATATTCCCAGCTTCATCCGGTAAGAAGCTACAAATCACCAATGGCCGGACAACAATGGGACGGTAATTAGCGAGTTTTAGCGGATCGTTTCGCGTGGTTCCTCCGAGAGTAATTATCGCACCGCCACTGTGAAACATCCCTAGCTCGAGGCGGGCACGCTCCGCGGGAGCCATATCACGGCCCTCGAAAACGCGTCTTCTCGAGCTCCTAATTGACGTCCCGTTCTATAGCAATCTGCCATCGATGAACTCGATAAGCGGTGTCAGCTGAACTGGCCTTTCTTCATCTCCTTTTTAGAGCGCAGCTCTTAGGGGCCCGTTTCCGGCTTGAGCGGCGTCGCCGTCGCCGTCGGCGTAACCGCGCGGTGCATCATGGGAAATGTCCCATAATGCACCGCGCGAGCCCCCCACCGGGGTCACGTGACTTCGTGGGGGGGCACGTGACCCCCCGAGGTCACGTGACCCCCGCCGATGTCGCGTGACGCCCCGATGACGTCATCGACACTGATGACGTCATCATCAGTGATGATGACAATGACGATGCGGATGCCGGTGACGTCATCAGTGATGATGACGATGACGATGTAGATGCCGGTGACGTCATGAGTGATGATGACGATGACGATGTGGATGCCGGTGACGTCATCAGTGATGATGACGATGACGATGTGGATGCCGGTGACGTCATTAGTGATGATGACGATGACGATGTGGATGCCGGTGACGTCATCAGTGATGATGGCGTCATCAGTGATGATGACGATGACGATGCGGATGCCGGTGACGTCATCAGTGATGATGACGATGACGATGTGGATGCCGGTGACGTCATCAGTGATGACGATGACGATGTGGATGCCGGTGACGTCATCAGTGATGATGACGATGACGATGTGGATGCCGGTGACGTTACCGACATCCGCATCGTCATCGTCATCATCACTGATGACGTCATCAGTGACGTCACTGATGTCGTCACCGGCATCCGCATCGTCATCGTCATCATCACTGATGACGTCGTCAGCGACGTCACTGATGACGTCACCGACATTCGCATCGTCATCGTCATCATCACTGGTGAAATCATCAGTGACGTCACTAATGGCGTCATCGGTACCCGCATCGTCATCGTCACTGATGACATCATCAGTGACGTCAGTGATGACATCATCGGCATTGGGGGTCACGTGACCCCCAAGGTCACGTGACCCCCCCCCCCCCCTGGTTAGTTTATTATGCTCCGTTTCGACTTACCGCGTACCTCAGCGGAGGAAGCTGGGAGCCATCCCAGCCGATCCAGCGCTGTGAACGTTCCACGTGACGACGTCTCCCGCCAACGCCTCCTATGCGGAGCGGAAGTTCGTCTGCTCCTTGGACAGAGCTTGAGGTGATGTCAGAATGCCAAACACCTATCAACTGATTGAACAAAAAAAAACAATATAATGGGTAGATCTTAGGGCATCTTGAATTGAGGCCTACCCACTATCCTTTCAATCAGAGCCAATCAGAGCTCGGCGTCGTTCTGACGTCACCGCAACCCCTGAGACTCGCGTCCAATCAGAGCGGGACACGAGCCCCATGCCGAACGCTGACGCATAGCGCTCGTGTCCAATCCGTGCACCGGAAATTCAGACCCCAGAGATTTGTTATTATTTCGGAGGTGCTGCTCCCGAGCATCGCTGCGCAGCCTTCCGAAAGTCCCGTGACACGGCAAGTGGGGATTCGATGGCTCGTGGCGTTTCCTAAGGTCCATCAAGACTTGTACGTAACGTGTCACGAGTAACGTGTCACTTCTATCTTCTTTCTTTCTTTTTTTTTTGACGAGAAACAATTTGTTACATTTAAGGTAAAGTAAGGCTATCTCGATACTGAGTAGCGTACTTAGTTACTTTTTGAACGAGCAGCAAATAACGGTACTTAGCTTTTCTTCTTTTTTTTTTCTCAAATACATGTACACGTTTGGGTCCATCATAATGTGAAACACGGCATGAGCCAGAGACGTTGGTGTTGGTGTTTCATCGTCGGTGTTTTGGGCCGAGCTGCTTCTGTTGTGATATAATACGACGCCCTCCTTCTTTCCGTACTCCGTTTCACCTTAGGTTGGACTTCAGCGGACGCTAGGAGCCACCGGAGCCAATCCGATGCCACGGGAGTGTCACGTGACCTTCGAGAAAAGGACGAGCGGGGACGCGCACTCACGTGACTCGTCCACAGCGCTGCATTGGCTGGGATGACTCCTAGTGTCCGTTGCGGTCCATCGTAAGGCAAAACGGGGTGTGAGAGGGAGGGCCGCCATGATTTGACCGGAATCTAGAACGCTACTTTTCCCACCGATTCCGAGGTTTGTATGGCGCGCGGTTGCGTGGGAGTTTACTCCCCCCCGCGCCTCTCGCGGGCGGAGTGGAAGAAACGGCGGTAGGAACCTTGTTCGCTGCTGCTTCGCCTGAAATAGCCCGTGTCGGATGAAACAACCCCGTTGTTTAGGATCGGGGAAGTGTGCTTGGAGAATCCGAGGGGGCGGCTGGGCTAAGCAGGTTGCACTGCGACCACCGTTACAAGAACGTTGGCTCCCCCGAGAGTACCTCGATTGTTTTCTTTTTTTTTTTTTTTTTTTTTTGTTCCTGGTGCTCTAGCACCTTTTCTCGTGTCTGGAAGGCGGCAGTTATTTATTAATGAACAATAATTTAAAGGAACGCGCGTTGTACAATGTAGCGCGCGCGTAGATCTCTGAGATGCAACCTCGGATATCAGAGCGTGATGTTTCAAATGATAGGTTGCAATGCGGCCAAATTATAAGCCGCAATCGTTGCTATTTTTATAATATATAGTCCGAAACAAGCGAAACGACTTCCCACCTGTAGCACTGTAGAAAATGCGGAAAGTACTCCGAAGTAGCCTAAAAATCGCTTCAACAGAACACTCGTACTCCATTGGAAGAGTCGGATCACGCGAAACGCCATGCTCACCGCCAGCACATATCACATTTATAAGCCCCTGGAAGAAAAAAGAAAAGAAAAAAAGAACAAATTATAAAGAAAGCACCAGTAACCACGAGGTTTATATTGGGCCAAGTTCTAAATC
Organism: Ixodes scapularis; assembly: GCF_016920785.2. Lineage (NCBI taxonomy): Eukaryota > Metazoa > Arthropoda > Arachnida > Ixodida > Ixodidae > Ixodes > Ixodes scapularis. The sequence continues at coordinate 103,182,839 of NW_024609846.1, forward strand.
GGCTGTGAAAATAAAACCATTTGAGCTCTAGGAGCCCGTGCATCTGTCAAAAATAAAGACAACTGAAGTGCATCGTTCTTCTTGCGGCGAAGAAACTCTCTCCAAACTCTAACGTGGTGTCAGCAAGCGTCTGCGTCCTCTCCTTGAAGGGGCCGTGCAGCAGTACGAGAATTCTAAAAGCTTATGCTGACAAGAGTTTGATACATTCGCATGCGATGCTACTGAACAGTGTCTTTGTTCCGGTCCAATTTTATGGATAGAAGTGGTTTATTTCTTTCGGTCTGTCCTTCGCAGGGCTTATACAGACTACGACGTAGTCGCGAAGATCCTGATATTGACGTCGTCACGGGAATTGTCTCAGGATGAGATTAAGTATTCGAAGATCATTAGTGGATTAGACACAAGCTCTACGCGAGCACTTGACTTGTTCTCGATTACCATCAAGGTACTGGCGGCCGTTTGAGTCATCGGGTTGGGGCGCCTGCTCAATCGACACGGTGACGGGTTTAGTAAAACGTTTACGATATAAACAGCACAGTGAAAGCATATTGAATTGTTAAGGCTTTGTCACATTGAGGAAACACGTCGGCGACGTCAACACAATATTGTCACGAATGAAAAGTGATGAGGCGATAATAAATGAAGAAACTAAACGTTTAATGGGGCAAACTTGTGCCCAAAAAAAAAATTAAAAAAAAGAGAACAGAAGAAAGTAGAGCATCGCGGGCGTCGAAGTCGGCGTGACAGCAGAGTCGAACGCTGGTGCGAAAACTGACTGCAGATCAGCACGCGGAGTCCCTTATGTACGCGCGTTGGGTTCTGGAACAATCGGCCTAGATTGTTCGGCGACTGGAACATTCGGAACTCGATCTGACGAGAATGTTCTCGAACTCACGAGAACGCAATGAAAGAACAAATAAAAGAGCATTCCACTAACTGGAATCGAACCTAGACTTTCTGCGCGACAGTCAAGCACGGTAACCACTCGGCCACGCGCGCGGTCGCTCGCCGACGAGCGTGGCATTACTGCACCCTTTAAAAAGGCATCGTCTCGATGCCACGTAAAAGGCAACAAAACAGAGCGAAACAAACAAAAAATGGGAACATACGGAGGCTCGCGAAACACAATCCTATCAAGCGGTGCACAAGATCACAGTTCGCAGTCTTATCGCGCGTAGTACGGCTTGAGGCGCACGACGTGGACGACTTCCGGTCGTGGAGCGCGGCGTGATGAAGTCCGTGTTCCGTCAGGCATCACCTCGTAGTTCAGCTCGCCGAGGCGACGAAGTACCTTGTATGGTCCAAAGTACCGTTTCAGCAGTTTCTCACTGAGGCCGCGGCGACGGATGGGCGTCCACACCCACACCCTGTCTCCGGGCTGGAAGTGAACGTACCTGCGACGAAGGTTGTAGCGGCCCGCGTCGACGCGTTGCTGGTCTTGAATCATGAGTCGGGCGAGCTGGCGGACTTCTTCGGCGCGTTGAGCAACCGCCTGGGTGTCGTCGCTCTCATTGTCAGATGGCTCATGGGGCAGCATTGCGTCCAGCATGGTCGTTACCTTCCGACCACGTACCAGCTGGAAAGGGGTGAATCCAGTGGTCTCCTGAACCGCCGTATTGTAGGCGAACGTGACGTAGGGCAACACCTCGTCCCACGTCTTGTGCTCTACGTCGACGTACATAGAGATCATATCGGCGATTGTCTTGTTGAGTCGCTCGGTCAGCCCGTTGCTCTGCGGGTGGTATGCAGTGGTTCGACGATGACCGGTGCCACTGAGACGAAGGATCTCTTGCGTCAGCTGGGCCATGAACGAAAATCCGCGATCTGTAATCAGAACTTCGGGAGCGCCGTGCCGGAGGACGATGGACTCGATGAAAAACTTGGCGACTTCCACAGCAGTCCCTGAAGGAAGAGCTTTCGTTTCGGCGTACCGCGTGAGATAATCTGTGGCGACGATGATCCAGCGGTTCCCCGACGTCGAAGGCGGAAAAGGACCAAGTAGATCCATTCCGATCTGCTGGAAGGGTGTAGTTGGAGGAGAAATGGGTTGCAGAAGTCCGGCCGGCCTCGTCGGCGGTTTCTTGCGTCGCTGGCACTCGTGGCATGATCGTGTGTATAGGTGGACGGTCTTGGGGAGCTTCGGCCAGTAATACTTTTCACGAATACGGGCCAGTGTCCGGCTGTAACCAAGGTGTCCGGATGTCGGGTCGTCGTGGCAGGCTTGGAAGATCTCCTCTCGAAGGTCACTCGGGATTACCAGCAACCACGGTGTGTTGTTGTCGCCGAAGTTCTCTTTGTAGAGTACACCCTGTCGGATGGCGAAGGTCGGCAGTACTCGTGAGAAGACACGTGGCACGGTACTCCTGCCCCCTTCCAGGTGCTCGATTAATGCGCGCAGCTCAGGATCGTCCCGTTGACGTCGTGCCATATTGTCGGTGTTCACTGCTCCTAGGAAGCACTCGTCGTCATTGTCGTCGCTGCAGCCGGAAGGGGTTTCGACGGGGGCTCTGGACAGGCAGTCGGCGTCGCTGTGCTTGCGGCCTGACTTATAGACCACTGTCATGTTGAACTCTTGTAGTCGAAGACTCCATCGAGCGAGGCGTCCTGACGGGTCCTTCAGCTTCGCAAGCCAGCAGAGCGAGTGGTGGTCCGTGACTACACGGAACGAGCTCCCGTACAAGTACGGACGAACCTTCGTTATTGCCCAGACGACCGCAAGGCATTCTTTCTCAGTTGTGGAGTAATTTTTCTCCGCCTTGGACAATGTCCGACTTGCGTAGGCGATGACTCGCTCGATGCCTTCTTGCACTTGGACTAGCACTGCGCCCAGTCCCGCGTTACTTGCGTCCGTGTGAATTTCTGTTTCCGCATCCTGGTCGAAATGTCCAAGCACAGGAGGAGTCTGGAGTCGTCGTTTCAGTTCGTCGAATGCCTGCTTTTGCTCCTCGGCCCATTCGAACTTCTCGGCGTCCTTCGTGAGATTCGTAAGTGGTGCGGAAACCCTTGCGAAATCCCGAACGAAGCGTCGATAATAGGCACAAAGTCCAAGGAATCTTCGCACGGCCTTCTTATCTGTCGGCGCTGGAAATGCCGCGACGGCGCGAGTCTTCTCGGGGTCTGGGCGGACGCCTTCGTTACTAACCACGTGGCCAAGGAACTTCAGTTCATCATAGGCGAACCGGCACTTTGACGGCTTGAGTGTGAGTCCGGCGGTCTGAATGGCTTGAAGAACAGCTCGGAGTCGTCTCAAGTGCTCGTCGAAGTCAGCTGAAAATACTACGACGTCGTCAAGGTAGACGAGACAACTCTGCCACTTCAGCCCTGCCAGTACGGTGTCCATGACACGCTGGAAAGTTGCTGGCGCCGTGCATAGTCCGAAGGGCATCACCTTGAACTCGTAGAGTCCATCCGGCGTGACGAAGGCTGTCTTCTCTCGGTCCCGTTCGTCGACCTCGATTTGTCAGTAGCCGCTCTTCACGTCCATCGATGAAAAGTATCGAAAGTGGCGCAGCCGGTCTAGAGTGTCGTCGATGCGGGGGAGAGGGTAGACGTCTTTCTTCGTAACCGTGTTGAGCTGCCGGTAGTCCACGCAGAACCGAAGAGTTCCGTCCTTCTTCTTAACCAGCACGACTGGAGAGGCCCATAGACTGCTTGAAGGTTGGATTATGTCGTCATTCAGCATCTCTTGAACTTGCTGATGGATCACCTCCCTTTCCTTAGCGGAGACTCTGTACGGCGATCGATGCACAGGGCGCGCGTCGCCCTCGGTAACGATGCGGTGCTTGGCAACCGCGGTCTGGCGCACCTTCGACGACGTCGCAAAGCATTCGCGGTATTCGGCGAGGAGGTTAACCAGCTGACGCCGTTTAGGGTCCGGAAGCTTAGGGTCAATGTCGAGCTGCGCTGGCGACGTACTGTCTTGCTGGGGCGGCAAGGATTCGTCAGTAATCGTGGTGATTTCGGCGGGGTTTCGGAGTTTCTCGACGTGGCCCATGGCTGCACCTTTCGTAAGGTGTTGCGTTTCGTTTTGGAAGTTCGTCACGAGGGCCACAGTCCGCCCATCCTGAAGTTCAGCTACTTCCCTTGCGACGCCTATGCCTCTTCCCAGGAGCAATTGGAGGCTTCCTTCGAGAAGAACTTCGCCACAGGAAGCTTCATCGATCCCGACAAGTACGAAAACACTCGACCGCGGTGGTAGGTTTACGTGGTTTGCGAGGACTCGGACCGGGGGTGACGTCGCTTGGAATTCCTCCGCTAGTGGAGCAGGTTTTCGTAGCGTCAGCCGATTTGTTCCGAGGTCGATGACGGCGCCATACTCGCAGAGAAAGTCCATTCCGAGGATAACGTCCCTCGAACAGTCTTGCAGAACGACGAACTTGACAGGGCACGTTTCAGTGCATCTCCCGACTGGTGTGATGAGATGTCCTCCGGCGGTTCGTATTTGGGGTCCTTCCCACGGCGTCATGACTTTTCGAAGGCGGCGGGAGAGCCTCCCACTCAAGACCGAGTTGTCTGCTCCGGTGTCCACGAGTGCAGATGCGTCGTGGCCGTCGATGACGACGTTTAGGTTGTTGGACAGCGTTGCAGGGGCGTCGTAGCGATGCGTGGCGTCGGGAGAGTGGGAGCGCTCCGGCGTTCTTGGAGGCTCTTTACTCGGGTCGTCTTCGGCAACGGCACCACCAGGCGTTGCCGCACTTAGTTTTTCCGACGAGATAGGGGAGACAGGCTGTCACGGCGCGACCGACGGAAAGGCGACGCGGAACGTCGGGGGGATGGAGAACGGGAACCTCGTGGTGCGGTGGGCGCTGGTGACGGAGGGCGACGGAGGTATTCCTCGATGTCCCGTGGTCGTTCTCCAACACGAGGTCGACGGTCGTTTGGAGCGAATCCTCGCAGGCCGAGCTGGCGGTAGGGGCACCTCCGGTAAACGTGGTCAGCCTCCCCGCAGTGGAAGCACACCGGGCGTCCGTCATCCGTGCGCCACACGTCGGTCTTTCGAAGTCCACGCTGCTCTTGGCGCGGCGCGTACTGCGGCGGAGAGACTTCTCGTCGGGGTACAGATGGGTACTGCCGAGCAATAGGAGGCTGCGGACGACGAACAACGGCGGCATAGGCCACAGCTGGTGGTTCCGGTGCGGCGTCGGCGAGAACGTTTGGCTGGAGCGCTTGCTGGACCTCTTCTTGAACAATCTCGGCGATCGAGAGTGAAGCTGGACGTTCGGCGGCAGGTATCAGCTTCTTCAGTTCTTCACGGACGATGTCCCGGACTATTTCTCGGATCCCCGAAATATTGGGGCTGAGGGCGCAGCTTGACGCCGTGGGTGCAGCGACGGCAGGAGCTCGATGGAAGTGAGCGGCTCGAGCTTTCAGGGCCCGTTCAATGTTGGTCGCCTCTGTTACAAACGTTTCGACGGTGATCGGCGGGCTGCGGACGAGGCCTCCGAAGATGTCATCTCGTACGCCTCGCATCTGGATCTGCAGCTTCTTTTCGTCGGTGGCTTGAGGGTCGGCGCGAGCGACCAGGCGCAGAACATCCTCAACAAAACTGGTGATCGTCTCGCTTGCGCCCTGGGTCCTCATTCGAAGAAGGTCCTCGGCCCTCTCCCGTCGATACTGGTTGGTGAACGTCCGTCTCAGCGCATCCTTGCAGGCGGTCCACGAGGTCAGGGAAGTTTCGCGATTTTCGAACCAGTGCCGGGCCGTTCCTTCGAGCGCGAAGTAAAGATTCTGCAGGCGCTGTTCGTCCGTCCATTGGTTGTGCTGGGCCACTCGCTCGTATTGTTGTAGCCAGTCCTCGACGTCTTCGTGGGCGTCCCCGTGAAAAGGCGTCGGGGTCCGGGGTGCGACGGGCAGGTAGATGAAGGCAGGAGCGGCCGGGGTCTGCGATTGGTTGGCCATCGTCGTCTTCTTTGGCCTGGGCTTGTCCGGCAGCAGACCAAATTCAGGGGACTGACCTCTGGTACGGCGGCTTCTTCGGGCTTCGGCGTCTTCGGCGAAGGGTAGCCTTCCGGGGCTGAGCACGTCGCTTGGCCGGGATGTCTTTGGAGGGGTACGATTGACGGGTATAGAATGGAATACCCCGCACCTCCATCAAAAATGTCACGAATGACGAGTGATGAGGCGATAATAATGAAAAAACTAAACGTTTAATGAGGCGAACTTGTGCCCAAAAAAAAATTAAAAAACGAGAACAGAAGAAAGTAGAGCGTCGCGGGCGTCGAAGTCGGCGTGACAGCAGAGTCGAACGCTGGGGCGGAAACTGACTGCAGATCAGCACGCGGAGTCCCTTATGTACGCGCGTTGGGTTCTGGAACAATCGGCCTAGATTGTTCGGCGACTGGAACATTCGGAACTCGATCTGACGAGAATGTTCTCGAACTCACGAGAACGCAATGAAAGAACAAATAAAAGAGCATTCCACTAACTGGAATCGAACCCAGACTTTCTGCGCGACAGTCAAGCACGGTAACCACTCGGCCGCGCGCGCGGTCGCTCGCCGACGAGCGTGGCAATATGTTCATCAACAGTCGGGACATTCGTTTTTCATTGGCTCTGTTGCCCGACAGACCTGTCACATTGCGGTAACATTAGCACAACATCGACGAAAGCGACCATGTTGCCTCGGTGTGTCAGCTTTCGGCGACAAATACAGCAGCAACTTGTGTTGGACAACACGTGTTGCCCGGTTCGGTGAATGAGCGAATTTTGTGCCGACAACACGACAACACAGACTCGCTTCGAGTGCATAATTCCGGATCAGTAACGTGACTATTTTTAGAGAATTTACTAAAATAAAGACTTGGCAAATGCTATATAAACAGTATTAATTTCAAGCCTGATGTGCAGCTGAGATAATTTAATAAATTTAATACATAATCACTAAAAGAAACCGTTGGAAATGACACACATACTCTCTTGACACTCGAACAGTCAGTTGAAATTAAAACTGACCGTAATGGTGTGACTACATGTCGCTAGAATACAAAATAAGATGCTTTCGTTTTAATGATAATACAGTTAATGCAAGAGCTGGACAAAAATAACGAAAATAATCACTGGAGAGGAGGAACAAAGGGGGCAAAGATCAAACACAAATATCCTAACACAGCTAAGTGGATGATTTGTGTTATAAAGTAACATAACTAATCCACGAAGGCGAGCGACACAAAAGCCGAAGCGTCAAAACGACCGCGGTCGATCATTATGGTTGATGCTTGAACCTTGAAAACAGCCTCTGGAGAGACATAAAATTGTTTTAAAACATTGCGACATTTTGGCGAATGAAATGAAGCGATCAAAAATAGGCAATGATGCCGATCGTTGTGGCGGCCATACCTTCGGTCACACTTTTTGAAGGGTAACTCCGGTGTAAAGTCGAACCAAGATAAATGACTGATATCGATTTACGGAGACTAAATTCGAGCACTACCGAAGTATTAGACTAATTATAAACCGCGATCCACTCTACAACCGATATTAAAAATACTGTGCCATCAGCTTCTCAGCGGGCATTCAGCGTGTTGACTGTTTGTCAAGCAACCTTGTGCTCCGATGTCATGTTGGTGCTCCCCCCCCCCCCCCCCCCCCCCCCCCAAGGGGCTCTAAACTCTTCAAACACAAAGTTGGGACCAAAATTCACCGAGCGCACCGATTAGACTATCACGACGATGGCTTCGCGCTTTTTTTCGCCGACTTCCAAACGGCGTGCCTCGCGAACTTTTGGCTCCAACTTTGTGTTTGACGAGTTTAGGGCCCAAGGAAGTTACTTTTTCGTACATTGAAAAAAGCCCCTGCGTCTACTTTCGCGCACAACACACGGAGAGCCAATTAGCGCAACTTACGGGTGCAGCTCTGCGAATGACGATGCCGAAACATGTTTAGACCAAAAAAACGTAGTCTGAATTGCGGCATTAAAGAAGCAAAACATCACGCTTGCATCGCTTAATGTCACAACTCGGACTGCGTTTTTTGGTCTAAACACATGTTTCGGCATCGTCATTCGCCGAGCTGCCCCCGTAAGTTGCGCTGATTGGCTCTCCGAGTGTTGTGCGGGAAAGTACACCACGGGCTTTTTAAGATGTGCTGCCACTTTGGTTGCATCTTTCTGCTGCATTTTCAATCGTCCCAGTGGACGAGTTCTCTTTTGTTATGTTATGTTTTAGCGACCGTAATTTGTAAGGGTTCCTCAGTGATCGCGCACGAAGGTTATTGACTCCCTGCTCGCTCAAGCGCATCGTGGTACCGAAGGTGGCACTCACTGGCGGCCATAGTTCAGTCTGTAACTTCTTAGCGCAAGCTTACGATTAGCTTCCGCAACGCGCATTGAACACCACCCACTAAGATTTTAGTTCTTCTTAGAAGAAAAGCCGCTGAGCCTACGTTCATCGTGGTGAGGTTGCTTTTCGGCCGACAACTTTATGAATGTGTATTAATTGCTACAGATGTTTGCTATATACGAATCGAAGCGGTAAAATAGCCTTAGCATCTTGTCTATAACTGATCGGAACTCCATTTGCGACTAGGCCAGTCGTACATTTTGCGGTATACGCGGTACGAACTTTATTTAGGTGGCATGCGGCTGATCACAGAGGCTGCCATCATGATCGAGCCGGTACTTTCGGTTTCGCCGTAGACCCCCGAAAGAAATCTTTGAGATATCTACGAAACTGCACAGGGCGTCAAAAAAGAAATAACACCTCGTAATTGAGGGACACTTCCTTGTCTGAAAACAATGGTAACCCTAAAATCGAGAAAATGCATCGAGTCACCCTCTAAAGGATTAAGCTGAGCGCCACGCTACGCAAGACGTTCTGAGGTACAGTTGGCGAGAGTATCTCTTACACTAGAAATTGGAATATCACGAAATCTGGAAGGGCTACATACGCTGGCGCGTAATGAAAAAAGCAGTGATCTCGTCTTCCTCGGTTAGGGCTAGGTGCTTTGCCAGCGAATGAAGACCATTTCAATACGATAAAAAGCGGGAAATACTTCCCATACCGGTGTTTTTCCGTCCGTGTCTCTGGTGGATGTCGTCTCGTGGTAATGTTTGGCCCTTCGAACGCGCCGGCATTTTGAAGAAGCACATTTCCAGCGTCGCCGTACCGCACACGAAACAAAAGGTGAATAAACAAGATGGCGGAATGTTCCTCACGTTGACCGCGCCGTCAGCGCGTTGCGACGCTCCGACCGCCAGGGAACATAATCGGCGAACATGGCTGCCGGCCAACAAAGACATATGATTCCCAACATTTGCTCGTTTCGATTGTGGCAACGGGGTCGCCAGAAACACGTTTCCATCGTGTTGACCGACAGAGTCGTCCAACAGTTTTCGTCAACGTGACAGCGCCTTTACGCGTGACTTCAAGTTGGCGTTTGACCTCCGTCGGTCCATTTACAACTCCAGCAAAGAGCCACGCCATGGCCATGGCTATATTCATTCGCCTCAGCTCCAGCCACTGCGTTCTTTCGCCCCAATTGTAAAAGAAAACGTGTTCCGCGCGATTGTGATGGGTATACTAAACCAGGGTGAGAGATGCTATGGTGCCCGAAAACGCGACCCTAAAGGCCTGTTTGTCGACCAACATAACGTGTCCAGTCGCAGTTGCGCTGCTCGTGAAGAAAGGCGACACAGACAGTGTCTGGAGACTGTCTGTTGTACGATGTATTTACCAGTCTGTCCGCAGCTTAAGGGGACATTTGGGTCCTTTTCAAGCGGAGCGACGACACTGGCGCATATTACATCAAGATGGAGTATGGCCCAGTGTTGTCAAAACTTCGAATTCGACGAAAGCTCGCGAACGCTTCCTGAAGCGTAAAATGTTGATGTTAATAGGTCGAAGCATAGAGAGACGTAAACCAGCGTCAGCATCGTTTCACTGGTTACTCCATGACGGTGGGGAGAGTGCCTGGGCGCTGGCTGAGTATTATCAAATCGAAAGCGCACATTTGAGCTAAGTTAACAAAAAAAAAAAAAAAAAACTACATCAAAGATAGAGATGCTATAATCGTTTTCACACACAAAAAAAAGTTGTTTTGCGCATTATTCATGCGCTGTGTGAAGTACTTCTTACAATATTTGGTTGTCGGAGGAGGCAACGATGCTTTTTGGGGCTCGAGATGACCTAAACCTCAATCAGCTGAATTCACCACATAGAAAAGTAAATCAGTAATATTCCGCGAGTACCCCGACTATGTTTACTGCGGTCCTTAAGGTGACTACGAGTATAACTACCCTAGCACCTCGGTCATTTTTTTTTTCGCGAAGGAACCACGAAATAAGGTCCTTTCGTTCACGCTTCGAAACTGTCGCATTGCTGTTATCCGCCCTTCAAAATGAGAACGATTTTTTTGAGACTGTCCCACTGGACTCTCTCCCGTGCTTCGAGAAAGGCTGACCCACAAGTCTTCAAGACGCGTCCAGGAGCAAGAAAGTGTTCCGGACACCACTGCAGGAATCTCAAACCTTTCGCAAATTTTCTTTGTATTTTTTTTTTTTTTTTATGGTCTCGGTGTATTTTGGTTGATCAAGAGTCGAGAGGGATAACTGTCGAGTCGGGTGCGCAACATTCCCCGCCCGACCGCTGTACCCAAGCCTAATGACCTTGACGCGTTCCGAAAAAAACAAAAAGGCGAAATCTTGCAGCTCCAATTTCAGAAAGCGCAATGGAGGTCAGCGCGTCGGCTGGTTGTCCGCGGTCGCTGGTTTGGAGTCTTGCTGCTTCCATACGCGCGTCACACCGCCCGTCCTTCACAGGCGTCGGACAACCGACCACCCCCGTCGAATCGTCGCGAAAACTCGTTCGAGATGAATCCCGAGGCAGTGCACCCGGCTACGCTTGCCGCAAACCTTGCTACGACCGTTTTTGAAGTTGTATACTTTTTTTTATTTTTTATTTTGGTATCCAGATTTTTGGACGTGTCAGTTTGGAGGAAAATAGGAGTGTGGCGACTTATTAGCAGGCACAAGAAAATAAGAAAGTCCTAACTCGTATCAGGGTTCAGCAAACGCAGTTTTCCCCCTAAGAAACATTCGTGAACACGCACATGTGAAGGAAAACTGTGCGAATTTTTATAGACTGTTATGCGGCAGCTGGTCTAGATTCCCGCAGAAATTTTTTTTAAAGTTCGTCCTGCTTTTAAACATGGTTTCAAGAACTGTGTTACAGTCCTTTATATTGTTTTCTGACTTAAGGTCCAAACTAACACGCTGGGGATACCGTTACCGCAAACACGAAATTATTGAAGGTAGCTTTAAAACGACTTTTCAATAAAAACAAACACCTCCATTGATAAACGTAATGACACTGCTAAGCGCTGAACAGCTTACCGAAGTGCTTCCGCTTCCTATGAAGAGGCAATTCATAATACAAAACAGATTTAATTTTTTTTTTATCCCAAGCACTACTTACGTTGTTGTCCCTTTGTGTTGACAAGTTTTGGCGTGTGTTCTTAATATCAGTAAGAAAGAAGTTATCTCACTCTTTGGCTTACTCGAACCACGAGTGTGCAAGAGTACCCAATAATGTGTTTGTGAAACTTCCTTTTTTTTATGTTGACTCTTGTAGTGCTTTGCGTTGTGTTTGACTTCTTATGGAATTGTGAAGCTGATTGAGAATCTGAGGGATTTTCGTCAAGTAGTATAGATTTCATTAATACTAAATTTTTTAATATCACTAAAATATATGGCGAAATATTTTTTCTCAGATATTTGAGCAGTTTATATTTACTGGTAAACTTCCAGAATAAAAAATTGGCATATGGTTACACTAAACAAATCAAGCGGCAAACACTCTCCTAGCGATTTTAGACCTATTTTCTCGATTAGCATTTCCTGTGCTAGCGCTCGTCATATATTCCAACATTGTTGAATTTCTTGACTCCAGCTCAATATCTTCTTCACAACATAATTTTCGTAAATTCCTCTCCTGTGAAAGGCAGATTCTGGTTTTCATTAACGATTTATTTTTAGTTTTCGACCACGGATCCGCCAAAGATTGTAGAGTTTTCGGACTCTCCGCTCTTGCGCATCTTCGGTGCCTATCAAAGCTATGTACGCGCACACTTGCTATTTTCAAAAAGGTCAGACAAAGATGTCACGACTCGTGTCAGTGAATATACACCATTCCAATCCTCAGCCCAGCTTGCGATCTCCTCAGCCCAACACACGCATGTTCGTCGCTTCGGAAAGCGAGCAAATCAAGCGCCATACGCACGAACACGGTGCGCGACCAAAAGCGTCGCTGCGGTCAGCTTTCCACGATTGGCCAAACCATGGGCATATGAGCGTTGTCAGATTGTCAACTTTGACGGTGTTAGTTTCGGCTGCGATGGTTCCTAGCTTTCACTGTGCTTTTTAAACACACCACCGAACTCGTCGTCGCACCTGCATGGTGGTAAGTAGCTTGGGTAACAACTGGTGGACGTCACGGCGAGGCAAATCCCAGTCGTGACGTCACGGATGGAAACCATTAGAGGGCGCCAACGAAATATCTCGGCGCTAATTAGCGGCGAGATGTTTTGGTGGCGCCCTCCTATGGTTCCCCCTTGTGACGTCATTACCTTGCGAACAACACGTTCGATGGTGTTTGTAAATAGCATGGTGGAAGCCTGAAATCATTGCGCTCTCAAAGCAGCACTGCCAACACCGTCGAAATTGAAGTTCTTTCATTCCTCTTATTTCCGTCGATGGTGTACCCTTTCCGACGTCATAGTCAGCTTTTGGGCCAATCTTGGAAGGCCGACCACAGCGACGCTTTCGGTCGCGCACGTCGCCAATACCAGGTAAGCTTGCAACTGCACGCGCTGTCCACACGAGCGACACGCGCTGGGCAGTCGAAAGATCTGCATATGACGTAACGACAGGTCGGAGGGTTTCCATGTTTTCTCGCGTTTAGTTACATCTTCGGGGAAAACAAGCGTGATATCAGGCTCACGGGATAAATATACTCTAGAATTCATATCTAACTTGTTTTTTTTTTTTTTCGATAACCTCTTTAGCTTCCTTTTAACACTGACAAATGAAAAAATACAAAACAATAAGTCTCACGTCGTATGACATCCCCTTCCACTTACCACCTTAGTAACATTCCTTTGCTTTGTTAGTCGTCCTATATATATCTCGGTGTGTGCATTATTTCTAACCTCTACTCGCAAACCAAAATTGATCGCATTCTTGCTAAAGAAAATGCTATGCTAGGCCACATAACACATAACTTTCCTAGTGGCGGCGAGATGTTTCGGTGGCGCCCTCCTATGGTTACCTCTCGTGACATCATTACCTTGGGAACAACAAGTTAGATGGTGTTCGTAATTAGCATGGTGAAAGTTTGAAATCATAGCGCTCTGAAACCAACACTACCAACACTGTCAAAATTGAAGTTTTTACATTACTCTTATTTTCGTCGATGAGAAATTCTTTGCTGACGTCATAGTCAGCATTCGGCCAATCGTGAGAGGCCGATCACAGCGACGCTTTTAATCGATCACGTTGCCAATAGCCCTTGTCTCCTCTTAAACTCTGTACTATTCAAATCCCTTATTCGCTCCACACTAGACTATGTTGCTCCACTCTGAGATCCTTGTCGCATCACATTCACCTCTAACATGGAGTCGCTTTAAAGTTGTAGCGTTCGTCTTATAGCCAGCAAGCATCGTTTCGTTGAACGGCCAGCGGATCATCCATGAAAGCTAACCTCCCGTTACCTCTTCTCCCGTTCTGCCCTAGATGCTCTCGTCTGTGTCTTTTCTACAAAATATATATCATACTAATTCTATCCTAACAAGAACTCCCCATCGACACGTTTTACATTTCTTCGCGCACCGTTTATCAGTTCAAATTTTTCACTCCTCACTAGTGGACCTCAGCCAATAACGATTCCTTTACTGGTAGAACATCGTCAGAGTAGAACCACATTCCGGCGTCTTTAGTATCAACATCCTCATTAGATGTGTTTAAAAATGCCGGTAATAATAAATTTTTTTTTTTTGCGAAAGTGCCCCGTGATAGTGTTTTCCAATTATGTTTATCTATTTTGATGTGCTAGTTAACTGCTCCCCCCTTTAATTCCCTCTGAACCCTGTGGGTACTGTAACAAATAACAAATAATTTAGGATCAAACATCGTGCTTGATCCTCGCTGCTTTTTCCAGAAATTCTGATTCTCTGCGTCCACCTTCCGCACCAGGCCATCCAATCTTGCGTGTGCCTGTAGTTGGTTTCTTTCCGCGTTTCTTTCGAGAGAGAAGCGACCCGCTTTCTGGCTTCCGTATGATGTACTGCGGGCGAGCCTATCCGCGGGAGGCGGTGAACGTTCCTTCTCGACAGGGACGAGCCCAGCGTGGAACCCGCGCGTGTTCCCCCCTGTTGTTGTTGTCCGTCGCCTCGAGTGGCCGTCGTCGTGGATCGCTGCACTGCCCTGTCGTCCGCAGCCAAGCGCAAAAGCGGCGTTTAATGACGCCGTGCCAGCGGCGCCTGTTCGCGGCGTCTCCTCCGAGCGGCCCCCACCCACGTAGGTTCGACGAAGCCGAGCAACGTTCGAGAAATATTTGGGTCTACGGGGATACTACGTCTTGTTGTGATTCATGTGCGGGTCTACATGTGAATGAGCTACGCTTCAGGCTCTCAATTTCTCGAATTTCTTACGGGCACCGCCATCTTGGTGCTCAGCGGGGAATAGACGCAGTTGGCGATTGTCAGAGCCCGAAAATGTGACTTACTCAGCTTTAAATACAGTGTCGCGATGCTCGGGCGATATCGTGCCGCTCGGTCGTGCGGACTGCTTTTTACATTTCGGGAGTAGAAAAAAGCGTTTTCTGCAACCTCAGATAAAGCCACAGTCACATTAGCCATACATTATACGGAACACTTTGTATTCGCTGCAGACACGATGACAAAACTAACGATGGCACGCCCGAAGTTTGTTCGAAGCATGTTTGCGTCGTACATGTTTCGCAAATGTCGGCAGAATGTTTTTGCATGACGAATGTGACACGAACGTTATACAAGGAGGACCTTAAGGCAGCGTCTTCAGACTGTCCTTTGCATGGTGTGTTAGCGATGTGACCCCGACTTTAGGATTCAGATGACTGACAACGAGGATTTTGAGGTTTCAGGCACAAGATGACTGAAGCGCGTTGTTACTCTTAAGCTTAACTAATTAGTGGATGTAATGTGAGCGTTTTGATGTTTGTTAGTTGTAAGCAGCATTGTCCGGTTGTTGCTAATGTCTTTTGCTTCATTTTTGTTTCGTGTGCGTAGTTCTTACACTATACATAAGAGCAACTCGCAGTGCGCGAGGAGCTCCCGCAGCGCTTATGTCCAATCCATGAGCCACATTTGATCATCCTCTCCCAGGTATAATACCCATCTCTACGTCAACATTGTGATCCCCACGACCGCGCAGACCTGTACACGTGACCCCAAAAAAGTAACTAAATACCGTTACTCGTTACTCGCTCAAGTAACTTAAGTAACTTAAAAAAAGTTACTAAATACGTTACTCGATCCTGAATCTCAAAAGGAACGCGTTACTTTACCTCAGATGTAGAGAGTTACTTGTCTCGTTCCCTTGATGACAAAATACACAACTGCTTTTGTTTCATGCTTTCTTGTTTTCTTTTCTGCAGTCATTGTACTTAGCCTCTCCAAGTTGTCATCCGTTATGTTTCCCCGCTTCCTTGAGAATACATCTCCGGTGACGCTGAGGAGTCGTTCTACTGACGCGCTCGAAGGAACGGCAGTGTTGCGCTTGTGAATTTGGGATTCTTCTTCTTGTTTTGATCTCTCTGCTTCTAGAGTTCAAAGCTGACTATGGGTTCTGTACCTTCCCCCGTTGGTGACCTCCGAGTTTACATTCTAGAAGGTTAGAACAACAAACCTTATTGTGTTCGTTGGGTGAAGGACATTCTCAGCTGTAGAGTTCAACTGACGGGTTCAACAAGAAACGTTCATATCTGTGATACTGTTTGGTTGTGTTTTCGGGTTGCCCATCTGCCTCTGTCGCAATAGGCGCATACTCAGGTTAGAATTAAAACGAGGCTCTTTAAACGGTGCTGTACACGTTACTCCTTGAATGTAACGAAATACCGGTACTCGTTACTTAACCTTAAAAATAACTAAGTACGTTACTCGTTCCTTTTCTAGAAAAGTAACTAAATACGTTACTGGTTACCAAAAAAAAGTAGCCGGGCAGAAGTAACTCGTTCCTAGTAACGCGTTACGTACCGCGCCAGCACGCCCTGCGAAGGAAAGACTGAAAGAAGTAGACTGCTTCTGTCCTTGAAATCTCCCCTCGACAAAGAAGCTTCTGGCGCAGCGGCGTGGCGTGCGAGCGTCCAAGATGCTCGTTTCAACGGCCTAGAATTTCACCCCAACATATTTTTATGGCCCCGATCGAGATTATCCGATTGACCGAATTGCCCTCGTACAGAAGCGATGTAAGCCTTCATATTTCAACGGTGATTAATATTACGCTCCGTAATCGATCGTCCTTACTACTAACGTGACTTTTTTTTTCTCGTTTCGGACTCTTATGTTTGATTAGCGGTGCGACGTTGGCAAGGGTCCTGGCACGCATGTAGTACCGCGTGTTTCAGACTAGATATTCCACGGACTATGCATGCTTGAAAGTTTGAAAAATGACGGCTATCCTACAGGGTGCGGGTTATACGAGGATTTAATTTTTCGAGATCGTTCGTCATGACGAGACGCGACGAGATTTTGTAAAGGACAGAGTGTTTTGCTGATGTTTTATGTCGAACGCAAACTGATTTAGGAACTGATAAAGCAGGTCTTTTTGAATTTTTTTTCATAATGTACCGCGCATAATTTTTTTTTTTTTTTTACGTTTGGTTTAGGCACTAGCTGCGGACTCTGTACCGGTTGCGGGCACTCTCTAGAGCCTCAGCCAAACTGCCCAAACATCATACAAAAGACAACGATCGCTGCAGGCATGTACTACAGAATTTTTGTTCGGAGCATGTTTGCGTCATATATATATATATATATATATATATATATATATATATATATATCTACCGGCCATGTTTGCACCTGTCCTTGACCACTCCTTCGTGTTTGTCCTCGGTGTTTGCGCATACAAGTTTACTCATTATCGTGAACCAACTATCTCGACATCAAGTCTCGCTATATACAGGACGTTTAATTTCAACTCGAACGGATAAAAAAAAATTTTGAGAGGGGGCGGGGGAGGTGGGGGGGAATGAGGGGAGTTAAGTTAGACGTCCGTCTTCATCATGCATTTGTCAGGCTCGGGCACATTAGTAGAGGGTATAATCGTCACAGTAAGCTGAACAATTAACTAAAATGTGTTCACAAACTTTTTCTTTTTAATTACTGGTTGTAGGGGTCGTGTTAGAATTGCAGTACTGAAGGCAATTACCGTTAGAGGTCAGACTAATTTGAAGAATTAGCGAAAAAGTAATGTTTTTTTTTAAATATTAATCGATAAATGTTCAGGTTTTTTCGCCCGATATAAAACTTTCGCTCAAACGAAGCTCATCAAGCCCTGCCCACAAGGACGCTTAGTGAATGACGTGGTCCTTTAGCTCACGTCGTCACCTGCGTCATCGGCACACCAACCAAGGCTACACCGTCAAGCTAGTGACGACATGGTTGAAACAACGACGTCACTCTTCCAAGCGCCATCGTAAGCAAGGTTCGGGACGCCTTTTCTTTTTTTCGCAATTTTTAATTTGTACGATGAAACGCAAAAATTAATCTAATAATATCTCGAAGATTACATTTTCGCAAACTCTTTAAATGACCCAAATTTACCGGAATTTCAACGAACCTGTTTACACCGCCCGAAGGAGTAAATGGCTTCGTTGAGATGACACCTGCAGGTGGCTGCGATACCCTAATTACTTCAACAGAAGGTCCATGTCGTACGTTAGAAGAAAGAACCCATGTCTCGGGCGCGTCAGGTCGGAACGAATACTCTTATCGCTTCGAGCCAATCAGATTTTAATTATTATCCGTTTGCACGATACTATCGCTTAGCGAACCGTGTTTCCTCGTCGCGGCTTGCCCGGGACTGTTCTTTTTTGGAAGCCCCCGAGGTTTCTTTGCCCTTGCTGGCTCGATGATTCCAGTGTCTCTCCATCATAATCCCTCACCCGCTTTTTCCCACCTTTGTAATTTCTTCGTCGGCCGCGAGAGAGCGCATCTTCTTCTTTTGCCGCTTACGAGCCACTGACAGATCCAGAACGCCGGGGTGTGTTCTCCATTTGTCCGACCCTTGCCGGGAGCACAAGTGCGATTTGTTGGTCGCTATTATGGTCTACGAGGAGGTATACGTGGTCTCGTAGCTTGATCACTCGTGCAGCGGAGAAAGGTGCAGCCTATAAGCGGGCGTGCTAATACTAATAGAAGAGCGGGCCCAAGTGTCTTCTGCCGTGCAGAACTCGTCCTTGACCGAGCACTACGATTTGCGGTTGGCAGCAAAGTGCGATCTGTCATGAAATCCCCATCATTATCATTTATTTTTCCTCGGAGACCCGAATGGGTGTTATACGAGGAAGTCGGCATACACATATACAAGGTGTTTCTTTGAAAGTGTAACGAATAAAAACAAAATCGTGAAAGCTACGTTTATGCTGTTTGTTCGGCTGAGTTATACGGCAAGGGGCACATAGTATAGGGGGCTGATCGTAACGATAAGTTGACTAATTAACAAATTTGTTAATTAACTTTTTAATTAGTGAAACTAGACATGTGGTTTCAATTAGAAACTTGCCGAGCGTCATTGAAAACCGCTAAATTACCTTTTCGTAAAAAGATATGAGGCAGGGGCAGCGTTTTACGGCGTTCCGCGAAAACGCTCAATTCGGACGAATTTCTAGATCTCGATTTCATATCGGAGCGTACCTGCGGTCCTGCTCCCCAGTGGCCGAGACGCGCAACCCACATGCGCGATACTTCCCTCCATCCTCCGCGGGGGGCGAAGAGGTAGGTTTGTAAACACTGTATTAACACAACACTAACACAGTACGGAGCGTGGCAACCGAGGCTGTCAGGTGAACGAGATCTTCTGGGAGTATGCCGAAATCAAAGTTGTCCCCCTTTTGTTTTCCTGAGCAGCAGGCACGGGTGTCTGTTTCATCGTTCCTTTCCGCTGACATAGCTTTTGCGTTAAAACTCGAGTGACGTTAGGTCGAAATAAACGCGTTACAGTGTTAGTTCCACCAAAGTAACGTATTGTTCTGCATTGATATTACATTGATGCACTTTTAGGAAAAGTTACTCATTATTTATAGACCCGATAAATAAGACGAGACAGATTTTAGCTTATATATCGAAAGAGTAACACTTTTGTAATCAGTAATATACATCTGCTGCAGGCTAACAAGCTAAAACATTTATGTCTTCAATAAAAAAGAAATTTGAAAAAGGATGCCGTTCCACTTGCAGTTTCGTCGAAAATGTAACGAGTTTCCTCTCAAATTCGTTTACTGTAATTTGTAAAAGGTTTTTTTTTTCTCGCTCTCCTGAAGTCAAACGCGTTCCAGGGGCACCATCCCACGCAACATTGCATTGTAAAAAAGGAAAAAAAAGTCCATTAAAAGGGGACTTTTAAAATAAAAACAAAAACAATTGATCCTTGAACGTTTGACTCCCAGGTTCTATGATTGCCCTAAACATTTTGCCACTTACTGCGCGGATTATGTAGAACATGGCTGCTATCAACGCAGAAAGTAAGCTCTTTCTATGCGCCTAGAAACCGAGGGAGAGAAGGAAGCGAGAGCGCGCGGGGATGTCAGGACGTCGAGCTCTGATTGGTAGGATTAGTGGCTAGACCTAAAGCTAACTGCCTTTGTCTCCACCAGTGTTGTACGGAACGGCGTTCCAAGGAACGTGTTCCTTTTAGGAGAAACGAAGGAACGCCGCCGTTCCATTTTGCATTGGTGGAACTGGTACAGGAACTCGTGACATTTTTACGGGAACGGAAAAAAGGACGGTGTTTCATTTTCTTCGTCCAGTGGGGGAAATTTTAATTTTATTTCTAAAAGGTGAATTCTAGAAAAAAAAGTATAAAAACAATATATTTACGATGGGAAGGATCTCGTTAACTGTTTTGTTACTTAGGGTTTATTTTGTGGGGTCCTCGCTCGGTAACAGTCGGGTGCGGAAGAGCTAGTGCATTGATTCTCTTTTCAGTGCCCGAGACTGCGGTACAGAAATCAATACATTTAGTCGAACGTAAAGAAAGAAAAAGGAACGTCTCAAACTCAGCTACTTTCTTTGCTTCCACGAATCCTCATACATCCAGAACTCTAAGTCCGACTACAGCCATAATTGAACTTCTACAAAGAGACTTACAGTTGTACCAAAAGAACAGGCTACCAGATATCGAACGCACCCTTGTATCCCAAACCGTGGCCAGATGCACAAAATTAACCTTTCTTCCCTCTCCTCCCACCTTCAAACTGAACGGCGGATCCAATCATCACAAAGGAGGACTGGTAGTTCTCAAGACTAACCTTTCTCTGAAAGCCCTATCCTCTTCTCCACTTTCTCGTCTTGCGGACAGCAACAACGAGGAGCAACTGCTGTTAAGTTCGGACAATGGACTTTGTTATATTGAAACGTCAAGTCGAGGTCGTTGTAAGACGCTCGTGAAATGTGGGGTTACAGTACATTTGGCTCGTCTACATTGCCCACCACAAACATATATATGGCAAAACGCTGAGATTTCTAAAAGTGAATATATCAACAAATGAAACCTTGCTTCCACTTGCTTTCTTCTCCTGGTGTCCTTCCATCACGGCATTCAAAATCGTATGTTGCCATTTGATAGTATAAATAAATTAAAAAAAAAGTTCTTTGATTTAACTAAATATGGTGATTAGCAAAATACAAATGTAACGTATATCTAACGATATGTTCCATTTTTTAAACTGTAATGAGAACGAGTTCGTTTAGCAAAGATAGATCTTGTAACGGGAACGCCTTCCAAAACTCCAAAGAAACGAAGAACGAGCTTCCGTTCCTCTTTTTGAGGAACATGTACAACACTGTCTACACAGCCATAGCCTCCTCTATACTCACAAAGCCTGGCAGTTCGACGACTGAGCTATAGAGTGCCAGGTCACAGATTTGGAGCGCGAGGATCTGGTGGTGCAGAGCATCTAGGAGCCATTTCTCGGGAAACCTGGACGTCACCGCACAGCTTTTGCAGCGGCGAGGACCCGAAAGACACTTTTGGGTCCTCGCGTCTCGCCGCAGCGGAGCGCCAGTCACGTGGTTCTCCTCTCATTCGTTGTCTGCCGCTCCACCTTTTCCATATCGGCGGCCGCTTCTCGTGGCGATCTGCAGGCTTTGTCAATATATAGGAAGCTATGCCACTGCACTCGTCGAACGCGTTAGAACGCGGAACGCCGGCGTAGGGCGTTTGGCTCTCGCATTCAACGCGTTTTACGAGTGCAGTGGAGACACATGCAACTAGCTTTAGCTCTACCCACTAATCATTCCAATCAGAGCTCGGCGTTCTGACATCCCCCGCGATCTCGTCTGCTCCTCTCCCTCACTTTCTGGGAGCACCTAGAAGCGTGTATATTTAATGTTCTAGGACGCACGAGCTAAACATTTTGAAATATCACGTGTCTATCGCTGAACTGCCAAACCATGTTGTGCAATGACGGAGCAGTCGACACCATTTAGCGTAACTTGTAGCATTGGTAAGTTCCACTTTTATGGTGGACGTTGTATCCTTCACGTCAAAAGTTTCTATATCGTCCATTAAAGGGCATAACCTCACAGTACCGCTATTGTCCGTCAGTGTGTATTATTAACATTGGTGGAGGTCAACTTCAAAGCACCTCTATTGTCCGTCAGTGTGTCTTAATAGCATTGGTGCATTGTTGTTTCACAGAATTCCACTTTTTCTTTCGTATCAGATCAAAAGAGCAAAATCGGGCACGCATTTTTCTAGACCTACTAGCTATCCGTATCAATATGAAATATTGCCTCGCGTTAGCCGGGCCACCCCCTAATTCTAAGTGGGACGTAACGCAAACAAAAGCAGTGGTCAGCGAAGCTGAATCGCGGTCTCTGAAGAACAAGCGAGCTTGCTCAGACAACATTGGCATATCGGTACTCTCTCTCTACAAGATCGGTATCCCTCCAGATGTAACGCCTCACCGCTCGCGCGGCCGCCGCAAAGGTGCGCCCGTGGGTTAGACAACGAGACGCGACCTAATTGGCCACATTCCGGCCCTCGGCTCTCCACACATCTCGCCTGACCCAATTTTAACGACTTAAAACCTACCGTGGTCCGTTACTCATCCCCAGGAAATAGAGCGAGTGCGAGAGCACATGGCTCCGCGAGCACGACCGCTCGCTGGAAGTTCATTCCGCTTGACCCGAGATCGCTCACCTCGCAACAAGGGCAATAAAATAAAACCAATGAGGCTCTGAAAGTCGCGGAGGAAGTGCGCTGACAACAGCAACAACAAAAGCAACAGCAGAAACACCAGCTACAAGAGCAACGGTGCCGGTCGGGCAGACCCGTAATTTAAGGGACGCGAAGCGGCTCCTCGAATACGTCACCGACGACGGGGCTGTGCGCTGAAGAGAGCGCTCTGTGTCCTCCCTCTGGTCAGCGTGCGCACCGATCTGTTTCAGGGACTCTTGTTGTTTCTATGTCGTTATATTAGCGGCACACCACCATTATTTCCTGTCTTGTCGGTATCTCAGTCACCCTCCTCGCAGTTGATTGGCAATGTGTTCTAATACCGATTCGTTCTTTGAAGAGCAGAGGTGGCTTTCGCGAGGTACCTCCGAGGCACCTTCCTACAGTGTGTTCGTGCGAAAAAAAAAATAACAATCTCGCGTATGTTTTTTTTTTTTTTTTTTTTTTTTTGCCATGGTCGAGTGGTCAGCGCCCCTGCTGCAGTGATGCGATCGTCTCACATCGGTGGATGTAACAGGCGAGCAAGTGAGGACGCTCGAACGGGCCAGACGTTTACGACTGCTTGGCGCAGCGTTCTTCTTGTCGCTGTTTTGAGATGAAACTTTTCCGCGGTTCCTGCCACCAGCGTTTTTAAGGGGTTTTGTTTCGAAGAACGAGGAGCGCTCCAGAAAAGTACTACGCTTGAAACAATCTTCGAGTTTGCTCTTTCCCGGGGACACTGACCACCAAGCTTGTAGTCTAAATCGATGGTGAGTGAACATTCGAAAAAAGACAAGATAATGTTTATACGTCAATGTTTGCGCACAACACTCAAAAAGACACTCCCTGAGACGCACGGCACTATACCATATGAACGCTTCCAAAAAAAGTGTTTTGGCCACCACCGTTGCATGTGCGTGGTACTGTCGGTGTGTGTTGTGCTTGCCCGCCAATGTTGAGAGGTCGCGACTCAAAGGCCGTAAGGTCATCTATAGTTCTCAAAAATAATGCGGAGAATTATAAATTGTACGGATATAAGAATGCGGACGGTCGAATCAGTGTTGATTCACAACACTCCCGTAAACAAAGTTACATAGTCCAGAACATTGTGTGCACGCATCCATGAGTTCCATAAAGGTAGTGCTTCGCAAGTGTGGACGAGTGTAAACCTTCACAATTGTGGACAATAAAAAGCCATTATCCATGGTTTGAGCGAAGCCTCCTAATTATTTATGCATTGCTTTCTGTCCTCAATAAGAATCTACTTACAAAGACAACACTTCCTGGACCAAGGGCCCGTTTACTCCTTTCATGAAACCTGATCATACTACAACGTTGCCGACTCAACGATTGGGCCCGACCGCGGTGGACCCGACGTCAAGCGTTCGCCAGCAAATTGTTGGAGCATGAGTCGTACTGAACGCTGCCGCACCATCGGTGTTGCATATTTTCCCGTGCTCGGTCGTCCTGTTTTGGCGTCACATATTGATTGCACAGACCCTAATAGAGTAGGTGATGTTTGCATGGCTCGGAGCCTTCGAAGCTTTGACATCGAGGTCTTAGCATTTGCTGTGCTCCAAGTAGGGAAAGCGCAGCCTATAGTTTCGCTCTGCATTCATGCGCGGTAAAGAGCGACGAGACCACGAATGACCAGCTATGCGTGTTAACGTTTACACCAATACATTCACTGCGATTTCTGTAAAGAACACATGAGAGCTTAAATTATGAGTTCCCCATCGCATACGCTATTTGTGAGTGTTTTCGCAAGGCTCAGTTTCCGTGCATTACAGTGAGTGGCATTCCTTGCACACTACATGCAGGCCGGTATGGACGCGAGGCTCTCTTTCGAGAGTGAACAGAATACGGCGCCGATCAAATTTAATTATGAACCCACCGATTATGTGAGGAAAGGGTTATTGACGCTTCAAGCACATATACTATCGTAGTTGTGTTCTGGAAAAAAAGACGTTCTGATCGGTTAGTCAATCAACAGTTTTCGATCATCTAGATTCGACGCGATTGATGAAGTAATCATGCACGTGTCTTCCCCAACTCCAGCGTGGAGTTTCTTAAGAAAAAACCCGATCGCCGCATTTCTGATAAGTCAGCCTCTTTTAACATATGAGCAATATATATATATATATATATATATAGTATACTGGTGACTAGACGAACGAAAGAGCGGATCACTACAAAATGCGACTACAGGACACTTTTGTACCAGATTATCTGACTCAAGATGTCTCTGAAAAAACGTAGTCGACTAGGAGATAGTGGGGTTTTCATAGATTATAGATGTATAATTCAGTTTTTGTGTTCTCAATTGATTTACATCCAACTGTCTGCAAGGAACCAAGCGAGGAATTTTTATTTTACTTGAAGTTACTTCCAAATTGTCGTACTTTTTTTCTCTCATTATTTTAGCGTGCCTTGGGAATTATTCAGATATGAAACCTTGAAAGCAGTACAAAAATGCAGTTGACGTGACGAAGTATGAAGAGAAAGATGTACAATTACCCTGTAAAAATGCCGGTTCGTATACTTTTCGGTCGAACTACAGAAAGGCAATCAACGCATTTTGAAAAAAAGCACGTTTTTACCAAACGGCGTTCCATGACGCTGAACATGGTTCAAGCTCCTTGATCCAAAAAAACAACGTTGCAAGAACCAAGGAACATCGTTATACAGACTATACACATTACATGAAACGTGGTTCCAATTGGTTGTTACTAAGCTTTTCATTATATTTTACACATATTGTACATTTTAGATTTCAATCATATTCTACTTTTTTTGGCCTGTCAGTATAGACGGTGCTTAAAAATGACTTCCACGTGTCTCTTGTAAAATCTCGCCACTCAAAAACTGATTCAACCAAGCTAATGCGAATGCTCGGGTCAGCTTCGCCACACTGAAGCATCGTGCAACCAGCACAGAAAGCCTGAGGTGCCCTAAAATAATCCCCATGTTCCCTCCCTACTACAACCCATTCCGACGACGAGCAAAGGAACCGACGCATACCTATCTTGAAACTCCTTACCCCCTCGTTAAAGAAGAGTCTCAATTTTTCTTCCATCAGCCTTTCTACGCAACGAGCAGCTTAACAAAAAAAAAAAAGAGAAAGAAAACTTTGTTTTTTACACAAACGGCAGTACAACAAAACAAACAAAAATGTGGAACGCAAACAAGAGTGAAGCCGGGCCAAAGCAGAGCAGCAGCGGCGAGCAGTAAAGCAAAGCGAGGGGGAAGCGGCACGACGCGAACTCTTTGGCAAATGTGGGCTAAAGAGCAGCAGCAACAGCAACATCCTCGGACGTGCTGCGTCTTTCTCCCGGGGCCACCCGGTTTCTCTGTACGCATTCTACCCACGAGGCTCCCTTAGCGCCACACAACCGGTCGGATTGTCCTGGTCGAGAGCCAAATACCAACAGTAAAAGCTAAAAGAAGCGCGCGCCGATTCATCACTTTTGATGAGCAGTAGCAGAGAGCGGCAACAGCGTCGAGGAATTCTCCGGGTGCAATACGTATACATATAACGGCCCAAAAATCGTCGCGGTGTGCTTCCAACCCTTCAGCAGCGTTGGACCGGTGCTGGCTCCCTGCCGTCCATACCCCGAGCCGGAGGAACCGTAGACCCGTCATGGTCTGCCGGGTCTCCTTGGAAACGACCGCGTTTTCTGGAGAGCCTCGTTTAACCTGAAGTCTCCTTTCGGGTACAGGCTTTCGTTTGTTACTGATGTGCTTGCTGTTGTTTGGAGCCTGTCCTTATTGTTCTGGGGCATGAAAAAGAAAAAGAGGATCCGACGCCGAGGGTAACTAGAAGAAAGCGCGTAGAAGAAGAAGAAATCGTGTATAGCTGTTCATGGACGGTTGGACGCGACGGCGCTGCGCGGTGCCCGTATACTATATTCGACTCTTTTCGGGGGCTGTGGGCGTACCGGAACGGTCGGTGCGACAGGCGTACACTACACACCACTCCCTCGGACCGTTGGTTGCCCCGTTCGACGGGGAGAGACGCGCGCGCGAGAATAGGGGGATGCGTGAGCGAACGGGCAAAAGACGTCCGTTGCGGCTCCAGGCAGGTCCTCTGCCGTCGTAGGAGTAGGCCTCGTGCTTCGAGTTCGTTTCCAGTTTTTTTTTTTTCTGTTTTTTTCTTCTTTTTTTTTTAAGGGGTGGGGGGGGGGGGGGGGGGGGGCTGGAGAGGCGTAAAGTGGTTTGAATGACACTGGCTTTGTATCGAGTTTATCGACACAATTCGCGTTTCTTGTTGTGACCCGCTGACCGCGAAAGAGGCGGGGATGTTGCGGAGCGCGCCTGCTGGAGCTGTTCTTTCCAAATACTCCGTCAAGATTTGGGAGGCTGTATTTTGTCTTTTTCATGGGGTGGACATTTTGAGCATAGGCACGCTAAATGTGAAGTTGTAGTTAGGATCGATAAGCCGCTACCAATAGAATCGACCGAGAACGGTTACGTTGCACCTGTTGCAATATTTTTGCTTTCATGTCTTGGTTTTTGTTATTTGGTCTCGTGCCGAGTAAACGATAATAACCGTTAAAACAATCCTTACAGAAAGAAAAATTAGCAATTACTCGCAAACTTTTCATGTTATTAACGTGCTTAATATTTCGAAATGAATGTAGCTAGTAATCTGAAGGAATGATACCTTAGTAATTCCTGTTTTTTCGTTTTTGTTTTTGTCCGGTTTACAGCAGTACGTGGCACAGGTTAGAAATCTAAAAATTAAATATTGGCATGTACTTTAGATTGGGGACTGAAAATGGGCCATTATAGTATATATTAAAGGAAAACGTAATAATCATTCAGTAGCAAGTTCGAGCAGCCAAGAATATGTAGTGTGTACTGTGTAATTTTTTAATTACCCGGGTGTGTAATACTTGTTGTACACGGGGTATTAACTCATTGAACGCGTTTCCTTCTTAAGACTGGGCTCCGTGGGGAGAATGTGCTGCGAACAAGCGCCAAATTTCGCCCGGCGCTGTTTGCTTTGCGTGTGACATCAGAACAGTGGCTGCAGCACTCGGGCTAAGCAAATGTGCTGCACGGCGAAACTCGTCGATTGTTCCCCGCATTATCAGTCGACGCTGTATTAACTCAAGTTGCGTTATTCGAGCACTACTAGGGCACAGAAAGAATTTGTATAAACAAGCCAGTGAACAGAGTGCCATAAAGTTAATTTCGCACAATTTTTTTTTAAGGCGGTGTATTGATTTTTTCTAAATTTCGTAAATGTAGGTTTCTGGTAAAAAATGTAACAACTTTTTTTTAAGAACAAAAACACAGAAGAAAACAGTGCGGTTGACGCTGCTACTCGTGTATGGCACTACACACGCTCGAATTGCTGGATCTGCTTTAGGGCGTTAATATCTTAGAAGCTTTCAAGTTTTTACACCACGTGTTGTCATATGCGAGTAGCAGAGTCAATCCAACGGTTTGCGCCTGTTTTCCTCCCGCGCATAGGAAAAGATACAAGTATTTTTTTTTTCTTTCATTTTTTCCCAGAAATTTATTCTCACGAAGTTTGAGTACGATCAATGCGCCACCTAAAAACAGCTTTGTGGAAAGTTCTGTGACGTTCTGTTCCCCGGCTTGTTTATACGAATTTTTTGTACGCCTGAGTAGCACTTGCGAAGTCCCTTTAATTATAATAGCGCGTGTATTCTTTGCGCTGTCATTGGACTGAAATCTACTGAAGGCCGAAAACTTCTCAAACTTTCCAGATTATGTTTTGTTTCTCCCGTCTCCAGCTGTTATTTAAATAGAAATTAAATATAGGTGAATTACACTTTAAAATCTACGTCCGTCATTACATATACAAGCCCGTCGCTGCGAAGAAACCGTGGAAAATGACGAGACTGCTCGCTAAATAGAAAGCTTGCGATGAGACAAAGTAATCACTTTTCACGGTTTCTCATCACGTTCTGTGACAAGTCCCAAGCTTTATTTTAGCTCGAAACTTTATTCCAGCTCGTCAATCATCATCATCCCAGCGAATGACCATTTGAGTGCTCTGCGAAAAGCAGACTGATGGGAATTCGTTTTCGAGTGTTGACGCGTAGGCCTTATCTTAGTAACACTGCAGTATCTATAGTAGATTCAGTATGAAAATGAACTCACCGACGTCACATCGCACACTTTTGACCACCATGTAAGAAAAGGAGATGGTAGCTGCTTTTATAAGAATTTTGAGTGACGGGTTAATCTAAAATCTTCTGGGAGGAGAATAGCGATGCCAGTGCAAATCTCGGAAGCACAGAAGAGGGTCCCCATAAGAGTGGAGCTCCTTCTTGCCCTCGTTTCTGGTGGTCATCGGAGCGCTCTTTGAATGACGTCACACGCAACCCACGTACAATTAGCTTAGGTCGGGGCGCCGCCACCGTCTCTAGCCCATGGGACCAATCAAACAGCGTCAAAAGTGCAACGTCACGATGGTCGACGTGTTTCTTTACGTGTTTTATCCTCGCTAAATCAGTCACGTACAGAAAAGGCACTGTCCCTTGCGCTGCCATTATATATGTCTGTTTCTGTAGGGGTTTGACAGCGCTTGGAGATATCATAGGAAACTAAGTATGCGGAGCGCAAGTTGGTCCACTTCTTGCACAGTTGTTGCGATGATGTCAGAACGCCGAGCTCTTATCGGCTGATCGAAAAAATAGTGGGTAGACCTGAAGCCATCTAGCATTGAGCTCTACCCACTATCCTTTTAATCAAAGCCAATGAGACCTCGGCGGCGTTGTGGCGTCATCGCAACTCCTGCGCAAGAAGCAGACGACCTGGGCCCCTAAACTCGTCAAACGCAGAGCTCCGCCAACTTGCCGCTCCCACTTCGTGTTTGACGAGTTTGGGGCTCCTGCAGACATCCAGTCCTAGTTCTCTATTCACCCGTTCGAGCTCAACTCAGTTCGATCGTAGGTCATCCACTGGCAACCCTCGAAAGTCCAAAGGCACACGCCTATATCGAATACGGCAGGGGGTGGGAATCTGTCTAGTGATTGCTACGTCATGTTGGCCACACAAGCTGGGAACCCACTGGAGACGCCTTTGCCCGCTCCGTCGGAGTCTTCCACACGCTCGGTCAAACTGAGAAATGTTTTTGTCGCTTAATTTGTGTTTGCTCTCGGTGCGCGGGGGGAGGACGGCCAGATTAGAGGGCTCGGAAAGACCCAGATGTACGGAGGGCATCGCGTACGTAAGGGGTCGAACTGTTTGAATGACACACGTGGTAGTCAGTGTCACCTGCTCAAATGTCCTTCGATATTATTAGAGCGGAGCTCTTAGGCGCCCGTTTCCGGCTTGAGCGGCGTAGCCGTCGGCGCAACTGCGCGTTGCATTATGAGACGTTTCCAATAATGATGTCACACGTAACGACACAAAAAAAAAATTGGCTAATTGTTTTTTAATTAATTTTCATCATGCATTGACTGACCCAGCTGCACACCTAGCCTTTTTTGCCACTCAAATTTTGTGATCATTGGGAATCGATACCGGTTGCTCTGCCCATTGGCCGCACTGAGTAAAGAGAGTGCATGTAGGGATAGGTGGCCTAACTCTGTGTGGGAAGAGTACGATACATTTCTTTGGGAGTGCAGTAGGGAGCATATCTGCCTCCAGTTTAAATATGGGAAGGTCAATCGGCGGCCTTTTCGTGCGTTGGCAGTAAAAATAAAATAGTAGATATTTGGATAAAGACAGAAACAGAGAGAGAGAAAGAGCTTCAACGCCCGAGATTGCCAAAGACGAAGTTTGCATAGGAAACTGGACGAGGCTGCGGAGGGAACTGAGGAAGCACTACTTCTCCAGGAGCAACTCGTGTAGTGCAGCGCCCGCTTCATCGAGGATCGTTTGGATAATTGAGCAGTTAAAAAAATAGTCGCGGGTAGCTGGTGATTCATATGCATGATTTGCGGACATTTATCAGCGCGATAGTGCATCTCCGCACCTGACAACAGGAGTCGTTAAGGGAAGCGAAATCTTCCGACGAAGCAGAAGGCCGATTAAACCTTTATTTTCAGTTCACTGTTGCTCCTCTCGACACCTTCATTCGTGAAATTTCTAAGAAAGCAGGAATGAATGACAAAATGTACGTCGGGAGCAAGAATAAACGCGAATCTTCTAGAAGCCCGTGACCAAGCGTTTCTTTCTCGGCCCTGCGGGCGGCAATCTATACGTTTTCATTCTGCCCGGTCAACTTCCTCGCGAAGAGCGCGCGGAAAGTCAATCGCCGTGTCCAAAATAGCGCACGTGGCGAGTGCACGAAACGCCGAAGATGTTTTGTCTCAGAATTACCGTCGTGGGAAAGGTCCATCGGACCTTTTCCACATAAAAACAGAACCGAGCGTCCGACGCACACACTACGATTGGTGTTGCCGGAATTGGGAAAAAATTATGATAAGTGACTTTCACGAATCAATTCAATTAAAGTACGTTAACCTTCGCAAATCATTTCTTCACCCTAATGTACTGACTTATTTACGCTTTATCTTCGAGGAGAAATACAATCTTTCGATCGCAGCGTCGCAAGCAAGAACGGGCTGTAGGTCGTTCAGCAAGAATACCGGGTCTCAACTCTATGTACTCTGGGTTGCCCCTCAAAATATTTGTGATATCTAGCGGGACGAGCGTTAATTTCCGAGAAAACTGCTCTACGCGTGATAGCGTAGCGCTCAATTTACGAAAACAGGTAACGTGGTTGTGGCGTTGGGCACGGAGGGGCAGAGGAACAAGGAGAGTTGACGAATCTCCCCGCGGAGCTTCCACCACACCCGCTTCCTTTAAAGGGACGCGGAAACGAAATGTCTGTACTTTTATTTCTTTGTTTAGAGGTGGTCCATGTCGTACCGGCCGCCAAGAAACACTAGCCCAGTCTAGTGTTCCTGGGCTGCAGGCGGAGAATTCAAGAAGAATAGTTTTAGAACGAATGAATAGTTTTCAAAATTGCGTCTGGTGGCGGTCTGTGAAGCTCCGCCGGAATGCCGTCACGTCATGAGTCCCTAAGAAGCATAACCACAGTCCGCAAAAGTATGGCTCTCTTGTGGAGTTACTTTTAACTCTGTTTCATACTTAGTGTGCAACGCTGTCAAAACTACTGGCGCGAGCGTTGGGCTTGATCTCGTTGATCATTTGCACGTGTTCTCGCGCAAACAAAACCATAGATGAAGCGACGCGCTCGCGCCAGTAGCATTGACAGCGTTGCACACTAAGTATGAAGCAGACTATAGTCCTGAGTGGCCCTGAATGTGACTTGGCGGAAAACGCCCATAAGCTGAGACTGCGGCCAAAGCTACTAGCGCGAGCTAGCCCGCCCTCCTGGTTTAGAGGCATGCATTTCTAGCGCGAGTGCTCGATAGTTCTGCGGAACAACGCTTCAAAGCAGCGACCTCGAGCTTTCGGTGTTGTGGCCACGGTGTTGTGGCATTGGTTGCAGTCTCCGCTCCACAGTGTTTCTGCAACGTGCATTCCCCATTATGGAGATCGCCGTTCTTTCCGTACATTAGGTAGGAGCTTGACCTGAGGATGCGGGGACTTCTGTCTGGCCATCCATACGCCATTGCTGGGCACCGACGGTTATTTCTACTTACTGGTCCCCTTGAGCCACTACTTCAGCGGTGTGAAACTAACACGGTGAAGCGAACGCTTGTGGCACATAAAATACCGGCATGGCCGCGAATGACGTTACGGGCAAGCTATGCGTAGGCCATAGGGCGTACAGTCCTCGGATATTACTATTAAGCGAGATTGTCACGCGTTGACTCCACCAAGCGGCACAGCTCGCCACTACACTACCCTTGACCGTACGAGAACTATGAACGTCACAAGCACGATACGCATTGCGCTTCTTGCTGGCTGACTTTGAAACGGGAAGTAAAGAGCTCGCCGCTCACGTCATTTCGTTTCCGTACCCCTTTAATTCAACCCTTCATCGCAGTTCAAGGATAGCGCGCGTGTGGGCAGAACGCTTTTTTGCAAGAGGTCCGCTGACACCTAAAATAATATTTATAATTTAATAGAGAGAATGACTGATTACTAATTCCTGAGGAATTAGTAAATATGCCACCAAACAGGTCTAGAATATTACGAAACAAAGGACAACTATTTTTTTATGAAGGAGCGAGTTATAATTGGGTTAAATTCCCACGTGTGAAACACAATCCGCTAAGCTGAGTAAAAAAAAAAAAAAAAAGATCCGGGGAGTTTTTTTCCGCATCCGCTCAAGGGCAGGTGAGCTTATCTCCGCATCTGCCGGTTTTGCGGTGAGCTTTTGTCCGGGGAGCTATTCTCCGGTGAGCTTTTCTCCGGTGAGCTTTTCTCCGCCGCCCAGCTTTGACGTATCTACGTTAAAAACAGCCGTTTTGCACCGCACAGTACGACACAACATTTTGGAGTGATGTCTCTGTCTCAGGCCAGGGGTGTATAAAGCGGGAGGGAACTTAACTTACATAGGGCGGTCCTTTTCCGTGCAACAAAGCAACGCCGTCGCTATATCTTGCGCGGCTTGCACCGGAACAGGAGTCGGTTCCTTTCTAAACTTTAGAAAAAGACCGGATCCTGTGTTTCAGGTCACATTGCCCGCGGGTATACATAAGCCTAAGGTTAACATTTTGCCATCTCTAACTAAATTGTACCATCGTAGCCTTTTCCCTTCCGAAGGGAAAAGGCTACGATGGTACAATTTAGTTAGAGATGGCAAAATGTTAATGTTAGCTTATGTATACCCGCGGGCAATGTGACCTGAAACACAGGATCCGGTCTTTTTCTGCGCGTGCCGTACCCACGAGCTATAGCATCCCTCAATTTGTCACGTAGTCCGAAGTATGGGACATCAACTTGACATTCCATTCCTAGTCCCGATCCTGGATATTTTAAAAACTGGTTAGTATATGGCAAAGAGGCATGGACGACCGTTACAGGTTTGTGAGCGATGATATAGAAGGCTTGGCTTAGCACGCATAAACAAGCTTATCCTTAGAATATAAATGTATTCATATATTTTAGTTTTTCTCGATTACAAAAACGGTAATATACGCTAACTCAAAGTACACAATAATAACGAATCTGGGGGCTACGAAAGCCTGAAAACCGGAAGTTTCGAATGCATATCTGAAAAAGATCACATGCAAAGTACCTTTGAGGTATAAGCCTCAGTTTACGCCATTAAGCCACAGACAATACTGCTCATGCGTCGTACGAAAAACACGGAGTTTCTCTGCCGACACGATGACCGAATTGGGGAGAGTGTTTACGTCCAAAGGTGTAGGATTTGTATCGGCTCCCGCGTCGCGCCTGTACTATGCGATATAAATATATATATATATATATATATATATATATATATATATATATATATATATATATATATATATATATATATATATATATATATATATATATATATATATATATATTCTTTTTTTTTTGGAAAAGGGGGGGGGGGGGCTGAGTGTGATAAGGCACTAAGCAACGACATTGTACAAATGGGGAACTTCAGGTTTTATCGTTATGTAGATGATTACTTAATGCTCGCTCCGAAGTTTGTTAATGTCGACTTTGAAAGGATGAAAGATGCATTAAACTGTTTCTCCTTGAATTCACGTGGATTGAAGTTCACTCGTGAAACTATGACAAAGGGAATGCTGCAGTTTTTGAATTTAAGCCTTAAGGTGCAACCCCACCCTTGGTTAGTGTGATTCTGAACCAATAGATGGCGGTGGGATCGCCTTCCAGGCCTGTACATCAGTGCGAGAAATCGTGCGTGGTGGCGCTTCGATACAGTGGGGTATATTTCTATGTCCTGAATTTGACATCCCTGGTCCCTGGTTTGTCCTTCTCTGCACGAGCTTTCTTTGGAACGCGCACGGCTGCGCCAGTTCTCGTGCAAGGGGGCCAATTACCTACGCTCCGAGCTCACGTCTCCAGCAAATGTGGGCAGAACAAAACGCGAAAATCGTCCTGAGCCAAATGGCGAGACACATGCATAACAAAACCACCGACGCGTTGAAAAATATAAAATTGCCCGTGCGCCGCTATTGGATATTTCAGAGGCCAATTACACATATCTCAATGTGATCAGATTTATATTGTCACGAATGAAGGTGACAAGAGGACAAACAGTGAATTGAAAAATAAAGGTTTTATCGGCGAACTTGTGCCAAACAAAAAAAGTAAAGAAAGAGCGTTGAGGCCGGCAGCAGAAACCAGGCGGCGATTCGGCAGCGTAACAGAGAGCGAGAGCGAGACCGACTCGACAATGTCGCGGGCAGCTGCTTATCTACAGTGGGTCACTATCTCGAAAGTTCGGCAAAGAAAGTTCAAGCGTCACGTGCTCGGGGCGAAGATGAACTGGCACTTTCGAGAACAAGAAATCAGGGCGAAAGTTAAGTCTGGTGCAAGAAAGAACGCGAATCTTCTAGAAGTCCGTGACCGAGCGTTGCTTTCTCGGCTCTGCGGGCGGCAACAAGACGGGCCGGCCCTTTTGTCATGCATGTATTTGGCTCTTCGTGGATTTCCGGGAAAACATGATGACGTGATAGACATAAGTTTCCAAAATTCTAGCTTGAGAAATTAACTACCTAAAATATCAAAACAAATTAGCTCTTTTTTTGGTCGGTCAGGTGTCTCATTTAGGTAGCTCGGTGTTTAGTTTGACCATAACCACGAGGCTCGAAAACACAAAAAATTACACTCAGGTTTAGATGTTAAGTTTCGTAAACCCAAAGCAGGACTGGTGCGGGAGTCTTAATAAAAAAAAAATGCCGAGGTTAATAATTCACTCACAGCAATAAATTATAATAATTAATTTTAATACGAATCCAGTGATAAATGCATGACTGGCCAGGCAAAAATTCTGGGTTTGTGGATAGATTTTGCACATAGTGTAAGCAATGTACAGTGTGTCACAAAAAAAAATTACAGGATTTTTTTTTTTTTTTTACATCAGGCATCGCCAAACACTCATTCTCCGCCCAAAGGTAGCGCTAGAGGTCACAACCAGACGTCAAAGTTTTAGCCCGATCCGATACCTTATTCAAAAGTTATAAGTGATTTTCTGAAAAGTTCAATGGGAAAATAACGGCCGACGTAGTTTTCGAATACATGGGGCTCTATGGGCACCAGAAACCGAAAACGGGCGAAAACGGGCTCCATTTTCCCATTGAAATTTTCAGAAAATAACTTTTAACTTTTGAATAAGGTGCCCGTTCGGGATGAAACTTTTGAACCTGCTTGTTACCTGGCGCTACCCATGGGCGGAGAATGAGTGTTAGGCATGCGTAGATTATTTTTGCTGTAAAAAAAAAAAAAAAAAAAAAAAGCTGTAAATTTTTTTTGTGCCATCCTGTACCAGTCTTAATTTGGTGATTTATGCGCGCAAGTGGTGGTGTGCATAAATCAAAAAGATGCAAACGGGTAGAGTATGACGTTGCATAAAATGCAGTGTAAACACGCACACGGTACGCTGCTTAAGACTGAAACAGCGCTACATTTTACGCTAGCGTTGAGCGTATCGAAAGTTAAGCGTGCACTAAAAGCCAAAGCTTGCACGCATATACTGCTCAGGCAGTAATGTTTGAATGTTCATATAGTACTTTATTACCTTAAGATTTGGTGTAAGTTGTCTCCTGTTTGCTTACAACAGAAAGAAGGAAACATTCTAACTGTGAGTTGATAGAAAAACTCCACCCGCTGACAGCTACCAATCATCTCGGCGCCGATTATGAGTATTCACTGCATGCTAACGGTCGCATGCTTAGAACGAGTTTTTCCCACGTGATTTTATGCAATCGCAATTGTTTTTGACAAACAACGTTTACTCAGGCCAGCGGTCACAAGTGAAGCTTATAAAATATTTTGTATTGATTATGGCACCCGTGTCAAGTTCTTTTTTTACAATCCGCGAAATAGAATGCTCCTTGGTTACCTTGGTATCTAATGGATGTAGCACACGAAAAAGCACGAACTGAATCGCAGTGGGAAACGAAAACAATAATGATAAACAAACATGTAATCACGTGAAAACTGAGGGCCTTGCACATATGCAGAAAGTAGCTTTGTTTCACTAAATACATTACCAGTAGAGTATTTGATTTTATTGTGTGAGCGAAGCGGAACAAAAACGTGCGAGCATACTGCCCTGAACTACACTTCCAGTGAACAATCGCACCATCCAATGCATCGAGCTTGCTTTTATAGCCTTTTTGGTGCGCTGAAACCTTGGAAAGCACAATTATAATCAATTTTATTATTTCAATCATTTTTATTAAGTCGCCTATGTGTATGTTCTTGTTGTTCTTGTCGTTGTTATTTTTTTTTGTCTCTTGCGTTCACGTGCCATTTTCTTAGCTCGGCGTCTTTAACGTGCATTACGCAGTATATGTGGTACACGATCGCACGACGGTAGGATACAGATGGGCGATTGAACCCAGGGTCCCGGCTAAAGCCCCTTGGTAAAAGCGTTTTTTACAAGTTCCGCCAAGCATTGTTGTGGAAACGCGCAAGACACGTGCCGCGAGTGGGTGCTCCACCGCCATTCTCTTTCAAGGGCCAGTCATTTTAGTGCTGCGCCGCCATTCGCCTCCAAGGGCCGCTCGAGGGACGGGCCTCGTGCACTGGCACGTTCAAGGTTACATGAAAGACCTGCGCAAACGGCATCGAGGGGATTTAGTCCCTAAAGGTTTTGCAGCGTGAGCTCCGTGCCCTGAAAGGAGCTCGCGCTCGAGCATTTCTCCACGTGCTCTGATCTGCGGTGCCACAACACACTCGGTCAACGATCCCCCACCGCACTTGGTTTAGCTGGTTTAGCCTGTGCGGTAAACCAAATGAGCTACGCTTAGAGTATCGGCACTTGTCCTCCCGACATTGTTGTGGAAGCCGCCATCTTGTTGGTTAGTAATAAACCAAACGCAACGTCTGATCGTCATGATTCAAAAGTGCGACTTCCTCAGCATTCGGTGTCAGGTAGCTCACGTAATATTGCTTTACTTTTTCTCGAACTGTTTAAACATTTGTGGAAAACGGAAAAGCGTTTCCTGTGATTTCAGATAAAGTTTCAGATAACTGACAACCATCATTTTAAGCACCAAGATCTGTAGGAAGTGTAGCTTATTTAGTGGCTCTAGTTTAGCCCGACTGTATAGGCACAAAAAGAGAACGAACAGCTTAACTTCGCGCTCTTGGCGATGCTTCAGTGGCTTCATCAGCCCGTAACGTTTGCTGCGCTCTGAACTAATTATCTCACAAGCCAAATCAACAAAAATTACTTAACACGCCCTAATAAAAAAAAAAAATGCGGGTTTATTTTGACTAACTGGAGATCTTTTGACGTGCAACCGAAATCTCAGATTGGCCTCCGTCGGATTGTGGGCACCTCGGCCGATATTTAAATCCGACAAATATCGATTCATGGGCCAGCGCGTTAGCTCAGAGACACCGAGATGATTTAATGTTTTGTGTTTTGTTTTAATATCATTGTTACTTAAGAGCCACCGAGGTGGTTTTTTAAACAAAATTTAGTCGAACCATTCCGACAAGCATAGTTTGATTGCGAAAATGTTTTTTGCAAGTGATAAAAACATTAAAATGTTTTCGCATACATGGCGGAATCTGAAATGGCAGAATCCATTTCATGGCGCCCATTTCATTTGGATCGCGACCGGCATGTGATCCGACGCACAGTAGAACGCGCGAAAAGGAGCTGTGGTGCACCCGCAGTCTCGCGCTTGTTGTTTTGACATCTCTGGCTCGCTCCTTGCGAGCATCCAGGCATCTGACACCCTGACATCTGGTGCTTTTTCTGTCTTTCCCGTGGCGTTCCATGCGGCACACGACGGAAAATGCACATCAAGCTCTTCTTGAACACGTGTCGCCATCTGTGTTTTATAATAAGAAACTACAATTTGCCGTAACTGAATGGGAAAAGTTTCAGGTCTTATAACCCTATTAACGTGTGATATATCAATATTAAAGTTCTGGAAATTGTAATATCGAAGGATGCTTCATAATTTAATGTCTCGCTATTTCAATTAGTTGACGTGATTTCGTTTCTACAGCGCCATAAAAAAGTACAATTTTAAACTTTATTTTTTATTTTAAAATATACAGTATTTGTACAGTTCGTTACTTACTTTTTTACTTTATTACATCCGACCGAACGCTCACGTAAAATATCGTGGACAAT
This sequence comes from Ixodes scapularis, assembly GCF_016920785.2. NCBI lineage: Eukaryota > Metazoa > Arthropoda > Arachnida > Ixodida > Ixodidae > Ixodes > Ixodes scapularis. Next base: position 103,221,433 of record NW_024609846.1, read on the forward strand.
GGGACAACGAGAAATAAATTTTTCAATATTAGAGACTGTGGTCTATTAAAAGCTAAATAATTAACTAACGACTAAAACTAATCGTAATATCGAGACATTAAAGTACCGTTGAAAAACAGCTCTTTAATTTGACATTAATTTTATAAATGTAAGATACATAGAAAGAAAGTCATAAGCCGTCAAAAAAGCATGAAAACGTCATGCGCGGTGGGGTTGCACCTTAACTTTGAAAGTGACCATGCGTGCTAGAAGTGTCTATCGCAAACAACAAAAAGGGGTCCTGCCGTTCAATTCTGCTCATTCTAAAGTTGTAAAAAGGGGTGTGGTGCCGTGCCTAATGACATCCTCGATGGCAAAGTCTTGCCATCATATAGCGGAAGAGAGCTTTTTGGAGCGGGGAAACCGTCTTATACGCTGACGATACCCCGGTAGCTTTTTTGGGGAGGTAGCGAATATCCTCGTTACTAAGCTGAAAAACACAATGACTCCAGCTATGAACAAAACGAGACCGGCGGTAATCACGTATATTCATAATCTGTCCCACAATTTATTAAAGGTGGTTTCGCACTTCAAGGTGCCGGTAGTATTTTTCGCCCGAAATAAGCTCATTTGTGTTCAAAAATAAGTAAAGAAACAGAAGATGTAGCTGTGCCACAAGAAGCACGAAAAGCAGTTCGTAGACTATGTGGTATCTGTGGTGAACAACGTTCCCATGAGTTGTGGAAAATCGTATGTTTGGCAGATGGGTAGATGCACCAACGAGAGAACAAGAGAGCATGCCTGGTCATTAAGAAAGTCTCCTTCGGGCAATCTGGCAGTGCACTGCCATTGGTGCCCACGCGACCAGAAATCAGAAAGTACAACAGTTCTCGGAAATCAGGCAGACAAAATCTCCCGAGTAATTTTTTAGGCGTTTTGCATTAGGCAGCAAGGAGAGAGCAGGTGTGTCAGAGCGCCGTCACTACACCTGACAGATAGACAGTTTTCCTTTTTATTCTAGCAGCCAGATGGGCGATATCAATAGTATGCTTCTTTTTTTTAAACCTTTATTTGTGAGTACGCCACATCTTTGTCTACTTATTCGTCCCTGTTTCGTAGGCGCTTCCGTCCAAAGGACCGCAGAGTTAGAGCAGCTACAGTGCGAAATATTGAAGAGAAGGGTCGCTTACGACTTTTTTTTATCTAGTATTCCCTCTGAATCGCGGAAATTTTCGACTTCAGTGAACCCCTCCTGTGCCTACTTTCAGAGGTGCTGCCTTTTTTGCACGAGCTACGGAACTCCAATTCCTGGGAAAGGCTGTTGGTGGTTACCCCTGAGAGCTGTTGCCAATCGCTATTCCGATCAAGCATAGGACCTTTTTTATCTTGCCGAGGAAAGGCAGCATCCACCCAGAGGGGGGACATCAACAACAGCCGAGAGTTAAACAGGGTCACATATAGAGGGCGCTTATCAAGATCGCTTTCCCGGAGCGAGTTCCGCGTCCTGCCTCGCCGCCACTCGCCTCTTCGTTAATGTCGGCGCGCGATTTCTCGCGTATGCGTAGAGTAGTAGCGCCTTTCTCTGCGAGCGCGCTTGAGATCGAGTTTTTTCGGCGGCGCAGGGGTTTGGGCGTCGCAGCAGGTGTGGAAGAGGATGTTCCTCGAAATCTGGAGCGTGCGCAGCTCCGTTACACGCGCGCTTTTTTTTTTTTTTTTTTTTTTTTGTATTTGACTAAAGATGAGAAACGAGAACATTTCGGATATCTTGGTTTCTTGGTGCTGAAAATCATTGTTGCCAGTTATCTCAAACTTTATCTGACATCGCAGGAAACGACTTTCCATAATTTTAAAATGTTAAAAAGGTTCGCGACAGAGCAGAACGATACCACCCGAGCCGGGCGTGGAGTGGGACGGAGTATAACAGCGTTTTTTACTTGGGAATTTTTACACGTGATCTGACACCTGACCGACCAAAATGGCAGTGCCCATTAGAGATCCGGGAATGGAGTGCCGGTACTTTAAGTGCAGCTTTTTATTTAGTGGTTTATAAAGCCGGCATCGTTGGCAATGAGCAAAATCTAGCCCTATCCTAGAATTTGAGAAAGTTTGTGCAGGGCATTAAAACAAAAACAAAAACTGTAACCCGCCCAATTCCTTTTTTTTTTCTTCAGAAAGCGTCGCTTGCGGACGCATGTTTTTTTTTTTTTTTTTTTTTTTTTTTTTCTAAACAGGGACGATTTGTTTTCAAACTGTTTTTCATTCTTTCTTTTTTTTTTTTTGGCGGAGCACGGCTAGTGTGCCAGTCTGTTTTGTAAGCAGTTCATTTACCGGAGGCAGTGGTATACCGATCGTAAAATAAATGTATAAAGTCTGGCCTCGTGCCCATGTCATTTTATTTCTTGATAAGACCCGATAAAAGCTAGAGCGTTAGTTTTAACCTTGAAAACGTTGCAAGTTTTTCGCACGTGGTACTCAACGGAATCACTTTCCAATGGCAAAACGTCACTTTTCAAGAATTTTTTAGGAACCTGTGTATGCACGTGCATAACAAACAACCCAGTGACTTCAACGTTCATTTCGGACAACTATATAATACATTAGTAAGGAACAAACACGATGTGTCCTTATGTATATAACTTGTAGCATCTCCTTTAAGTGAAATACGATACGATTACCCATGTGCTTCCATTCTAAAAAAATGTCTTGGTGGGCGGAGTTAAAGGTTAGGCTTGGGGGGGGGGGGGGGGGGGTTGCTGCAGAGTTACGACGTAACGAACGAAGGTGACGTTACGGATGATCTGTTTTGTTGGCTTAATATTTTCTATTTAACCAAAAACTATACACTTCTTCCTTTAAAATGCTAGTGAATGTCACTCATTTTATTAAAAAGAAATTACTCGGAAACTTGAGGAAAACGAACGTCTCCCCCACCCTCCCCTCCCCCTTCTCCCCCTTAAATCCGCCCATGGGTTGTGGAAAGTCCAGACGATCCGAAAACAGGTATGAAGTTCAATTCATTTCTGCCTTTGCATCCTCTATGAACACCCTAATTTTGTCTTTTTCATTGTCTTTGTCATTATCCACACTGATAAAGTCTGTGCTAAAACGATCAGGCATAATGCATTTGGTGTTATTTCTGTTTCTAATTGAATAATCACAGTTTCATCCAAGTCAACACCATCCTGATACTAGACATACCAGTACCATAGAGTGTGTTCAGAATATTAAGATCACGCGTCACGTTTTCTGAACATATGTCTTGGAAGTTTCATGTAACCTATGTTCTTCAGAAACTTTTCAGAGTTGTGGGTGGGATCAATGAATAGGTACAAACATTTACTTTCAGTTAACATTAAAAAAAATGTTTACAATTATATTTTCTATTCCACTCTTGCTATATCCATCTAATATGGGGGACGACTGCAAATGAAAATAATCTAATAAAGTTGCGGCTGTTACAAGAAAAAAAGCTATCAGGATAATTGAAAACGTTCCTCGGGATCACCATTCTCTTCCCCCTTTTTTTAACATAAAATCACTGATGTATCTGAGGTGCATTCAAATAGACTAATATCAAATTTTAAACAGTCGGCAAAAGAAAACGTTAGAATTACTCTAGATGTTGCAAAATTAGAAAGAAACCAATCGGAATATCCATCGCGTCATTGGCACCCTGGGCGCACTCCCCATTCCAGAACAAACTTTGGTTATGAAAGACTCAGACACAAGCCACCTGTTTAGTTTTTACTTTTAGTTTTACAGCGTAGCTGTTTATGGGGCTAGGGTTCCCTGGATTTTTTTATGTGCGTCAACAAAAACTCTATGCTCGCACAACCTCACGTGCCGCACGCGCACGCCTTCCCAGTATATAAGATTCGAAGTAAATAACCAAAATAAAGCATTGATGAACGGGCGTGCAAGATGCCATTTGTTTTAGGGTTTTGCTTTAGAACAGTTATTGCTGCAGACGCCGGCATGTGCGGCGCGTGGAACATTATTCCCTGCATTCTCCTTGATGCTTGGTTAATTTAGCAATAGGTGTATTCAGTAGATTAGTTATCATTAGCAACCATTTTTAAAAAAAAGTTTCTCAACGATTTGCCGCTGTGCCGACGCAGGTCGAACAGAATGCGACCTGCGTTCTGTGCGACAGACAAAGAATGCGTCGGCATTCTTTGTTTGTTTATTTGTTTTTTCCCATAAGTAGGTGCATATGTATATGCCTATTTATTTCATATCTCGTCCGCTCTAGCCATGGTGGGGGCGTTGTAACCTGTCAAGCTGCAAACACGCAGCTTTTTCCCCCAAGGTCCTGGTCATAAATGTACGGTTTGTGACAAAATAAAGGTGATTTGATTTGATTTGATTTGAAATGCTACCAAAGACAACTTCCAACAAATGTTCTACACTCCGGCGTATCAAGAGCCCCGTCAGGGTAACCATGTCCTCGAAACAACTGACACAGGTGATGCTTTACGTGACGATATTGAGCGAGCTGCGGGCAATAATCTCAAGACAAAGGAGAGTTCAAGTCCAGGAAAGCCAAGCGACGAGCCGACTTCGGGGATCCGTAAAGCCTACACGATTTCACAGCTGCTCGAAAGACATATCCGACATTATAGGAAAAATGTAACTGTCAATAGTCGGTCTACCGTCTCATTGAAGGATATATACTCCCCACTGAGAACTCCAATACACTGGTATTATGTAAGAAGAATTGAGGCCGAGAAAACACGCACGAATTATTCACGGTAGGAAATAGACCAATCTCATTAAGCATTCTACGCATGCGTGACGCTGCCATAAATGTAGTTCACAGGAGGCAGGCGACAGAGAACCTCAAGGAAGAGTGTGCTCAACTCAAACCATGAAGCGCGTTTGCAATTTAATGGCGGCGTTAGGGATGGAGGATTCTACCCTTGTTTGCGTTTAGAAAATACTGATCATATCGCAACAAAACTGCTGTTTAAAGAAAAGTGTTATTTTATTCTTTGCATACGATAGTCAAGCATCTCCTGGGCTGTTCATAATCGGAGTTACATTAAAAAAAACAGCCATAGCCCCATAGAGCCACAGAAAAATTGTGCAGTTTACAGGCGCCATAAACACGTAAAACAGGCGAGTAGTTGAATACACTCAGAAGGCTGGTTCACACTTCCCCGTTTTTTTACGTTACGTTACAAAAAGTCACCGGGAAATCAGTGCTTCGTATTAAACGTGGCTACCCATTCAAGGAGATAGCCTGGCACGTGCCATTCGAGACACGAATGTTTCGGTGACGACGAGCTTTGGACGGTGAGTTACCGTGGCAACGAAGGATACAAGGCTCGTCGTAACGTAACGCAAAGCCTGGTTCAGACAGTTGCGTTTGACTGCGTTTGACTGTGTTGCGGCCGCGAGAAACCAGGACATCCCTGCTGCTGATATCGCGTGCCAAGATGATTCCTTGAATTGGATTCCACGCTTGATACGAAGCACAGATGTGCCGGTGATTCGCTTTCGGTTCTCGACGCAACGCAGTCAAACGCACTCAAACGCAACTGCCTGAACCGGCCTTAAGGAGTTGAGCTCAGTTCAGCTTTTCACACAACTCCGTTTTCTTACGTTACGTCTAAGTCACCGAAACATTCGTGTCTTGAATGTCGCGTGCCAGGCTATCTCCTTGAATTGGTAGCCACGTTTAATACGAAGCACAGATTCCCCGGTGACTTTTTGTAACGTAACGTAAGAAAACAAGGCAGTGTGAACAAGCCTCTACTTGAGGCTCTGTAGATAGTGCACGAGACAGTCCATGCCTTCTCGTGCTCTGCTCGTGCCGACCCGCAGCAGGGTTGTTGCGCGCGTGCAGAAAGACCATAGTTCCCAGGATGCATGCCGGCAGCGGTAGCGTAACGAAACTGGCTGGTGATATCGGTCTATTCGATACACACGACGCAGTTTCACCATGCTTGCCCGTGTACTTAGTCTCGACTACGAGAGGCGGGACACGGGCCCGCGGCGGGTAAGGAGGAGGACGAGGAATGGGGACACAAACACTGCAGAGCTGGAGCGGCGAGTAGTCTGGCACCGGGGCGCGTATTCGGAAAAGCTTGTGGGTTAATTTCGGCACTCTGGTTGGCCCGTTTTCATGAACGTCCCCTCGCCATGTTTACTGGGGGAGAGAGACTCCCGATTTGGGGGAGGTGGATGATGCTTAGGTAAACACGCGCCTGTTATTCACGTGCTGGCCTTAGCTGGCTCCCAGGTTTTCTTACTCTTTTCAGATAAGTAGATTGTCCCGACACTTCCGATAACGATACGATGCATACGCGAGAGTATCGGGTATCGGTTATCCAAAGTATTGAAACGATGTACGAAAACTCCGTAGTAAAAAAGTCTTCATCCTTTGTGCGTTGTCTGATTGCTCTCAGGGCGGACGAGACGGGGCCTGACCGGGATCAGCTCAAATGGGTAACCCACGATTTGCAACTTTACTAGAAAGCTCGTTTCGTCGGCGCCGCGTTCGCTCTCCCCTACGGCGCGACACACAACACTTTCGACAGGCTCTCGATATCGCCACGTAACAATCGGTACCGTCGGAGCAAGCTAGTACGATAGGACATAATACCGCTAAACTTGCAAACCTTGACATCCGGGCCTCCCGTTCCGACAGCGAAGGATTCAGTGGTCTTCTCAGAGACGTGCTGCCGGGGGGGAATTCATTACAAAAAAAAAAAGGAAAAGAAAGACGGGAGGCAGTAACGACCCCGTCTATTCCCTCCCGGGTGCCGACCATACGGAGAGCAACTGAGGGAGAGGGGGAGATGAGAGCGCGCCGGGTCGTCAGAGCGTCGAGCTCTGATTAGAAGGATTCGGTTGTAGACGCGAGGGCTAGCTGCTTTTGTCTCTACCCACTGTTCGAATGCGATCGAACGCCGAACATCGGCGTCTGGCATTCGAACGCGAGACATTGCACGAGCAGTGGGTAACGCTCCTCTTCGCTCTGGTTGGCGGGAGTCAGTGCGTAGAGACAAAAGCGGCTAGCCTTTGCCTGTACCCCCTGATCCTTCCAATCAGAGCTCGCCACTCGGACGTCCCAACGCGCTCTCAGTTTAGATGCCAGCGCGAGCAGGGGCTCACCACCCTGGAATCGACAGCCCACAGCTGCCCTGCCCCACTTCCGCGTCCGATGAGCGCCGCTCCGCTCGGCTGTCTCCAACAGAAAACTGAGTTCAAGGAGAGCGCGCGCGCGCTGACGCGCGCGGCCTTCCTTCCACGCGCAGAGCGAAGAGCATTCGCTGCCACCCCCGACTCAGTCGCGGGCACGGCTTCTTCGCCGGAGCGCTGCTTTTGCTTGGATTTTTCCTTCCTTTCCGCCCGTGACTTCCGGCCGACGGACTCGCGTGAGCGTGCCCGCATCCTTAATTTCTCGGCGCGGCAATCTGCAGCCCGGCTCATAGCTCGTTACACGAAAGCCCTGTTTTTTTGTCTTTAATGGGGGGAGATGATCTCGAACGCGGAAACCTAGCTGCATGGTACCGGGGACGACCCGCGTGAGCGCCGTTCACCGGGTCGACGGGTTCGTCGGGATTGTCGAGGGTATTTGACTTATCCCCTGATTGTTTTGCGTCGTCGGAAGTCGCTCATTCATTCGTTTGTTTGTCCGTTGATTAGTTCGAAACTCTGCGAAGTAATTGACCGCACAGTTCTGGTAACTGCTAAGACAAACAAGAAAAAGTGCGCTGTAAGAAGCAGCTAGGTTGTTATGCACCAGTTACCCGAGAACGCTTAACCACAGCAAAGTCTGACTTTACACTAAACTGCGGTTAGGGGTGGCCGTGTAGTCTTTGTGGGCTTCTAAGATTAGTGGTTGCCGCATGTTTTCGGCGGATACTGGTTTCGATAACGCAATCGCGATAGGAAATACATAACGGCGGATTTAGTCGGTTTTATCACAGGCAAGAATCGTAATGATATCAATATGTGAAATGATCATCGTACGACAATTTGATTCAGTGAGATGATGAACTATGATGAACTAAGATAGTGGTTAGCGAATCGAGTGAGGGAAAATAAATGAAGATAGTGAAGAGATTGGCAGCCTCAGAAACATCCCGGCAACTCCATAAATTGAAAGTGAAAAGAAGAAAGTTATGATTGTATAAGAGAGAGAATGAAGGGATAAAAAAAAAGTAGGACACGGTCACACGAAGACTATCTCAAAACACCGCAATGGTTTAGTTCCCCGATCTGCGCTCGTGTTCGATGGTCGTAACGAAGTCAAGGATGGACTCCATCGTGCATCGTCGTGGGCGAAATCCAGTCATTGGTTCTGGTAACACGCGATTTGATTCGAACCACCATTGCAGACATAAGTGGACCATTTTTTCCGCAAGCTTCCCAGCACAGCTAGTGAGAATTACTAGACGAAATTATTCTAACGCCCAGCATGAGTTTTCCCACACTTCAGTAAAGAAACGTCCTTCGCTAGTTTGCATGAATCTGGCAGAATTTCCTTACTCCAGATTTTATTGAATATTACTGGAAGGTTTTACTTTGTTCCGGGACCAAGATTTGCAAGTGCTTCCTATGTTATTTGGTCAAGACCAGGAGTTGTGCGCTTATAAATTGCCCACAGTGCGTCACCTACTTCATGAACACTGAAATCGCAGTCCAGTTATGAGTTATTGGAGTTAATCACTTCGGCAACGCTTTTTCTTTGCGGCCTCACGTGATGCCCTGTACACTGAAAGGGACATCACTGTCCCCGGTTGTGTAAGCGAAACACAAAACTCATTCGCCACTATTATTTCGGAAGTACCTCGTGGCAGGGCCAAAGCTCGGAAAGGTGTCTTCGCTTAACTGGGAATTTCAAAGAGCGCACTTTATTCCATACCGTTTTGACCTGAGTGAATGGAAGAAAAAAAAAATGTTGCACTAAGCGTTCACCATCGTCGTTTAGGAAGTTTTTCTAAAAGCCAATTAATTTTAGTGCAGATACACTGCGCCTCTCCATAGACGTCTGCTCTTTCTGATCTCCGATATCGTCTTTTAGTTGTGCGGCGGATAGCCTCGAAGCTTTTCGTATTAACCGTTTACACCAGCACAACCTCTCGGAACAGGCACCTTTTAAGTGGCCTTGGTGAGACTTGTTCTGATAACCCTTTTGAATTCTTCAAATGTCCAGGTCTCTTCGAGTTGCCTCGTGTTCAGAAAACGAAACATCTTCCAGTTCGTGCAGGGTACTCGGTGACATGGTTGCTGCGATGCTAACCGGAGATGGTGAATGAGTATTGGGTAATGGTCGCAGCTACGTGTGTCTATACCTGTGGCCCAGTTCATGTCATGAGAGCACAGTGTGAGATCAAGGCAACTGCCATAGTTGACACCTTTCAGGTACGTTCGTGAGCCATCATTGAGGATGCTTATGTCATAGTGATCAATAATATTCTCAATCAGTTTTCCTCTCTTGTCACAATGAACACTACCCCAAAGTATATGGTGGGCGTTAAAATTCACATACACTACATATGGAGCACTGAGTCGTCTGAACAAGGAGTTAAATTCAGCGTTTGTAACTGGAATTTGTGGCTCTATGTAAATGCTCACAACAGTATGTGTCATCCTTCCTACGTACTTGAGAAGCAACATAGTCTGGTAGATTTGAATTTGAGGAACAAAGAAGTGTTAAAGTTAAATCCTTGCGTATTCCAAGTAAACACCCACTTAGGCCTTCTGGTCGTACAGACTTGTACAATACATAGTTCGCCAGTCGAAACGAAATGTCTATGCGGGCTTCTGGTGCAGCCAGCATCGGAATGCTAAATCGAGCTATAAACTGTCTGGAATCATCACTTTTGTTTCATAATCTGTTTGCGTTCCATTAAAATATCGATATACGTTTATAAGCCTCAGTCTTCAGTGTGCCCAGTCACCGTTAAACACGTCGACTTAATGAGTGGTTTGAATCATTAACAAAGCTGGAACTTCTGGGAGACTTCTGGTGTCAGGAACAGCGCTAATAACCGCTTATCGCGCAGCGTAAAGCATAGGGAGGACCACTTGTTCAACGTCTCCGCGTTGTTCTTGCCGATTTCTTCGAGAAGCAGATGATGCGGACACTGGAGATGCACTCAGTAAGTTTGGGGTTGGCGCATCAGCTTCACTTGGAAGCACCGCATCTGGTGGGGCCGATGCACTGTCAAGTTGGGGTTTATTACTTTTGAGTTTCCCTTCGGTTGGCTTTCTGGTGTCTACAAAATATCGCGGTATGTTACCTATTTTTTTTTTTTTTTTGTACCCTGCTTGTGGATAGTGGCGGTGGGCGTACTACGGCCGGGTTCAAGATCGGCACTTCAATACGGCTCTCCCTCCGTTCATTAGTTCCTTTTCCCGTATTGTTGAGGCCGTCTTTCGGCATGAACACCCAGATAATGCAGCAGAATGTCCACCTCCACAATTTGTGCCGTTTACCTCTTGTCTGGAGGTGCATTCTTTGTGGCTGTGAGCTCCTGCACACACATTACAATGTTGGGGGCCACTGCAAAACCTTGCTATGTGGCCGTATTTTTGCTATGTGGACCAAAGTACTCATCTACCGGGTGATTAGTGAATCTCACTAAAATATGGTGGGACATTTCACGGTCAGGACGAAAGTGAAGAAGGGTACCCTCCGTTTTGCGGTGTTCAATGTTATCGTCGTCTTGTCGTCGGTAAGGCAGTTGTCGTTGAACAAAGATGACTCCGAAATCTTTTAGGTATTCTAGCAGCTAGCTGTCGGTATGCTTTACAGGTACTCTCTTCATCTTCCCCAGGTTCCGGGAGTATGAGTGGGGTACACCTGTTGTCACGTCAATTGCACAGAGTGACTTCACTGCCAGGAGCCTGTTCGCCGCTTGACGTGACGCGACGCAAACATACATACCATCATCTTTGCTGATACGGTGAGAAAAGGCGTTTTTCTTTTGTGAAGTTGAGGATCTCGTTTGCAACGGCCTTGAGATTTTTCCTCGAGAAGGACTAGCTGCTCACTTGTGACTGGCTTGAACACCACAGGTATCCCAGCCGGCCGGTTTCTCTTGTAAGATACCAAAATGAATGAAGTCTTGTCCTCATCCACTTCGATTGAGTCGCCCTCCTAGTTGCAAGACGTCTTGTCATCTCCAAATGGTTCATCTTTGTTGTCTGTACATGGCCGTTTGAATGGGATAGTTATTTGTCTGCCGGGGATGACCGATGAGGGTCCAGGGGTATCCTTGAAAAGATCGTTGGACTGTAGTTTTTCAGTCTCACTCTCAGACTGACTGCCTTGGAGGTGGTTGAGCCATGATTGGAGTCTTTGGAACGTCGGCTACTGACAAAGTTGTTCCTTGCCGAGCCGACGGAGCATAGTCTAGTGCTGGATGCCGTTTCCGGGAACTCACCGTCGGCTGCAGACCAGGCAGTTAACGGCCAGGACCACGGTGAACAGCAAAATTATCACGATCTGTTAGCCAGGACTTATATATGGAGGTTTTAATCGGGAGCCAAGTAGAAAAGCCTCAGATTTAGCCGAACTTCGTCGTCGTTTCAGGTGACTCGAAATTTAATTTTCAATAAACCAGTCGGCTTCCATTTAAAACGAAGGCCCTGTCGATGTGCGTGCAAAATATGAAAATACGGAACTCTGGACCTTTCACGATTACCGAATCTCGAGATCGTAAATATCGTCCACCAACTGACACTGGGAGTAACTGCATTTCGTTTTTCTTTCACAGATGTGGTCAAACAATAGCAACAAATTCTTATTCAATGTGTCACAGTATTGTGCGTCCCTTGACTAGTAAGGACCCGACGATTTATGTTCCGGGTATGTCGCTAAGCACGTTTCTCTCAGGAACTATACAGACCGCGCAGCATGGTATCGAGCCGCGTATAGCCGCCACGGGTCAGCACAACCGGCCCTCAAAAACCCAAGGAGATGGTCGCTAAAGCCTACCGTAAATTATCCTCCCTGTCATGCACGCCTCGCTCGCACCGACCCTTGCAGCGGGAACTCAGGCGTGACCCCTACCCTGTACCCCATCTGTGAGCGGTAGGCCGAAACCACCGACAACAGTAGGCTGCAGCGAGTGGCGGCGACAAGAAAGCTGATTCTAGATGCTGTGGCCCTTTGGGTTTTCTTCGCGAGTGAGTGGACGGCCAAGAGGTGATCAACTGCTGCCTAAAACGCGGAATGGGGCTGAATCCCGATTCGATGCGTTTCAAGGTTAATTCTTCTCGTCACGCAAGCGTCGGCGGGCGGCCGCAAAAGCGCGCGGTGTCGTAAATCTCGCCGTTCAACGTCTGTGGTCTCGTTTGCGTGAGCTTGGACGGAGACACGGATGCGCGGGCACATCCAAGCCGAGTTCGTAAGCCTTAACGGGAGCATAGAAAAGCGGCACAAGCCTTGTGTAACTATCGTCCCCAGAAGTTTTTTGTTAGCGGCTCGTCTAAACTTTTCAAGGCTGGTTCCCACATTTGCGCTTGAGTGTGATCAACCGTGCTGCAAGCTCTTTAAACTTCTTATATAACGAGAGAACACACGCGGGCACATGAGCGCGATCTATCGGCTAGCTCCGAAACCCTTTCCGATCTGCGTACAGCTAGACTAAAGGTCTTGCCGTGTTTGTGAGGTCAGATTTATACGCATTATCAATAAAAAATGGTCTTCTATATTATTTTTACCGTCACTTAAAGAACACGGTGAAATAAAGATGCGTGAAATATACCGAGATCGGAGGTGGTTTCCGTGCCACCCGACAGATGGCGACCCTGTGTTCTCTCGTAAGCGATCACACGCAACAGAGTTGATCACACCCAAACGCCGTATGTGTGAGGCAGTAAATATGTGGTCCGGTGCGACAAGAATTGGACGTATGTGTGCACATGTGTGTACGCGTATTGTCCGATTTTTTTTAAGTGCTTGCGTATGTTATATACATACGTGGATTTTTAACTTTTCGAAAAGTGGAGTCGCATACTATATACATCAAAAGAGAGATCGCTGCAACTTCCACTTTTCATCAAGTGTGTACACCAACCGAAGCATATGCTGATTTTTTTAGTTTCGCTCCGGCTGGCAGTCGTGCTCAATGCGTGTACTTTGTAAGGCAGCGCAGTTTATCCAAATAAACGGCCGGCGCTTGCTGGTGTTTTGCACTTGCAAAATCGTCATTGAGACCCAAACTTTACCGCCTGAATATATACCGAAAATAATCACATTCCTAAGTTCTGACTCTCAAGTGCCGTGCACCTAAAACAAAAAGTAAAAATAAAATTAAAATGAGCAATTGGACATTTTTGGAACTGCGTCATGCACTCGAAATGTCCCAGTGCAATTAAAGAAAAAGAAATATATTGGGTCCATACCTACTTTGGGCGCCACAAAAAGGAAGAAAGGACGACGACATTGTTCGGGTAATTTTACTGATAGTAATTTAAAACAGACAATCTCTAGACAAAAAATAAATACGGCGTGGGCAATTTCGGGTAGGCAGTTTAAATAGTGTAAATAGTGCAGCGACTAAAATTGCTAAGGCTCCGCTGCGCTATTTGCAGGAGCGTTATGCTAATAGACACCTAACGAAATACTGTCCTCTGTTGGCAGTTGGTGAATCCCTGCACAATGGCGGACTAAAATAGCAAGGCCACGGCACATTTTATGCGTTTAATTAAATTAGAAGGCAAAAAACTCGCCCACAGAAAAGGTGATTAGCGCAGTGGCGTTGCACATCCGACGATGTTTCATTGGCTGGTCGGCTCCTCTCGTCGGACGCGCTCCAAAGTTGGCCATATTACGGAATGACTTGCACTTTACACGATGTCATTCTTTCCGCCATTGTGAAGTGGTTCTGAGCTTCTAATAATCGGCATGTGATTTTCGAAGGTGTCTATATCGCTTGGGTAAGTAGCGGCACGAAGGAAACATTGGTGAGGATCCTAGAATACCCGGCTCTTATCTACTCGCTCCCTTTCTGTCTGCGGAAAGTTGTAAACTGCGGTAGAGGAAACATATAAAACCAGTTTAAGAGCGAGGTATTTTTTTTTTTTTTTTAGATAAAGGTTTAACGCGCAGATATCAGTTCCTTTTGTGTGTGTGTGTCTTTCGACTCTTTAACACAATGGTCGATTGCAGAGTATTTACAGCATCCAGTCGCTTGCAAAGATATACTCCAAATTTTGTGGAGGTAATCTGCCAGGCCCACAAAACGAACCTGGAGCGCTCACTCTACAGATATCCAATGCATTCGCTTTCCCTCAAAGCATTCGGGAAAGCCGATTGCCCAAATCTACAGAGGGAGCTCGGCTAGCGACGAGGCTGAAAATCTCTTTAGGCCTAGATCAAACAGTTTGCGCTGTGGTATTGCAGTATAAGCACATAAAAGATCATGCACAATGTGAAATCGCAGATTGCTTTTTTTTTTTTTTTCTTTAGGTTTAAACACGCAGCCTTTAGAAAGATACGGTGTATCTGTCACCGCAAGAATAAACTTCTACGCATCGCTGAACGCTCATTCTCCGCCCAAATGTAGCGCTAACGGCTCGAACCAGATTCCAAAGTTTCTGAACTAATCGCTTACAGGGACTGTCGACATTTACAGGAACTATCGACAACATCATCGCTCGATGGATATCCTCGATATGACCCTAAAAGTGCCAGACAGATGCACGACGAAACGTTCGAGCAGTCGTACATTGATTCGTAAAGATGGCCGAATTCAACCCGGGGTTCCTTCAGTCACTGCGTGATGAGCGCTCACGTGGCATCGTGATTGGTGCCACGTCAGTAACTCTATGCGGTGATTTCCTTCGGAGCCTAGACGAAACACTCGTTCGGAATCACACGTTGACTCGAAAGTGCCACTCTGACAGACAAATCGCAGCCCCTGGAATAGGAATACGTCGCGTATTTCGGGAGCAATGCACGGTCTTTTGTACTGGACCGTGTATTGTGATCGACACTAAGACGGGTCCGGTAATTACTTTTCCAATGACCCGCTTCGCTACGTGGCTGTTCTAATATCTAAACTTCTATTTATACAGCAAAGGGGCTGGCATGTTTGCTTATTTCTTATATTAAACCTCATTCCCAGCAAACAAGAAAAAAAAAACTGTCTGTTGTGATGTTATGCGTCGTCTTCTCGGCAAAGTTCTCACACACTTTAGCCTTCGGGTGGCTCCACTCTTTGACACACCGCCTGGCGCCAATGAAAGACTCGATAGATGATGGATGAGGTACGCCTTTGGTAGGCTTTGTAGTGACATAAAAACACACACACACATACAGCCACACATAAAAACACGCATCTTCTCGCCTGCAAACTCTGAAAACCATTCTGTGCTCCGTTTCACCCAACGTTGGACCGCAGTGGACGCTAGGAGCCGTTGGAGTCAATCCAATTGCGTGTCCCATAGGTCACGTGACCTATAGGAGGGGCGCAGCCGACGCGCAGGGCATGTAGTCACGCGATACGTTTACAGCGCTGGAGCACCCCCTAGAATGATCGAAGCCTCTGCACAAAAAAGTTTGACGTCTTCCCAGTGAGATCGAGCGAATACGCTGATTGGTCACGAGTGGTGCGTCAGCGTTCGGCTGGGCCTCGTGTCCGATCAACGCATCGAAAGACGCTCGGCATCGGGCTCGAGACCAACTGCCGAGTTGGCGCCAGACATGTATACGTTACCCCCCCCCCCCCCCCCCCCCAAAAAAAAAAAAAAAAAAAAACTAATTATATACCTTTACTTATTACTCGCTTAAAAAGTAACCAAATACATTACTCGTTACCGATTCTCAAAAGGAACGCGTTAGTTTACCTTAAAAGTAGCGAGTTATTATTCTCGTTACTTCGACGACCAAATACAGAACTGCTTTTGTTTCGTGGTTTATTGTTTTCTTTTCAGTAGTCGTTGCACTTAAGCAGTAGCTGCCTCTCGAAGTTTTCATCAGTTATTTCCCCGCTTCATTGAGAGTCTCCGGCGACACTGAAGAGTCGTTCTACCGACGTGCTCGAAGGAACGGCAGTGTTGTGCTTCAGGAAGAACTGGTGAATACGGGATTCCCCTCTCTCTTTTGTTCTCTCTGCTTCTAAAGTTCGAAGTTGACAATGAGTTATGTGCCTTCCCGCATTGGCAACCTCCGGGTTTACATTCTAGAAGGTCAGAGCAACGAACCTTATTGCGTTTGCTGGGTGAAGGACATTCCCAGCTGTAGAGTTCGACTGACCTGTTCAGCGATAAACATTGCGATACTCTCATACTGTTTAGTTGTTTTTCGGGTTTCCCATCTGCCTCTGTTGCCATAGACGCATACTCAGGCTATAGAATTAAAACGAGGCTGTTTAAACGTGGATGTACACGTTATTCCTCAAAAGCAACGAAATACCGCTACCTGTTACTTGGCCTTAAAAGCAGCTAAGTAGTTTCTCGTTCCTTTTCTAAAAACAAAGTAACTACACATGTTACTCATTACAGAAAAAAGTAACTAGATACAAGTAACTCGTTCCTAGTAACGCGTTGCGTACATGTCTGGTTCGCGCCATTCGATTGTGATGACGTTCCATAAAGAAAAAGGAGGTCGTGCGCTGGCCTTGATTATTTTAGGTAGCGTTGGCTGGTCTGACTGGGAATCGGGGATAGCCCATAGCGTCGGCAGCGGTACGTCGTGAGGTGAAACGACCCCCCCCCCCCCCCCCCTTATTTATCCCGGTAACTAAAACACAAGGGATGAAAGAGTCCGGGTTTTCCTGGATCTGGTAAAAAAGAAAATGCTCCACTTTACTCGGATTTCAAGGATTGGGATCCGCTATATTCCCTCCGTCAGTCGGTTCGGTCGTCAGCACGAGTTGTCGTGTTTTTCAATTAAAAGCCTCAAGCAATATTTATTTTTCCGAATCCAGATACATATGCCTTTTTTTTTTTCTTTTAATTCGCAACGTTACTACAATGGGCCCTGAAATGCGACCGCCATGCGCGCTCCGATGAAGAGTGGAACTCCACCCGGTGACCTAAAGAAGTTAAAGGGGCCATCAAATTATTCTTCGGATTCTTCCTCCTCAGCTTTCCTCCTCAACTCGAAAGCGAAATGAGAAATCACGTGGTCGTTACGTAGTATTTCACCCAACGCAATGACTCCGAGCTTTCATCGTGTTTTCTAAGCCCACCGTGACCATGCCTCTTGTCATTCGCAAACGATGATGAGTGCCGCCTCGGTACTCATTGGCCACGAACGCGAATCCAAATATTCGTCGACGGATTGATTGTTGACGAGCGCCTACGTCCGAGTGATGCAGTTCTCGTGTCCAATGCGTAAGCTGGGCTCGGCTGACGTGCTTTGGGTACGGCGGATACATCACAGTGAAAAGGCGGAGAGCTTTCGAAGGAAAGGAGGTAAGATATAGTCCGCTATATTTTCGCCTTTTCTCACCGAAAAGCAGGCTTCTTACTTTTACCCTCTTTGTTTTGTCCCACTAAACGATACGCGATCAGTAAACTCCCAATCTAAAATTATTTATCGCAGCACGAAATTAATTTCGTGGCTTCTTTCGGCCAGGCCTCCATGAAGCATCAGCTGACAGTGCTTCCGGAAGGTTTTCTTATTACATTTTCTTCAGAATCTTTCGACCAGTTTTCGCTGCCTTCGGATTTTGTTTGGACACCTTTCTGTGACAGCTCAGAGAAAAGAAACAAACAATGCGCGCGTAGCTTTAACAGTGTTGCCAGAGTTCCCTGCGTTTACGTGCTGCAGTTTGCGCGCTGGATGTGTCGCCTAAACCTAAGAGCTCGCTCTCTTAAACTTCTTTGTGCTTTATGTGCTATCTTAGCCTGTGATACAAGTATGTAAAAAGAAATATAAACAGGTCTAAAATCGTGTTCAAGAGAATAGCTCTTCCTGGGTTTCATCACTCGCTGTTCCATTTAACTTCCTCGATCCCGACCTGCGCTTAGGCTATCGAGAGGTCCGTAAGTGCGCGGCAATTTTAAAGTATGTCAACTACTCTATCAATGTTTAAAAGATAGCAACTTGTCATGCACCTGACCGCCAGCTTGTCAGGAAAGCAAAGCACGCATATTAAACGCGCGATCATCATCGCCGATGGCTGTTCGAAAAAACACCTCTTTTGGCGACGTTGTCCAGGGAAGTTTAATGTCTGCGGTTTTCCTCTGACAGCTTCCAGGTTCCTCGTACTCCTTCGGGCGTTTGTTAATGCGCTGCCCCGACCAATTTACCACGAAACAACCCTAGCAGCGTGAAATTTGCCGATGAGAGCTCGGTCCCGTTTCTGAGAAGGCCTCGGTATTTACGGCCCCTCGTTGTGCGGTTCGAGGAGCGACGCGAACCATCTCAGACGACGGTCCCAAAGAGGCCGTAAATAAACCGGAGATGAAATGCGCGGTCCTGGCGTGCTTGAGACGGCATCAATCAAAGTGAACGAAGCTTCCTCGCGTATGACAGGCATTATTGCACTGTCGAAGGTGCCTGCTGCCACACCATGGGAGTTCCGGAAATACGTATAGAATAATGTTTTCTATTATGCTTTGTTTGTTTGTTTGTTCGTTTCATCATCGCCCCTATGGCACGTTCTACTTGATACTTGTTACACTGGTTTTCGGTGCACAAAATCCACATTTAAAATCTCGATCACACGGTCCACCCGGTATGACCGCCCAACATTTTTTTGCCCTTTTTTATAAGCTCTTTCGGGAGGTTTTGTCAAACAGATATTACGATCTGCGAAAACAATGAAAAGTGTTTCTGCGGAAGCGTGAACTTTCCTTAATTGAAAGTGTCACTTGGGAAGCAGACGGTGAAGAGCAATGGACCGCCGCGACCTGTTCCACGGTAGAAGTCAAAGGAATAAGACTGCACGAACAATTTCTTTTAGAACAAAACTCTCAATGCGGAACGCGGAATTGCTCTGCATTGTGGTCCTCCATGCTGACGAAACTTTGCAACCGACGACGTTTCTTCTTGGCCTGGTATTAAGTTTCGCCAAACAGCCGACCTTCTGGGATACCTCTAGAAGTATATAAAGAACCAGAGGTCTTGGACTGACTCTGTCGACGATGGGAGCAAATTTCACGGAGCCCGCCGTTCGAATTCTCCCGACGGAAGCCGCGATTTTGTCGCAGGAGTCTGGTCGGCGCGCTCCACGAACTTTCGGTTTCAACTTCGTGTTTTACGAGTCCACTGATGTACTATAGCTATACGTGAGTGGAAGAACATCAGCAAGAATGCTTTACAGGTGTAAGGGTATAAGTTTTTTTGTTTTTGTTTTCTTAAAGGGGCCATGAAACGAATTTTGGGTTGGGATGAATGATTTTAAATTGGGACTTTACTAATCGCATATAGTTTAGTTGTTTAAAAGAAAGAGGCTAGAAAGTCAAAAGCCAGCTTTTCGGTACGAACATTTGAAAATATAGCGGTCTATTTTGTACCTTCTTGCCTTTGAAAGCTCTCCGCCTTTTCACTTTGATACATCCGCGGTTCCAAAAGCGCGTCACCGGCGCCAAACTGACGTCAGCAGAGCCCAGCTCACGCATTGGACACGAGAACTGCGTCACTCGGACGTATGAGCTCGTCAACAATTAATCCGTCGACGAATATTTGGATTCGCGTTCGTGGCCAATGAGTGCCCTGACGGAACTTATTGTCACTGGGGAATCACAAGTTCTATGGTGTGCATAAAAAGCACGGTGCAAGCTAGGAGTCATCGCACCGGTGCAGAAGGAATGTCAAGACCACGTGGTTTCACAATTCGCATTGGAGTTGAGGATTAAAGCTAAGGAGGAAGAAGTAGGAAAATCGTTTCATGAACCCTTTAAGTACAATGTTAGGGTTTCTTTACACTACCTATAGTAGCGTAAAAGATACCATTATCCGAGACTCCCAAACGCCTAAGAACGCCAACACCGAAGCCTTCTTGAAAATGCATCGAAAAGCTATATGACTATCGTTCAGGCTCCTGGCTCAATTTAACCGTGACGAATGTCAAGGCTGAAAGTATGTTTAAATAGACATTAAGAAATATGCGTTGTGACATTAAACAAAGAGTTTCACCACGCCCTGTGTCACAACAGAAACACTTTTTTTTTTTCATTTTCTAATTATACTTTTAGTTACATCGTTCGACAAGAATGTTCCGTAGATTGCAGGGACTGGCCGTCCAATGTGCTTCGCGAGAAAGTAAGCGCTCCGAATTTTTTAGAATAATTTAAGTTTGTACAAAAAACAAAGAAACTCGCGAGCATTTTATTAATATAGATTGCAGCTTTTTTGTTGCAGTCACTTCAATCAATTCATATTACCGGGTTTCCAACCTTGGTACCCTGTATTAACCGACAACCGCTTTCTCCTTCGCGTTCATTATGCGCGCTGTGTCAGGCTTTCACGATCGAAGGATAGGCGGGTGCGCGATAAGTAGGCGATGATATCCGCACTTAGCCACTTAGGCGCGCGTGTGACTGACGATTGAGCGGAAAAGCCGGGTCGACATGGGGATCTAGTCGGCGGAGCGCATACATAACATGACCAGTCAGGCGGGGCTTCTCCAGTGCTCCATAACGGCGCGATTCGGTGATGCAGGGACGGAGCCATTAATCGTCCGCTTACACGCAGCCGAACGCGTCAATGGAGCGTGACTGAGCGTGCGGTAACCGGTTGGATTGGTTCGTGTCACGGGACTTGCCGCACCACGCGTCCGTGTGTCGCACAGATGGCGGTGTTACTCTGGTTATAAAAGAAAATTTACAGCGCTGCCTGCACCACCTCGCGATGCATCGAGAGAACCGTCATTTAAAGTTTGACAAGGAGATTCACAATTTTGGAAAACTCAACCCAGTCGTAGGTTAAGTTTCTTCTCTTTTTTTTTAAGTGAGGGGGAGCAAAAAAGTAATTCTGCCGTGCGTTTGTTCAGGCTGGAGGAAGTTAGTCAGTCCCGATTGGCCGTCTGGTGTCCTCGCTGTAGAGGAGAAATTTAAATATCGCGGTTAGACCGCTAGCCTGGGTTCTTTAACGTGGATCACGCGGTAGTGATATACGACCGCACGCCGCTACGATCATCATCCAGATAAAAACGGGCCGGGGAAGCGAAGAATGAGCGTCGTCCAAGGATTTCACCTCGCGCATGTATAGCCTTCACTGCGCTCCAGGTCAAGGTGTACGGGACCAATGTGTTCCCCTCAGTGCGCCTGACAATCGAATCTTGCGGCGGATAGATTGTTCGAAAGCGTCCTTATCGGAAGAGGTGGTGAAGCTGCATGCAGTTCTTGGCAGACACCATCTACCAAGTACGTGGGAAGGTGTCTGGTGGGGAATGTATACGGGTTTAATAAAGTGGGAAAGGTTGGCTTCCTTCACGTACACGAGAAGGAAATTTAAGATGGCCCTTGAAAGTTTAGGAACACCCGAGGGTATACGACTTTTACATCTAAGATATCCGACTTCAGATGCCTCGGTAGTGCTGCGAAGGCGTCTAGATAGTGGTCTTGCGTGCGGACGCAGTCCGAAAAGACGTCCTTCTGCTGTTTCACCGCAGCGGCCGGGTGCCGTCCATGGCTGGGTTGTGTCTGGGTCCTCTTTTCGCAGTTCGTCTTCCTTCTCCCACTGGCCGCTAAGCATTGCGGTTCGTGCAGAGACAATCGCCCGGTGCGTTCTACGTCGTCTGTCGTTTACGGGTTCCCACCGAATGTAGCGTCGAAGGGAAGCGGGTCCGAGTCTTCGCAGAGGAGGCTCTCAAGTCACTCGCGGCGGGCCGACAGCTCAACCGCCTTAAGTGCCAGAAGGGTTTCTACTTCCTGTTCCTATGTGTGGCTGATAGAAATCATGATGCATATATTCACGTGCTTTTTGAGCACGACAACTCGCAGATTTAACCATACAAAACAGCGAATGCACAAAAGTACTTATGGCACCCCCACTTGAAGCAAATAAATATAAGAACTTTTGAAGGTATAATGTAACTTGCATGCTCCTTTTAATATAACAGGTAGAAAGGAGGCCCGCAAGCACGATACAACGAGAAGGAGCGAAAGTAATTCGAAATATGGCAAAATATTACAACGCAGGCAGGTCGAACGTCTCCCGTTTGCAGGAGTTCCGCGGTGACTGCCGTATTCGCCCAAGGCTACTTACTTCCAGTGATATCAAAAACGCGACAGTGAATGTACACGGAACTTCGCAAGAAAAAGCAACAGAGGAAGGATCTGTCGCTGCAAAATACCTGTTATTTCCGCGCCCCAAAGGGCACAAGGCGGAGGCACCAGTGTGTGTGGTCCGTGGACGTATCCGCGAACTAATTTCGCAATTGTTTCCACCCTTATGTTTGCTCGATCCTCACACCCGATTATTATCGCAGGCTGGGGCGTGTCAAACGAAACTACAGGTTTACTGCCTTCCGAGCTCCTTTTGGCTGAGCTGTTTTGTCTTCGTCTCCTCCGTAAGGCAGCTTACGATCGCTTGTCTGTCACGACATGTTCCCGCCATCGCTTCTAGAAGGCGCGGGAAGGTCGGAATTCCTGGCTCCGTTGTGAGTTCATCGGAGGCTGTTGGTCGGAGGGGAAATAAAACCTCGTTTTTTGACTGCCAGCAGTCGACCGATAGAATTATTAACGTCTTATTCCTGGTCGGTAGGAAAGAGAGTAAGGTTCCGGAGGAACGTGAGCGTTTTGTCGACGGCATTGCAACTGGGAAAGTCCCACAGCAAGCAAGCCCTCCTGCTAAGAAACGTGCTCTGCCTTCCTTTCTTTATTTTTACTGGCCTTGTCATTTACGGGGGCCCGCTATTCAACATGTTATATTGGTGTCGTTGTCTGCAATATAGGGCATCCTTATTAGGATGTTCGGTGCGTTGAAGGAAAGCTGGGCTGTTCCTCACGCGTTGCCGGGTATCGAGTTTAATTTTATACTTGTGTAACTCACAAATCGCGCTGGTATTTTCAGCGAGGCAAATGATATGTTGCTTGTAGTCTTTCTGTCGCCATTTTTGTTCAAAGTGACTTTCACAGTGGTAGCTGTTATGGGAATTATTTTTACCACTGGAAATGACATCCGTTGTAGATGCTGTAGTTGATGTTGTAGTTGTTGATGATGCTGTTGTTGATGTCGCTGTAGATGTAGTTGCTGATGTTGTAGTTGTTGCAGTTGTTGGTGCTGTTGTTCGAGCAGTAGGGCGTAGGGGGTCCGTCGTCGATGTTGCTAAATCCTTAAAAAGGCTCGCCCGCCGCTTGCGGGAACCGCTGGTCTGCTGCGTGCGAAATGAAGGCGTTACCACAGAGCCAACGCCACGGCGTTAACAACCCGCTTTATGCTTAATTATTTTTAAGTAGTTAATCCTAATTGCACGCGCTCCCTAAAAAAAAAAAAAAAATAGCCGATAACAAAATGCCGTCGTAGCACAGTCAATGCCAAGAGCTCGTGTCGGGAAACGTGCCTTCCCGCGCTCCATAACAAAAAAAAAGAAAAAAGCGTTTACAACAAAATGGTCAGATGTCTATTTTGTTCCGAACGCTTTATTTCACACGCCTTAAGGTGCGTGAACGGAACGTCAATGGAGAACGACTTCGCCGTGATGTGTCGCAGCTATCGCTCCGACTGTACTGTGCATTAATGTAGGGCCCCTCAATTTTTTTTTCTCGTTTATTTTCATAATAGGGCTGGAGGGGAATAAAGATAGAGCAGTTTATCTTGTAGGTCACCAAAAACCATCCGCCATATGTCGACTGGCCCGGTGTTCCCGTCGGAGGAAAATGGGATCCCAGCTGTAATTTCGTTTAAGACAGAAATAATGAAGCACTTAACACAGCGAGACGACGGACACTTTTTTTTTTCAAGAAAGTAGAAGTGTCGGTCGTCCCTTTGTCTTAAGTGTTGCATTCTTGCTGTCGACTCTGTCCAAAAACCAACACGCTCCCAAGTTTATAGTTTCGTTTAATTTTTTTTTCCCTATCGACCTCGTAGCTTGCGATGTAGTGAAGTGTATTATAACGCTCCAAACCAACTTTCTGTTCTTGTTTTTTAGCCACTATTATTTATATTTGAGAAAGGGGAAAGTTTGGGTGAGTTCTGCTCAGTTGTTACTTCGTAGCAAACCTCAAATGCGTTACGACATACTCTTTCTTTTAATGTGTCAGCACAATTAGAACGCTCGTTTTGGTGAAAACCCAGAGGTGTCTTTCGTCTGTCAGCGCCAAGAAGAGAGAGAGAGAAAAAAAAAAACAGGAAGGGGAGATACCGTGCGACGCTCCCGTTGGTCCGAAGGGCCGACGTCAGCACGCGTCAACGTCTCCCTATCTCTCTGGCGCTGACAAACTGACAGACACCGTCGCATTTTCGTCAAAACGGGACCTTTCGTTTTCGTCAATCGTCAAAGTCACGCGCGCAGCTTGCGCGGAGCCAGAGAGGAGGAAGCGCCCCGCTACACCTCCTAGATAGTAAAGCCCTAGTGCTGAATGAGATGGCGTCATCAGAGGAGGCCAACGCTGGACACAGATTGGAAACAAGTGCTGCGTCAGAGTTCGGCTTCGAGTCAAGCTTGAACCGAACGTTGACGCAATTGTGGTCTCCAATCTGTGCTCAGCGTTGACCTTCTCTGATGATACCATCTCATCCAGCACTAGGGCTTTGCTATCTAGGAGGTGCTTCTCCGCGGTACGGTGGAGTATGAGCGTGCTCAGTTGCCGCTCTGCCGTCACCGGTTGTTCTTCGCTCTGGGTTTCCGTAGTTGCGGCGAGTGGGCTGTGATGTGTGTGTATAGCTAAAACGTTGAATGCGGTTCCCTCCCCGAGTGACATGAATGCGGTTCCTTCCAAGAGTGGTATGGATGACCGTATCCAAGGGCGTCGACGTAAAGTACAGAAAAGAGGTGAAAAAAATTACAGGAAGATCCATTGGTGGATTCTTAGGGAACGCGTTATCATGACCCTTGTGGAACGATACATACGCCCTCCTTCGGGAAACGCTAGCACTGACCCCGTCACGGGACCAAAAAGAAGCAGCGAAAAATAGAGGAAGTAATCGAGAAAGCCAAAAGAGAAAAGTGAAGCGGTCAGAGTTAGCGTTTCCGAAAGGGAAACGCGAGTGGCGTTTCCATGGGTCATGCAACATTAGCATGTTGAAAGGACATGCGTCCAACATCTTATGACTTTGGAAAGAACTTTCTGTTCAGAGAAGGTGCCTGTAAGCCAATCACACGTATAACAAGCACTTTTGTCTGTAGCTATTGCTCTATTGCTGTGCATTCCAGCTAAAGCAAAACGGGTCATAGCGAAGATAAGGGACATGATCGCCTAAGCTCCATCATGATCTTGAGAGCCTACGGGCACTATGTACAACACGACTGATAGAGTGATTGATTGGATTACGAAAGTGCGATTCCGTAGAGTTCGGAATTATCATAATAAGCGTACTCTGATACCATTAAGTTTTGTGAAGTGGCCACAAAACCTGCAAAGATATGTGTTGCCAGATTCTGTTGCCACTGTAAATCAGCCATATAAGGCATACTGGAGTGTAATGTAGGAAATATGTTTGTTTCAATTTGTATAGTATATATTACTTCAATAGCTTATTACATATATGATATGAGATCGTAAAAGTCAGAAAATTATCCTGGTCTTTATCATTCGTCCTTTGGGTCAATTTTTACGCTTTCCCCACAAATACCTCTTGTGTTGGATACATATCATATTTCGACAAAAACCCCGAGACTGGGACAAAAAGGGACGGACAAACACAAAGTTTTGAGACTTTGTGTTTGTCCGTCCCTCTTTGTCCCAGTCTCGGGGTTTTTGTCGAAATGTTTAACCACCACCAGCTCGTTTGCGCCCTTACCTTTTGTTCACATATCATATCACGCTGACGGTGTGCTATGTGCACACCGTCGGTGCACTCAAAGGTGTCTCATGCTCAATCCTGAAAAAGTTATGGTGCGGTGGCGCATGTGCATTCTAAACCAGAGGCCTTGCACTCCGATTTTTGCTTTATTTCTCCCTCACTAACCCTAATCTGAATATGTCATGCCGTAGTGTACGGAGTCAGACATTTTGTTCCGGTTTACTTTTGTTTTGTAGTTTTCCACTTTCCGGCATCGTCCTCCTCCTCCTCAACCACTAGCGACCAAGCAATTCCCCAGAATAACGCGTTCATTATGACCCTGGTCACCACTCAGCAAACTCGCCTTTGCAACACATAAAAACACACTAAGAGCGAACTGACCCTCCAACCCTAGAGCCACGCAACTATTCACGCCCATTGCGACGTTTTTGGGGCCAGCTCTGATACCTCAGCGGCACGGCCACGCAAAGCAAAGCAAAAGAAGTCATTTTCCGACCGCGAAGGAGCTCTAACCTCTACCGCGACACACCGGCGGCAAAGGCCGACGGGCGAGCGAGTTGTCGTCGCTTCGGGGTCGCCTCCTCGGCCGTCTTCGTCGCCTCGTCCAACCGAGCTTGCAGCGTGTGCACGCGCGTGACACAACGGGCGACTCCACGGGCGACGCTTCCTGCAGACGCTCGTCTTGTGACTCGGCGCGACAAGTCATCGGACACGTGTTCGCTCGCGGGAGCAGGCAAAGACGTGCCAACTCGAGGGTCAAGGCCAGCGCGCCTCAACAGACCGTGAACTGCGCGGCGTGCATGATGTGCCAGTGCCCTCGCGCGACGCCTCGGCTGCCGCGGCAACGCGAGCGAACCGTCGTCGTTTGTTACGTCCAGCCGCGTCGCCGCGTCACGTAACCTCGGCATAACACGCTGATCCGGCGTGCTTTCCAGAGGTGAACTCTGCGTCTTTTGTGCGCGCTTGACCCACCAAGAAGCGTATTCTTGTTGTTGAAGCACTCACACCGCGGCGCACTCTGTCGACAACGACGTGCAGCTGTTCACCTTTTCTCTCTGGACGACTCGCAGTAGGGTCGTCGTGAATTTTGCGCCGTAAGTCCTCTAAACAAAGACTGCATGTGTGAACAAGCTGGGATTGACCTTTTCTTCTGCCCACGCGACTACGGATCTTTCCAAAATTCGCCATCTGCGCGCTGCCATCTTTGTTTGCTACTGTGGAACGCCTTCTGAGCATGCGCTGTAGCTCTGTTGTGCGTATATCAGACGCTGCGCATTCGTCTGCAGCTCAGTGACTCAGCATTTTTCGCCCGGGTGATAAGCGCTGGAAAGGTCTCCATACCATGCATGTAAAAAGGCTCCATGAGTGTTTGGCCAATCCTAGAAGGGTGTCTACAGCGACGCCTTTGGTCGCGCGCGTTAACAGTCTTTCCGTTATCTCGAAAAGTGAAAACGACTATCTATAATCGGTGACAGGTTAAGCACCTAGTAGGTGCTCCGCCTCCAGCACGAGCTTTCTGTCTTTGATAATACTACATGGCACACGCAGCCAGAGCCCAGCGGAAAGCAACAAGCGCGCATACTGCAGCATCTATCTGAGTACGCAGCGTTAGATATTGCAGCTCCAACGCAAAGCATGGCGGTCAATGGGGCCCAAACGACCGTTGCTTCTCTGACGTCGTCAAGCGTGCTTTGACAAACATCGGGCGCTTAGCCTTTTTAAGTCATAGTACCGAGCAAACGGACAGCCTAGCAGCCTTATTTGCTGAGCAAACGTTCCCAACCTGCTTTCACCGTATTCTTTCCAGATTGAGACCCGGAAGGCTCAATGAAAGGGAACAAAGTAATAGGCTGACCCGAAATTATCCTGACTCGAGCACAACTTTACCCATAGAGTATACATACAGGCCAGTTAAATGTTTGAAGTTTTTACCCGGACAAGAAACAAGAAGTGCAGTTGTACGGGAGGCTGCCACATGGTATATGGCCGCCGCCATGGCCGTGCTTCTGCTTGCATGCATCGGGCACACGCCAGGGCGCCATGCTTGCAAACGTGAATACATCTCGGCACAGTTTCTCCGCAATAATACAGTAGCGCTCTTTTAGCCGCAAACAGATACGATTTAGAAATCAAGAAAATAAGATCTAAGCGTTCAACTGCCTATCTCTAACGAACTCACTTCATTTAAATTGCAAAATGTGTTAACATTTTTATTCTTAAGGCAAGAGGGTCCTAAATCGATACGCATCTCCAATAACTTGAACTTGACCACATATACAAAGCAAGGTGCGCTGCTCTAGACAGCGCACACGTTTCTTTGTATCTCTACTGCGATCGCGTCCTGTCGCGACATCAGTAAACAGCTTGACAATACCCTAAGCACAGTTTAAATCCAGGATTAAGGAGAGGTGGTTTAATATAAATATTTGAACTCATGAGCGTGATTTGTGTTTACCCCCTGCCCTCACTGTCCCCACGTTCCAGAATCAAACCTTCTCAACACAATGTCTATCCTCAGCATACCAACATAGCGCGTTCGTTTTCATAAGTGATGCGCCGTACGAAGCGGTCCTTTTTTTCGCCACAGGATAAAAGATCCGCGCCGCGTTCACCGTGCGGGCCCTCCGCAACACTGGGCGCAGCGCGTGTCTGGGGCGAACTTTGAAATCGAGGCCCTCGAATGTGTCACGACGCCGGGGACAAGGCGGGCGTTGCGTGTGTCGCATGCGGTGACCTCTGGGGGTGAACGGCCCGTGGCGGGGAAGCCCCTTGCGGAGGGCGAACAACCTCGGCGGAAGAAGCCTCGCTTTGTCTTCGACGCAAGCGTCTTCTCGTGACAACTCAAGGTCCGTGTCGATGAAACGCTTTTCGCCGCTCGTCCATGGGCGACAGCACCTCGGCCTAAGGCGCGTAAATTGTTTTTGGTGCACGTACGAAGGAAAAAAAGAAAGGTCGCGAGGCGTTTATTTAACAGTACTTCGGTGTGGTGTCCACTAGGGTACGTTGCCAGAGTATCGCATTCGATAGAGTCCGCTATTACTGTTCAATTTTAGCTTTGATCGGCCATTTTGTTGCCGAAACATACACGGGGGAAGGGGTTTCGGGGCTGCCAAGCCCCGTCTCTCGAGCGGACTCGCCGCGAATTACCACCCGAAGTTAGGACGCACCCAGGGGCCCTAAACTCGTCAGACACAAAGATGCAGCCGAAAGTGCGCGGAGCGCGCCGTTTGGACGTCGGCGAGAAAAGCGCGAAGTCATCGTCGGGATAGGCCAATCGGTGCGCTCCGTCAACTCCGGCCCCAACTTTATGTTTGACGAGTGTAGAGGCCCAGGTCGCGACGCGCTACCTGAAATGACCGGTGAGACACGGTTGTATAAAAAACAAACGATATTAAGAGTGCCTCAAAGACCCTGTAAACTAAAATGTTACGAAAACATCACGCTCCCGTCAATCTGTACTAATCTCTAATAAACGTTCCTACAAAATTAGCCGTTTTTGTTTCGTTTGTTTTTACGCCAAAACATGCTTTCTAAATGCTCACGATAAATACGGTAAAGAAAAAAAGATCGAGCTATCATCTTGGCGCTTCGAGCCTGGGAGTTTCAGTACTCTAGGAGCATTTAGGGCCTAAAGAAATTCCATGACTGAAGCGTAGGTCCCCGGAGTTTAACATTGTGACAATCCGATAAAAGTGCATTGTCACGGCGCTAAATTTCTCTGTGTGTTTTGTGTCACCGTGGCTAAACCAGTCACGCATATCTAATCCTGGCGTATCGGCAGCGGTTGGACTTAAAGTGAAAGAGTACGCGGAACCATAGCCTCCTCTATGCTCACAAAGCCTGGCAGTTCGACGATTGAACCATAGGTTGTCCTGTCGCATGGTCTGAAGCGCGAGGACCTGGTAGCACAGAGCATCAAAGAACCATTTCTGGGGGACCTGGACGTCAGCGCACAACTTCTGCAGCGGCGAGGACCCGAAACACACTTTCGGATCGTCGCGTCTGGCCGCAGCGGCGAGACGCTGCGTTTCGGCGCCTCGCCGCAGCGGGGCGCCAGTCACGTAGCTTTTCTTAGGCTCTCGTCTCATCCGTTGTCTGCCGCTCCACCTTTTCCATTTCGGCGGCCGCTTCTCGTGGCGATCTGACAGGCTGTGTTACGGAACGCAAGTTCGTCCGCTCCTTGCGCAGGGGGTGGCGGTGAAGTCAAACGCAGCGGACTCTGATTGGCTCTGACTGGAAGGGTAGTGGGTAGACCTCGATGCTAGCTGCCTCAAGCACTACAGACATTTGCAAAAATGGCCTTCTGCGCGCTGCCACCTTTGCCTGTTGGGCTGTGGAAGGTCTTCTGGGCTTGCGGCGTTGCTCTGCTGTGCGGTGTATGAGACCCTGCGCATGCGTCCACAGCTCAGTGGCTCAGCATTTTTCGCCCGGGTGATAAGCGATGCAAAGGTCTATAGCCACTATCCTTCCAATGAGAGCCAATTAGAGCCCATGGCGTTCTGACGACACCGCTACCGCCTGCTCAAGAAGCGAACGAACTTGCGCTCTGCATGAACTCCGTTAAACTCCGAGTGAAGCGAAAAATCCAGGACTATACAACCCTGATCTTTTTTAATGAAATTTTATATTGACTTGGTTATTCCTTTTTTTTCTTTTTTTTTTTTTTTCTCTTGTGCTCGCGAACGTTGAACGCGTTAAGTCAGCGCTCCTCCGCATTTCACACCGCGTGATGTTGCGGAGTTCCCCGTACGCACTTTTTACACTTTAAATGACGTGATAGAGAAGGTTTTCTAGTCGTGCGATACTTTTGATTTGACATAAAAGGGGCGCACGAATTATGACTGCGTCATCCGGATATGTAGGTGGTTTTGGCTGTGGAATATATGAAGGTTGTATTTCAAGTTCGCCTAGCGGAATAGAAAAATGTATTGAAGCATACCCTCTGTACTGAGAGGGCGATGGGAGTTGTGTGCTCGCTGCATTAATCAACCCACAGCATGACATATTTTCAAGCGTAAACACTTTCTCTCCATCGAATGTTGATTCAATCTGCCAGTACGAAGCCAGCGTCGCTCGTCGAATCATATATCGTTACACGATCATAGTCACATGTAGCCATAGTTGAAAGATACACACAGCTGTATACGTTGTGGGATCAAGATCGGATTGGATTCCGAATACGGTGTCGGCGCTTACCTTTACGGTCGCGCTGTACGGAACATTAAAGAGAGGCTTGTCTCATCCTCACCCTATGCCTGTCTCTCGCCCGGGAGACAGTGCGAGACCCTGCAATCTGCAGAGCAGCGATTTATTTCCATGGCACTGCTTTTTTTCTTGCGTAGTGACGTGACTCAATCGCGCGGTGCAGGTTCACATACAGCCATGAGACTAGTCGCAGACGTGACAGACGAGCATAGCACAAAACCTAGACAAGTAGAGCGCTGTTACAACCAACAACCAAAATGCTATAGCAAACACAAATTAAAAAAAAAATATTTTATTGTCAAGGTGGCTCTCTCCCCGTTCACATATTCACTCTGAATATTTCGGACAAGTTCCAATATCTAAAACTATTGCATGCAAGAAAAAATAAATAAACAGGAGGAAGAACGTTTACATAACAAACAAACATTCGGTAGTATTGATCGCACCAAACAAATAATTACGAAGAAACGTCGTTCTCCAAACACAGATCGCATGCAAAGGAAGGCTGACCTCAAACCTCAGGTTGAATAACAACTCGCTCGGTCTCCATTAATTCCGCAAAGTTATAAACTATGAGAGACCTTATAACAGAATGGATAATGGGGCGAGTTGGTAATTGTTCGTCTTGAAACAGCGCGACTATAGCACGGACGAAGAGAGAGAAAGACTGGGCGACACGAACGCTGACTGGACGACACGAACGCTGAGGTCAGCGCTTGTGTCGTCTAGTCTTTCTCTTCGTTCGTGTATATACGTAGTTGCGCTCTTTCAAGATGCGTGAGAAACCGCCTTTTGAATTTCTTGTGTTTGCTTGTTTCAAGTAGCGCACAATTTGGCTGAGGTCCGGAAATCCTTTTTATAATAAAGCTATTCGTTTGCATCCAGGAATGCTGACCCCATGAAACGCACGCGCAACAAACCATTATTTTAACGCCGGAGAGGCATATACAACACTCGCCAGCAGCCCGACAAGTTGCATCTCGTTCGGTCAAGGGTCGCGCCGCCCGCAGACAAAGACGCATCGCGTTAGCGAGGCCCAAACAAAAGAGCCATACACACCGCCCTCGACGGTGCTCAGGTGAGCCGCTCGTTGTCGACGCTACCTGCGCGCCTCGAGTCGTCCAAGATTAATCGTGGTGCCCGAACGACGATGCGGCGGCGGCGGCGGCGGCGGTGGGCGTCATGAGGTCATGGTTTCGCCGGTTCACTCTTGACACACAGGCGGCACGAAAGACCCCGGAATTGATATTCCACCGCGCACCGCCGCCGCGGCCCCGATGCAAAGTTGCGTTGCCGCGTAGCGGGGCAAACGAGCCTTGCGTTTTTGGCGGATCATACTTCTTGCGGAGAATGCGAATGATGGGGTTGGATCGCAGAAGAGCGCGGGATTGCTATGCGTGCGACCGCCGTCGGTCAGAGGAAATGGTCAGGCGGCCAACCTTCGGTCAACATTCGGAGCGGCGCCTCCTTTCACTTTTCCGACTCACCGAAAGCGCGTTTTGTTGCACGTACGCTGAAAGTGGATACGCCTAATATATGCCCGTGGATGAAGGCAGTGAGGAGTATCGTTGAGAAGAATCATTCATTCTGTACACACGCGGACAATCGCTCTTGTTGCGTAATTATTCGGCGTTGCTTGATGGGGTGAGTTTGTGCGGGGTCACGCATGAATGGGCCGTGTGGATTGTGTATACGTCGCGTCATAGTTGAATTGGTGAGAGCAATGTGTGCTCGGGGACTGGTTTGTGTTGCGTATGGGTGTTTTCGTTTTTGATGTCGTTCGGTGCCCTCGATGCGAATTTTGTTGGTTCGTCCGAGGCCGAGTTTCGGAGGGAGAGGAACGTCAACATGGACGCCGTATACACCTCGTTGACGTGTAACGATCGAGTGGAAAACCTGCCGTAACGCGTAGAAAACATTGCGCCATTAGAAGGGGCAGAGGAGAAAAGTGGCGGTTACGTGATATCAGTACTTTCAGAACTAATCAGATTACTAGTGGGATTACTTTTTAATAAATGGAATCAAATAATTACATAGTTACTCCTAAAAGTAATCGAATAAAAGTAATTTGATTACTCGTATATTGTTATCAGCGTGCCGTATAAGTCTGCGCAACGTTGGGCAGAAATGTAGGGATGCACCAAGCAGCAACGCAGTCTACAGCCACCATTGGCACCGAGATGTTTCCATGGCGCCCTCTTATGACTTCCCCCAGCGTGGCGCCACTCCCGGTATTTGCCTTGCCGTGACGTCACGAGTTGTAATCCTGGTTATTTATCATCACTTGCGAAAGACAAGTTCGATGGTGTTTGTAAAAAGCGCGGTAGACACTTGGAGTGATCACATCCTAAAACCAACATCGTCAACGTTGGCAGTATGACATTCCTCTTATTTTCGTCGACGAAACAACAATTACTCCCTTTTTAAGACGTCCTAGTGGGTGTCTGGCCAATGAAGGCGGACCACAGCGACGCTTTTGGTCGCTCACGTCGCCGAAAGCTATATTTTCAGAGCGCAATATTTTCCCACGCTGATTGCAAACACCATAGAACTTGTTCGCAAGGTAATGACGTCAGGAGAGGGAAGCATAGGAGGGCGTCACCAATACATCTTGCCGCCAATAGAGAGCTTGGAGCGTGAACGCGCAGCCAAAGCACGGTGGAAGGCAACAAGCGCGTGCTAACGGCCGAGCATCTGAAACGAACGCCTGCGCCTCTCATCCTGTCTGTGACCGTAGGCGTACGAAGTGGGTGGTTTGTGTGTTGTTGAACGTTCGTAGTCTGTCGGAAAAAAATACCTGATTTGCGTAGAATTTTTTTTTTTTTTTGTATATATATATATATTTCCCGTACTAATCTTGAAATATGAATCAATACTATACGCCGCCGTATAATTCCGGCAATC
Organism: Ixodes scapularis; assembly: GCF_016920785.2. NCBI lineage: Eukaryota > Metazoa > Arthropoda > Arachnida > Ixodida > Ixodidae > Ixodes > Ixodes scapularis. Next base: position 103,255,349 of record NW_024609846.1, read on the forward strand.
TCTTTCGCCGATCTTCACGCCTTGGTGGCTCAGTCAATACTCCGGACTGCGTCCAAACGCGCGGAGAGACCATCGTCCGCGGCGTTCGCGCGGTGGCATTCGCCGCGAAAGGTCCTTTTCTTTGGGAGCGTGCACGTTTTAGGCCTTTCAACTTAGCCGCGAACATGCATGGTGACACGCCTTGCGGGCTCCTCTCCTTTGTAAGCGCCAGATTCCGCCCAAATATAAGATCAAAAGGCCCACCGTTCCGAAAAAAAAGAAAGAACGAACCCAAACCGAAAGAATTTAGCAGAGCGTCGGATCCTGTTCCAGACAATGCGCACGCGCGGTTTCTTTGCAGCGGTGTGACACACCCAAGGGGGGTAGCCGGCGTACCCAAAGAACAAGAAAGTAGAACTCTGCGTGGCTCTCCTTCTCTCTCGCGGGCCGGGTGGACCCACCACCGCCGCCGCGCATGCCCGCCGCAGCTGCCGTGCACAGAACGAGCAGCGAGGTATTAAGGCAACGCCTTCTGGTGGGGCTATGACACGGGCTCCGGCGCATTCCGCCATTGACGTGGAGCTCATAACTATAAAGGGCTGTTTATACTCCGACGTTGAGCGCAGTGAACGCAGCGTAGCGCAGAGCGCGCGCCTCTCATTGGCCGGCAACCAGGAACTCGATATCTAAAATTCCCTATTAGGGAATTGTAGTAGACCGTTTTTCTTCTCTGCTACGGTATCCGGGAAGAAAAGGCCGCAGCTGCGCATGCGCGCCGCCAGCCTTGTCTGCATAGTTCAAGATCTTGTGGCGGACTGAAAGAGTGCTATCCGTCTGCTTAGCGGGCTGCGGAAACGGTCGACTACAATTCCCCACTTTGTGCGCTCTGCGCTACGCCGCGCCCGTCGACGTTGCGTTGGAGTACAAACGTACCTTAACGATCGTTGACAGCCTAAGGAGCGCAGGGCGTGATGGAGGGATAGTGGCTATACAGACCTCAAAGCAAGCTGCTTCGAGGTCTACCCACTATCCCTCAATCAGAGCCGATCAGAGCTCGGCCTTCTGACGTCACCACAACCCCTGTGCAAGAAGCAGACGACCTTGCGCTGAGCATATAATCATTTCCAGCGTCTGTTAATTACCCGGGCAAAATATACCGAGCCACTTAGCTAGGACGGATACGCACGGTGCCCGATATTAAGCAGAGAAGAACTATTGGCCATGATCTGAAAGCATTCCGCAGCCAAGTGGATAAAGATGGCCGCGCATAGGAGCCCATGTTTGTAAGTGTCTATACGAACATCGTTTAAACGTTCTGGCAGTCCTGCAGTCAGTCATTCTCTCGACGTCCCTGCTGATGCGTCGCGTATACACCAGGAGGCGTTGGTTTGGCCTAACGTTGACGGAGGTCATCCCGCAGCGAGCAGCAACAACACGTCGTTGGTCGGGGGTCGCGCTGGCGTACAAAGGCGGCAGCGACGCTGCGGCTAGACTCCCTCCCCCCGATTTGCAGCCATGCTGCGGCGGGGAAGTAGGTCGGATGCTCACCGCGGTTGACGCGAGGGCGGTGGAAAACTACGGTTTCCGCCCTTCGAAGACCGCCCGAAGGAAATGAACGCGAACCGGAACGCCAGCGAGGCGTGGCAAATGTTCGGCTCAATTGTACCCTGCACCGGGGTTACACTCACCGCGACGGAAGTTAAACTCCGCGCACACTGGCCCCATCCACCCGTGACCACTGCGGAGATCAACGAGTCACAAAAGTGAAATGGTGTTAAATGGAGTTTGAGGAGAGAAAGATAGTACGCGGAAGAGTATACCGTAGCGGCTGAAAGGTCAGCTTTTGGGCAACGCTGCTTTTGCTGAGCCATCGTCTAACCAGAGGAACTGGTGAGCTCGTTCAATGCACATAGCGCAGTACGGTTAGCTACAACACGTCATCGACGATATCTGACAATTTAGATGCCAGTCTTGTACACGTTACCCCAAAGAAATGAAATCGATTACAATTACAATTGCTCTCGCTTAAAAAGTATTCAATTAAATTACCTACGTGATTACTCGAGACGAAAAGTGATTGCCGTTACTTGAAACCGTTACTTCTCCGATTACTTCGTATTTTCAAAACGACAGAGTTTTCTGCCGGTTTAAAGACGGGTCTTTTGTACTGTCCGTTATCAGATTGGAATCATCGAATTATCGGATATGTTCTTAATGCACCAATTTCGGTAAACCGATCCTTGGCGGAAATGTTGTACGAACAAAAGGCGCCATTATAAAGGAGAGGAGGATAAAGTAACTGTTCCAAACAATTTTAGTACTTCCAAGTAATAAGATTACACTTGTGATCATTTCCGAATAAATGTAACAAATTTATTACAAAATTACTCCCAAAAGTAATCGATTACGAGTGATTTGGTTGCTTGTTGTGGGTACCGTACAAGTATATGTTACTTACTCAGGTGTGCGTCGCTTCACGGCCACTCGATCCTTGTTCCCGCTCTGCTGGGAACGGCCTGTCGACTGGCTGGTTTTGCCGGTGGAGAATTCCCAAAATGTCCGTGGTGGCACTAACCGTCGGCTATACGCTAGCTGGCGGTCAAACATGTACACGGCGCTAAAAGAAAACTATATACACTAAAGGATACTAAAAAAATACTATTCCTAAGCACCTTTACTAGTTACTCGCTCGAAAAGCAACTAAGTAAGTTACTCGTTACTGAGACTTGAAAGGCACGCGTTAGGGTAACTCAAAAGTTACGCGTCACTTTTTATTCTACATAAGCCGTCATTGAGGGAACTTTAGCGAAGGAACTTTAAGACGATAGCTACCTTTGAAGGTAACTATACTCTTAAATTTCCCTCACTTTTAAAACAAGTTCGGGGAGAACACGTATTCGCTCACGTGTCGTTTGAAATAATTATACTAAGATGTTGCCGAGAGTGTCAGCATTTGTCGTTCCTGCGCATAGAAATGCGGACGGTTGATGGCTGGGAATGATTTCTATGGAACTTATGGAATGCAGTGTTCATATTAAAATAAAACGAAACAATAAAGAGTATAAAGCAAAAATAAAACTCAAGAGAAGACGAACGTCCAACACATGAAACTTTGTTTTTTGCCCAAGGCATGTGAGGATAAACTCTTCAGACCGAAGCGCGGTCGACGCCATCAGTGAAGTGGGCTCAACGAAGAGTGACTGTTTGTTCATTCCTTTTGGGACTGCTTATCTGACGCTCCAGAGCCACTGCGCGAGTTGAGGCACTCAGACAGAAAGTAGCGAAAATTATCTATTAACAATAAGTTGCTCGAATGAACAAACAAGGGCAAGAACACAAAGGCACGCTTAGCGCTACGTTGCTCGTTCTCGCAATAGTGCACTTATTTTCTCTCTTTGGTCTCGCTAATAGAGATCCTCACAAAATGATCAGCGTATGAATTTAAAATGGTTTGCGTACCGAAAATCCAAAACTTAAAAGCGAATGTGCGATGAATTTTACAATGAAACATTAATATCGCCGTGATTTAGGAGCTCTGCCGCTCACTGCTGCAAAAGGAGACATCACTATGGGGGGCATTCACTGGATGCCATATTTGAGGGCGATGTTTAGGGCGCATGCTCAGAACTAGCTTACTTTACTAGGTTGCTAAGACCGGCAATCTTGATGGTGTGGAATGCACGTTGCAAAAGAACTGTGGAAAGCTCACCGTCAGCACGCGCTCAGTAGTCGCGCACACAGATATGGCCGCCAGTGAATGCTCCCTATACTGCATGGAAACGCAGCTGTCGATTCTACCATGCTGTTACCTGGCTCTCGTCACCGACGAGCAGCGCTTCCAGCAATTAACTTGAGACGCTAGGCTAGAAAGGAGTTGCTTCTAGACGATTGGAAGTATAGACTTTTTCGTTTCCTTTCGTGCTCAGTCATGTGGGTTCCGTATCTCCATGGTATGCGGGACGAAAAAATAACAACGCATTTCAACCTGGAATATGCGAGAAAATATAGGTTGGGCGAAACAAAAATCTTTGACAGTCACGCATTTTTCGTGAACACCTTTTGTGGCGGGGGGAGATCAAAATTATGTTTTAACGCATACCGAAAGTGACGACATTCAAGATGGCTGCGCCCTTGCGGAAAAGGTGTATAGGGCATTTGGATGCCGCCATGTCTCTTCTCGTGATGGCAAGTGCGTGCATTCGCAAATTCGCCAATGCTACACTGTTAGCAAGTGCCGTGTATTTGGTGAATATTTGGGGTGAAAAACACGCTATTTACACAAATTACCATAAATTTACACGATGAGTAACGGATAATACGTTCAGATATCACGCGAGGTTGTAAAAAACGTGTTTTTGTTCGGTCATACACGCATAACCGTGTAGCCGACCTCGATAACACGCATCGCCTCCGGCGACGACCGCGGCATTGCCGGCTATCGAAGCACCGGAATGCTTGGGGACACACTTAGAAAGGACCGTCGAGACAAATGCCGCGGAAAGAAACATGTCTCAGAAACAGATATGCACCAAAAGCAATTACGCCATGTCGCGGGACGTTGGCGAAACCCGCGCTTACCGTGGCTCGCCGCCATTTTCTGGTCGATGGCAATGGGGCTTCCCTCATGTCGCCCATGTTTGCATTTAGTTTAGGGCTCTTGATAATAGTTTCTTACACACCACAAATAAAGTCATGGGTCCAATTATTCGTTCAAAACAGTTAAAATGGATATAAAAAGCGTGTCTTCGATGTGAACACGTGACATTGCAGTTGGTTTCGTTTTTGCTTCAACCTTCAACTGCTTCAACTGCAAGCGATCTCGCCGATCTGGCCATGGCAAGCGCAACGTCGATGTACGGTGGAAGCAAGAGCCGGTTGGCTTTCGTTCTTTTTGTTTGACCGGAGAAATTTCTGGCAGCCGCTATTGTTTTGGTTTGACGGGATGCGAGAAGCTTCGCAGTTTGCGAGCACATAGTGAAGACGTGACCGGAGAAGTGCCCCTGTGATGTTCCCGGAAGACGGAAAGTACCATTCGTCGTGTGTGCTTTGAAAGCGAGGGGAGTCACAGGGTCCACGAGTGCGCAACCACAAGCCAAGGTTCACGACAGCGCTGCGTTCTTCGGCGATCTCGTTCTGTTTGGGGCAACACGGCGATGCGAGAAAGGGCCGAAACGTTCGTGGTGTGTGGTGCGGTGCTTGTAGGTAGAAACCCGCACTAACGCGGAGCTCATATTGGTTGTTGTGGGGTTGCGTTTGATGGGTTTAGCCCCGTCGTCGTCAGCTGATCCGGTCCAGCTGGTCGGGGAGGACGCAGCGAGCGTTCTTAAAAGTAAATCTTCCTTCGTTCCGTTTCAAAATGTGGAAGATTCCCGACGCATACCGTGAGTAAAATGCTGCGGACGTTTTCAACAAAATTACGTCGTTTTAATTGAACAAGGGACTTCGGATAGTTTCCCTAAATCTGCCGTTTCTATGCTTCGTGTCGTTAGACTGCATTTGCACAGCGACGTGCTCGCACAGCGACGCACACCGCTCGAGTAGATGATTCGGTCCCGCAAACGACCGGTTATACAGAGTTTCAGGGAAACTTAAGTCACCACCGATGTTTTCCTGTAAATCTCGTGTGACTCGTGTGAGTTTGTTGCGCTCATCATGCGGTGTGAATAAACTAGGGCAAGATTTTCTACCTGCCCACAGATGCATGAACTGAGACCAATTTTTTACGTAGAGAACATAGTGGTTTTTCTTTACATTGGGAAGAGGCCCGAATTTGTCTCTTTTCCCTCTGGCACTGCCCCAAGTTTCAAGTTGCAGTTTCAGTAGACATACCTACTAACAGGTACAAACTGCTCTAAAGCAGGTAAAAGACTGGGAAGTCAGGACGGTGCGGACACCGTGTTTTGCGCTTCTCGCAAGGTGACTGACGCTTTTGCGAGGTATGCGGAATATGCAAACGATTTTGTTATGCCCTTCCTTTGCGTCTCCAGAAAAAAGAATAAGATTATTTACAAATTTAGGCGCAATCACAAGCCAAGATTTACGATAACAGTGCGTTCGCTTCGGTGGTCCGTGTAGTGGTATTATACGCTGCTTTCTGCAACACCGCGTCATGACGAAGAGCTGGAACGGTCACGGTCTGTGCTGGGCTAGCGGTTGACAGAAACCCGCATCGCCCGCATCGGCACCGAGCGCACTTGGGCTGTTGATGCTCGAGCCTTTCATACGCGGCTTGTCGCCAGCTGATCCTGCTGCTCGACGGTGAGGAAGCGGCGAGTGTGACCTCTGAAATAAATGTAAATCCTCGTTCATCCAGTTATCCAGTGTCAAAGTGTGGAAGATGCCCAACGTGTACTGAGGGCGGGAACTACGAGCGTTTTGCCTTGCTTTTATAACCGAAACCAGAGCAGCGAGATAATTGCCTTGCGTACTCCAAAATGACGCAAGCAATATGTTTCAACAGGTCGAGTACGTCACCGCGGATGTAGGCGAGACTGTGCACTGTTTAAACGCTTGCAGTATCCACGAGTGCTACCAGAAAAACGACGTCAACAGAGAAGGAGCTCGCGATTTTAGCATAATGCAGTGCCACGGGCTCGTGAATTTTCAATGTGGCTATATAGAAATATAAAAACAAAAAAACAAAAAAAAAAACGCATTAGCGCCACATTAATGATCACGAATAACACCGGTCGCAAACTCCCAAGCCTCACCGCTTTGCTCGACACCAACACGACATACGACAACAATCTGCATCAAAACGCCCCAAAAGTGAAGGCGTCTGCTCCCGTACGCGTACTACAACTAGCGGAAGTGAAGTGTTGGGCGGATGTCCTTCACAATAATATATATAAAAAATGCCTTGCGCAAGTATAATTTCCATTGATTATTGAATACGTACTGATAAAATCCCAATCATTTGTTTTTCTATCTGATTCAAGCGAGTCGGACTGCTCATAACACTGGTCGAGCATGAAAATAACAAAAATTTGAACTTTTTCATGGCCGGTTTAAGATTTATTGTTAGTACATCGTTGTTTTTCGCAAAGGACTAATTTTACAGATTTTGCCTCCATACTTTTTAAATGCAAACAGTTCTTACATACGGCTGTCCATTGTGCCGTGTTTTGTGTCTTCTTCTATAAATCGGTAACGGTCAGCGACCAACGAGCTCACCCGTACATGGCAAGCATATATACGCCGCGGGGAGAGTCCGTTGTTAGTAGGAAGTGTCGGGCGTAGTGTCGGTGTCGCTGCTGTGTCCTACGTGGTGCTCGTGTTGTCTGTGATGTAGGTAGAGTAGCAGCCTACTCGTGATAGTTCCCAGCGTATTAACCGACTTCTGCTTTTTTTTTTCATTGGTTGCTAGAAATCGCACTAGGTGGCGCAAGTTACCGTCCGATTACAAGAGTTTGCTTGAGCTATTTATCCATGTAAGTTCAATATTCGTTTTTTTTTTTTTTTTTTTTTTTTGTCTAGCGGTTTTGTCGTAGCTGCCGACGCCACCGATCGCCGACGATGCACGTACGTACCTTTGCACGTAGCTACGTCCGCCGCTCGGAGACTGTTTACTGTGCATAAAAGACATCGAACGAGAACGAACGCGTCCTGTATGCTTTCAGTTCGGCTGAAAGGCGCGGCTGGCTGGGCTCGTCCCTCGCCTGTTCTCGGCTGCTGGCCGCCATGTTTCATAAGGAACACGTTGAACCGTGCTTCTCGGAAGGCAAACACGGTGTAGCGTGTTAACTTTACACAGCACCTCATGTGTAGACGAAAAACACAGATGGCTCCGTGTAAAACGAACACGTTTCGACGTGTCCGCTATGGGACAACGGTTTACACGTCTGGGCGTGTTATTTTTGCTAACAGTGTACGTTCACGCGCACGCTGCACATGCTTGCACGCATGGGGCACCAGTGAGGCGCCATGCCCGCAATCCTGTGTACTCCGTTCCACTTTAAGAATTAGTGTTGCAGAAACTACAAGTGCAAGCTCCGGGCTTTCAGCGTCCCTGCCTAGCGCGCGCTCTCGTGCAGTGCAAGCATTGTTCAGGGCTACATTAGGGTGCCTCAATGTCCTTCTGCTTAGGGTGAAGCCACCCTTTGTAGTACCCGATGCCGACAGCACGTGCTCACGGGTAAAATACAAAGAAATTGACGAAAACACAATGTCGCCATAGCACAGTCAGTGCCACAAACGCGTGCCGGGACACGCTTTTTCACGCGCTTCTGAACAAAAAAGAAAAATAAAAGTCAATAAAAGTCAAGCAAGTCAATTTTCCCGCTAAATTTAGCGGAGAAGCCAAATGAATGTGCAGGTTTGTGACGTCGCATAATGCAACACTCCGCGTTGCATAATGGGACGCCACAGACAAAAATAAAACCTGTAAATACACATTGTCGATCGCGTGGCTCGGTCTGGGCTAACTTTGTCGAATATTTGTGGGTTCGGACTATACTCTGTCAAATTTATTGACAATAAGAGAAGGCAACACGCTACCAGAAAGCGTTGTTGCTGCAGGCACCGTTTCTGAGGCCAGATTCATAAAAAACCTCTTATCTGCGACAACTTAGCTACGAAGTTCGTAAAGTTACGATCATCGTAAGATGAGGCGAGAACGGTATTCACAAACGCGTTCTTAAGTGAGAGGAGGAAAGTTACGACCACTTACGGAGAAACGATGACTTCCGGTGCTGTTGCTATGGCAACGGCGTCTTCGGCAAAACGAGCAACCAATTAGAGAGCTAGGCATAGTTCGGAGCACGTGGATTTTTAATAACAAACACAGGCTAACCACTCGTTGATAGACAGCTCTGTGTATGTCCTGTCCTGTTTGTGTGTAAATGTTTAGTGTTCAAGCTGATTCTCATAAGCACGGGCGGCCTAAGCCTTTCTTTCCACCACCGCTTGTCTGGGGTTCGTGTTCGTGCAGTGGTATATCGACGCTAACACGATTTAAACGCTTCGTTGACTGCTACAAACTCGATCGCTACGAAGTCAACACAACTGTCATCGTTGGTAAAAGCCCCGTGCCAGTCGTTTGCAAAGCGACGTAGATGGAAACAAACCGCCGCGGCGTTTCTCGCGGCCTCGGAAATGCAGGAGTGAGCCGACGTTAAAAAAAGATACGTTTGAACTACTAGAGTGTCAGCAAGAGTCACGCAAATACCTGTTCACACTTGGAGCGGACGCGTGCGTTTGATCGAAGTGCTGGATTCAGACTGCGTTTCGGTAAGAGCTTTGGGACCGATCTTCTACGATTGCAACTCGATACTGACGTGACACTCGGCAAAGAAAGGTTGGACCGGCATCACGTAGCTCCCACAAACTGATATAGCTCGACAGTTCAAAATGGCATACTAATAACAAAGTGTACATACCGTGTTGCGAAGGTAATCCATACGGCGTTTATTTGAGCTCTATAGCACACAAAACAAGGAGATAGAATCGAGTAGTCCCTTTTCGACGACAGCGTTCGTCACCGCTGCCTCGGAAAACAAGGTGATCGAGATGATAAGGGGAATCGGTTGACCTCTGAAATTTAGTTCAGCTATCAAACTATTCATACGGGGAGGGTCCACAAGGGTCGTGCGGGCATATTCCATTCAGCAAGCCAGCCGGTCGTGGGGGGCAGACGGTCTTGGCCAAGAACCGTCTGAGCAATGCTGCTCCGGAACGGGTCGGAGTGCCTGCTAGGCCTATATATTCTGCCGAGCTCGCTTGGTTGGTGGGATCGTTGCCTTTTCCAGGTGTCTGTGGATCCAGCGTTCATGTTCGTCGTGGTCGGTTTCAAGTACTTCTTCATTTTTTTCTTGCAGCTTGAAGTCGGGACGCGCAAGAAGAGCAGGTAGAAAATAAATGTCCGTTGGCCGGTCGCGACCGAGCAGCTGAGCGACGTTGTCGGCCATGTTAATTTGATCGTAGAAAGTGCGTAAGACAGCTTCGGAGCTGTCGTAGGATTCTGTCGTAACCTGCGCAAAAGTTACGACATCTTCGTTTCGATAATACGGATTTTCTCTCAAATTTGTCGTACGCATTTTTTTTCGTCGTAAGTTCGCTTTGAGAATCCGGCCTCTGAGTTTGTGAAGTGGCTAGATCTGTACCAGACTTGCTTGTCTACTCGATTGCGTAAAATAACGTGTTTTTTTTTTCACAGTGTTAGGTGACGTTTACCTGAATTTAAAAAACACCTCCGGTGTTCTGCGTGTTCACTATTTATTATTCTTCGCCTTTTCCCCACTCTTATTTCTGTTATGGTTTTCGTAGTAGGGACTGAAATTATTGTGAAATAAAAAGAATAACAAAAAAACATCATTCTTTGATCAAACATACAGGCGGGCACTGACGACTAGACAGCTGTCTTCCGTTGGTTTTCCCATGTTAGAACTAAGAAAGCCTCGAATGGGTTCAGAACCGATGACACGGGTGCATTGCTCACTCTGCAGGAAAGAACCCAGTTCGGTTTTACTCCATACTCGCCCGGGTGCATGTGCACTGCCCTCGCACGTTATATTCTCGCGTTGACCTTTTATCGCTCGTGAGTCGTGAGAGTATGGAACAGCTCATGCGGGGATCACTTGGCGTCGGTGATTTGTAGCCTCAACCTTGCGGACTTGATCGGTCCCGTGCGTCGCTCATCTTCTATGGGTGAGCTGCGAGCAAACAATGCTTCTTTTTTGGGGCAATGGTCAGGAACAATAGCCGAGGCAGAAATAGAACGAGGGGTAGCGCAACTTGTACCGAATATCATTTGAGAATAAAGCTGTTCGATCAGATCGGGTCTTGACGTGTCAAGGTTCAAAGTTGCAATTCCCACGAAGAGATTGTGCGAAGTGCCCAGCAGTCAAAAAATGTCCACATATGACCATAGGCGTATAAGATAGGATACCTTATATTGTTGGTGGGTGAGAAATTGCATCATAATTATTTTATAACAACTCCAATTTGTTTTCCCGCCTCGCGGTTTTCAAGTGAGTATCTGGGCGTTAAAGCTTTGCTTTGGGATGAGTATCCACCGTAGGTATAGCTAGGAGCATTGCCACAGCTAAAGACGCGTATGCCCGCAAACTTTTTCTCACTGCTGTCTTAAATTTGAATGAACCGAAGATTACGTCGTTATCTTCAAGTTTCAAGTTTCAAGTTTCTTTATTCCTCTTCAAACAAGAAGAGAGGGAGGAGGGAAAAAAGCAGTACAAAACTGCTTGACAGTGCCCTCTCCTCCCCCAACAGCAACAGCAGAAGAGGCACTCAAAACAAAAAAAACGCTCTCAAGAGTACAGTAACTTGATTGCATTGAATGCACAGTTATGCCACATTCTTGGAAAACAAAATGCGATAAAATCTAATTCAAAAATCCCAAACATATAGTCATACATTGACTGACACGATTACCGTATGAACAGAATATAGAAAATTAGGGAACCATTTTTTGCACATCCCATACGGTAAGACGGTAAGACCTGCGCACACCATGGAATACTCCGATATGCGCAGTGTATATAAACTCCGTTTAACCTTAAGTTGAGACTGCAGCCAAATATTTCTCCCCTTGTCTATAGTTTAGGAAACGGCCCGCCGCCGTTGACAGGAGCACTTCGGGGCTCTAGCTGGCCGCGTAGATTCACGTGTCCGGGAACTCTCGCCCTCGGGCTAGGAGAAGATCTGTGGCCACGACCATCCGCGGAAAAGGCATATATTTACGTTTCTAGTGGAAAAGCGAGGCTCGGCACGTACTGGGACGTATACAGAAATTCTCTAAAACAAAACGCCGTCATGACGTCACGTGAAAAATGCGACCGCCTCTGCGCTACTCCTTGCTGAAAAAGATACGTTAAACGTCTGCTAATTTCGTACTTTGGTGAAACAGTTGGCAAAGTATGCTTAAAGGGGTCCTGAAACGATTTTCCTACTTCTTGTAAACCCTGAGATGGGGAACGATAAAAAAACGGACGAACACGTTCCCCATCTCAGGGTTCACAAGATGTCGATTGATTACCAGCTCGCCTGCACTCTCTCACTGCTTACAATTTCCTACTTCTTCCTCCTTGGCTTTAATCCTCAACTCAAATGCGAATTGTGAAATCACGTCGTCGTGACATTCCTTCGGCACCGGTGCGATGACTCCTAGCTTCCACCGTGCTTTTTATTTACACCATAGAACTTGTCATTCCCCAGTGACAATAAGTTCCGTCAGGGCACTCATTGGCCACGAACGCGAATCCAAATATTCGTCGACGGATTGATTGTTGACGAGCGCATACGTCCGAATAACGCAGTTCTCGTGTCCAATGCGTGAGCTGGGCTCTGCTGACGTCAGTTTGGCGCCGGTGACGCGCTTTTGGAACCGCGGATGTATCATAGTGAAAAGCTGGAGAGCTTTCGAAGGCAAGAAGGTACAAAATAGTCCGCTATATCTTCAAATGTTCGTACCGAAAAGCTGGCTTTTGACTTTCGAGCCTTTTTCTTTGTGCCAACTAAACGATATGCAATTAGTAAAGTCCCAATTTAAAATCATTCATCCCAACCCAAAATTCGTTTCATGGCCCCTTTAAAGTGTATTTCTAGTCTTCTAATAGTACGTGAATGGTACTTTTATGCATCTGTACGCCATGTACACATTAGTTGCCAGACTCGGTCTACACGCGGATCGCACCGCTAAAATACGAAGTACATTATAAGAGTACAATTATATATTGGCACGCGCGTCGCTGAGCGAGTGCAGGCGTGGCAGAATGGTTACCGTGCTTGGATTTCGCGCGGAGGCCCCTGGTTCGATTCCTGGAAGCGGAAGCTCCTTTTATTTATCCTCTCACCTCAGCGTTCTCGTAAGTTCGTGAACGTTGTCGTCTGATCGAGGTTTGAATGTTCTACGCGCCGAACGTTCTACGCGCCGAACGTTCTACGCCGAATGTTCCAGAAACCCACGCGGGTACAAAAGCTGCTCCGCGTGGCGGTTTGAAGTCAGTTTCGCTCTTGCGCTCGATTGTGCTGCCGACGTGCGACGCTACCTCTTCGTACTTTTGTTTTGGGCACAAGTTCGCCCCTATTAAACGTTCAGTTTCCTACAGCACTAACCGTCCTTCTGGCAGTCATTCGCAGTCATTCGTGACATACTGAAAATATACTAAAACTATACTTCGTGTTTACTGTTTTGTTTCATAAAAGTACGAGAACCAAATGCTTCGAGAATATTGTTTTTTTACCGCGGGACAAGCTGCCGTACGCGAGAACTCAAGAACCTCTTCCTTTGCTTTACAATTATTAATCATTTAGACGTATATTGTTACAGCTTTGGATAAGAAATACCAGGCTTTTGGGTGTGTCGGCGAAATGATCCAATATCTCATTTAAAACAGCTTTATGAATACATTAACGAAGTTGGCGTACCAATAGCGGCAACATGTGGAAACTGTTACTATCGGCATTTATGGGTGACTTCATATAGCTAGGCGGCATTGCCACGCGCGGAGCGTGTTTTTGAGTCCTATATATAGCACGCATTTGCACGCGGATTGCCGAGGTGTGAGTGTGCGTTTGTACATCTGACCATATGTGCATATGTGATGTGCCTATCAATGCACAATAGGTGTTTACCGCAATATGGGCTAGGACAAACAGGTCTAATTTGTTTCTATTAACGTCTCGGCAGTAGCACTGTCTCGAAACCCCCTTCCCTCGGTGTTTGTCGTCTTTCCGCGTTAAATAACATTACTGCAGCTATCACAAACAAAATTACTTTTTTTAAATGCAGTAGTATATTGACGATAAAATCGCTCTTCATCTATGTTGCGTATATTATTGTAGTATGCGTATCGAACTTGTTATGCAGCATGAACAGCCTATTCAGAATGCATAGTATAAATTTCGTCATGCGGTATTCAATGCGGAAGAGACTTTGGGTGATACTGCTACGTTTTGTTTCGAGCGCTTACAAGTAAATAGAGGACTTCTTCCTTTCTGTTCGATATCCCTCTATCTATAATGGCTATAGCCCCCCTTTTCCTCCCCCTTACCCCCCATCCCTTTCATAGGAACTGCTGCACGCATCTATAGGACGTTAGCACCCATTTCTGCTGGGATGTTTTCGTTTCTTTCTCGCAAAATAGACATTTGCACAAAGAATTTCTGATCCGGTTGGTCGTGTCTACAACGTAAGTCGAAAGCTAAGAATATTTCTCCCCATAAATAAGCGCGGTTCTTCCGACTGCCGGTACACCGATACAATGATATTACGCTGCGCGTGTAATCGTACAGGCTCGTAGAGGAGTAAGTTACGGCCAACTGCGCAACCCACAAAACTTACCCGGATAGAGGACGCGAGCCATAAAAATATAACTACCAGTAAGACCCAAGTTCAACGTACCTTCACTTCGAGGTAGCTTTACAAAGCGGTACGTCGAGTCAACCACGCAAATGTAAGCAAATGACTCATCTTCCATAGAGAGGTGCACTAACCGCTTCGTGAACAAGCACAGCTCCCCCATAATCGCGCCTTCTTTCGGGCGGGGTATGCATAATTTGATACGCCGGCTCACCGACCGTAAATTACCGCACCAGACCTTTTTGGGTGGTGCAGAAGTAAACGTCGTTTTTAAAACTTTCCTCACTTTTTTTCTCTCTTTTTCTTTTTTTTAGGGCCATACCCGTCAATTTACACGTCGCAAACGCATCACGGGCTCGTGAAATAAAAGTTGTGTTGTGTGCGTTTATGTAGTGGAAAGTCAGTCTCGATGAACAAACAAAAGATGTAGCCTGCGCAGTACCGTGCTAGCACGGGAACTCAAGGTCGCTGCTTTGAAGCGTTCTTCTGCAGAACGAGTGCTCGCGCTAGAAATGCATGTCTCAAAGCCAGGAGCACGGTCTAGCTCGCGCTTGTATAGCGTTGGCTACAGTCTCAACTTAAGGGTGAACAGATTAAATAGCCTGGAGTCAATGGAGAGTTTTATTATATCGTTCCGATACCTCCTTTAACTATACCCGATAACGGTACGATGCATGCGCAAAGGCGGCGGCGGAGTTTCGGGTATCCTTATCGGAGTCATCGCAACGATGTATACTAAAACTCTACATTAGAGACTTTTAGGGAACCGTCTTTACACGTTCGAGATGCTACGATGGGCCCTCCGGTACGCACTGCTCATATGCGAGTCTTCTGTGGCAGCGCATGCGCAGTTCATACCGGAGGGCCCATCGTATACCGTATCGGAAGTGCAGGAACGGTTCCCTAAAACTCTCGATTAACGTGCGTCACGCGGTGATGCACGCCAGTACAATGCTCATCTAGATCAAAACAGGCAGGGGTGGGCCTAGAGATCCCTTACGTTCTGCAAAACCAGCTTTCGCTATAAACGTACTCCAAACTGCGATGCGCCGAGACACTCGGCCACCGATCCCCCGCTCATTACATGCAAGTAGTCAAGTCGCTACTCCCAGCCTTTGGATTATTTTAATGACCCTCAGGTTGAGGAATTCTTTCGGTATAAGCAAGCCGAGACGTATATGAATGAACCATTACTCGCGCGCGCGCCCGCAAACCTTGCTTGCTTTTGCGTGGTCGTATTCGGCGACGACGTGGCTGGCACCTTGTTCGCAAAATTCGGAGCGTATAATCGACACCTTGAGGCTGCGAAGGAGGCAATTAAAGTGGGCTCGGCACACTGCCACGCGAAGGTATCTGGAACGACGACACAAAATTCATCCTCAAAGATGCGCGCACGCCACAACAGCGGCAATCAAGTTGGCTCCAGAGACGTGCATGAAGCTGGACTGGAAGACGCCTTCGCGAGCGATACCGCGCCCTGCGTTTGCCCACTCGAGCGTGATCTGTAGCCGGCGCACGCAGTCGGCGGGCGACGCGGCAGAGAATAGTTCGTCGGAGTCTGATCACTCTGAACTCAGTCCGGTCATGGAGGGCCATTTAAAGTAGCCGGCAAATTTCGCTGGCCCGAATGCAGTGAGAGCTCGGCGTTACCAGGTAAAGCCGGGCCCGCAATAGTTACGCCGGAGAGCGCCGCTTTCTCGAGGGTCTTGTCGTTTCCTCTGCTTGCTCTCATTGCGTGGACCGTTCGGGCAATGCGTGAAAGTGGATTCGGATGCACGCCAAATCGACGCCTGCTGATGGCGAATGCATCTCTTTGCGTAATCTATCTTTGGGCTGACTTCAAGTCATCGCTATTATGCTGTGGCGACTGGGAGATAGATATCTGCAGGCGGCCGCAGTACGCTATCCATATATGCTACCAGATATTTTTTTTTTTTATGTCCAGTGTTTTTTCTTTATCTGCCTATTGCACCACCCACAATGGTTGACCCTCCTTGGGACGCTACTGTACAGGCCGTTAATATGCGTTTCATTGCTAGAACTCTAATAAAGGCAGCATTGACTCCAGCCAATATCATCCTGGTACTGCAGCCATCGGTCAATAGCATGTTACCAACGTGCGTTTGGTATTAATAGCAGAGCATAGAAAAGGCGCGGCACCGTGAACGTGGGCGTCAGCATGTGTCTTTTTTTTTCAGCCTCATACTATATGGTAATATGTCATCGCTCTCAACCACATGATTTAAAATACGATTTTAATTCTAAATGCCACAACTACAGTCACGCCAACAGACAGAGGGACACAAAGAATGCCCTAGCAAGTGTAATGTCGCAGTCCATCAAATGTGCAACCTGACAGATACGGGCCTAACGCTTTCGCGATGTCTAAAATTTCATGGCCATTGTAAAACCTGATAAATAATTCTCCAGAAACACGAGAAAGTGACCAGAATACGTTTAAATCTGATACATTTTCACGACAACGGTATACGCCACATGAGTACACACTGAAATGTTGTCACTAAGAGGATGCATTGATTTATATAGGCGGAAAGTTGGTAACGCTCGACCTTGTCTCATTGAAACAAAAAAGCGAAGTGCTGAGCCAAAACGGACACTATGGTCATACGTGAATAGTTTTTGTTTCAACGTTGTTGAAACTTGTTATGTGAAAGCGGGCATCCCGACAGAAAGGAAGGAGAAGCGGGATCTCGAGAAAAGAAGGCACGAGATGGACGATCGGGGTCTGGCCATGAATGGACGGTGCCGGACACTTGCAATGAAAATATCTGTTCAGAAACGCTGTTGTTGACCTAATCTACTAACGACCAGTCAGCCGTTCTTCAGACAAACGCCATCGTTAGAAAGTATTTATTGGGAACACCACCCCATCTTAGAGGCATCTTAGAGGCAGGCTGGCAGCCTTTAATTGTTTATGCATCAGATGTCTTTCGCCTACAAGGGTGCACAGATGCAACCTAGCGAGGCATACACACTGCACGTTTGGCAATAACAACAAGATAAATATAAGGATTTTTGGTTTTATAATCAACTTTCATTGAGACTTGGACGTAGTTCAACTACTCTACTCAAACTACTGTAGTTTAACTACATTTCCGAGTAACTTGGTAGCTTTCAATTACAACTTTATTTGCGTAATTAGTAGTTTAATTTAACTACATTTTTCAGGTAACTTCTACTGAAATTACTAGCTACTTTAGAAATATAGTGCTTATTTGTCTCATCACAAAAGTTTGAGCCCAGAAATAAATAAAACGCCGGCAGATGAAGTGGCATTTCCGAACAAAGGGCCCCCTCACATTCCGTTCCCGTGCACATATACTCGGTAGTCGTAGAAACTGCACCACAGGCGTCCTCGGGCCAAGGTGGCGAGGAGAAGCCAGAACATAACACCGTCGCGCTCGAACGCAGGCAGAGATGCATAACAAGCCTTGGTCGTGTATTGACCTAATCCGGTCGCACGCAGGCGCCACGCCTCCAGCTGCAACCGTGAAAGACGGGGAAACTCCAAGGGGTGTTGTTTTTTTTTTTGTTTTTTTTTCATGTTGTCTGCCTTGAATGACTTCTGACTCAAGCGATGGGTTCCACGGGAGGTGCCACTGGAATGACCTCGAAGCTGGGCGCCTGTGGCCCTGTGCCCATGGTCGCCTCGTCGTCAGCGCATACTCCCTTGCAAAGCCTGACTCCCTCGCGCACAAACGCAGATACGGATAATCCGTTCATGGGAGCATGTTCACGCTTTCAGCTGCAACTGTACGAGCGGCGGTGCTTTTTCACGGAACCCTTCGCGTCCTTCCGACCTTCTACACCAGGGAGACCTCCTCTTTGTTGAAAACTATTTACTTGTCAGGCGTGTCAGGCGCGTCAGGATACGTTAGTCGCCGGCGAGGATTACGAGTCAACCCTGGGAGATCCTTTTGATAAACCCGGCATCACCGGCGAAGTACACTTCGTTTTATCTTCTGTTAAACCAAAACAATTAATTTTTTTTAGTAGCGTAGCATTAGCACTGCAACGAGACGCGCAGTCGTACGGATGTTCTCATCGTCGTGGCGCGAGACTTGATCTCTTGACGGTCAGATGTGCACTCGCCCAGCGTACTCTCCGAACGCTATGGGAATAAAGAGGGACCAGTCATAACAATCTTAATTTGCCGAAGAAAAAAAAAAGAGAAGCGTTTGTTATAGAATACCTTTTAGCCGAGGCGAACCTCACATGTTTGGTCATGGACACCAAAGGTGCCGACACTCGCTTACCCGACCATACACAGCCCGTTTCTGAAATTCAACGCTGCCGTTCCATCCAGCGCCACGGTGGAACGTCTTTTTAGCTTGGCTGGGGACGTCTTTAGGAGGAAAAGGGGAAACTCTCCGATAAGAACTTTGAAAGTCAATTGTTTCCGCGAGCGAATAAACCATTTTGGAGAAAGCGCAAGCCATGAAATTACTGCTTTTATTTTAGGCTCGCAGGGTTTTTCACAGATGAAAACTGCTGTTCATTTTGCTACTCTACTTTAATTACTTTTGGCGCCGATACTCAGTAACTTAACTACATTTTTTGAGTAATTTGTACATGTCCGCTTTTACTATACCGCCCTCCCCCCCCCCCTCCCCCCGTCCCCCCCCCCCCCCCCCAAAAAAAAAGGATACTTTTTTTCTTTTCCCCCCCAGGCAACATCAGTTCTATCTATGGCATTATATCCCGACATTCAAATAACCCATTTTGTTTGCTTCGTGCTAAGCGCTCTTAAAATCACACCTGCAAAGTTAATCCTACAGCACACATCTCCCAGACCATTCTCCTCGCGTGGGACAATTCGCACATTAACTAAGCTGGGGCAAGCACGGAACGGTTATATAAAGTTTCAAGGATGTATCTTCCAAATGGGCGCAACCATCTTGGAAGTTGTTTAAAAGTAGCACATAGGCACGCAGCTCGCGTTTGCTTCAAAACTGAGGATCTCCGGCTCCTTCATTTTGTCTAGAGCCACTTCCCAAGCTACGCTCAGAGTACCGATGGCACCCTGCAGTCCCGAGTTTTGCGTCAGAGCCGCCATTTTTGTGCTTAGTGCAGAGCGGTTGTAATTGGCGATCGACATAAAATTTAAGAAATGCGTGTTTCTAAGCTTTAGATGTATACGGCATACTTAGGTAGTAATTCAATTACAGTAATTGAATTACTGTAATTTCATTACTTTTCATGGTATTTTGTAACTGTAATTAATTAATTTCGGCTAAAATGAATTGTAAATGTAGTTTAATTACTTTCTAGCGTCAGTAATTGCAAAATTTCAGGCACAATTACCATCACTTTTGCAAAACTTCTCGGATCCGACGGAACCCCTCTGAAAGCCTCGGCGTCCGCACAAGCGGCCTGGCTCTCGGTGAGGCACTTGCACAAACACACAAACGCACAGCATAGCATCGCATTGTTTGTTCTTTTCTTGCTTACACTGCGAGATGAGATCCTCTTTGGAGTCTACCTCAACGGCGCCGTGTAGCGCAGTCTGCCGTGCGAGCAGAGAACAACAGTGTAAACACCCCACTATATGGAAAGAAAAAAAATTGAGCTTCAGCTTTCAGCTGAGGTTGGAAATTTTAATTGTCTATGAATTTTTTTGTCAGTTTTTTACGTCCCTCTTCCAGTACTGTCACACATTTCTATGTTTGTATTATTTTCAGGTTAATTTCTTGCTGGTTTTGCTTCGGATATTATTTACATAAGCAGTTTGGAGACTGACTTTGCAAAGGTGAATATTGTCACCAATGATTCGGGAGCCTCGATTCGGTTCTTATATATTTTTTACCCATTATAATTTCATCTCAATGTAGATAATTTACAATACCGTGATGTATGTACAATGTATGTACGCGGTATTCATGTACAATACCGCGTGTTTCTTTTCGTTTTATAATAACACTTGTAAAATCTTCCTATATGATAAATTGTCGCATTTTTATTTTCCTGGCTAACAAAAGTCTGTCAAACCCAATTTTTTATTTAGCAATCTGGCGTCTTCCACCATTTCAACTAGTTTATTAATATTTATTGAAAATATAAAAACATAGTATTCATTGCATCAAAGTGTCAAGTTCTATCATGAATTTAACATAATTCATAAAAGGAAAGTACAATACGTAGCATTTATGCAGCGTTGCTTAAGCCTCTTCAAACATTGGGGCAAGGAATAAACAAATAAATATGTTTACTTCTATACAACTTGTTTAAAGTTATGTGGCCCAAGTCGGGCCACTCTTAGACATAAGTAATTGTAAAGTAATAGCACTACTTTTTAAAAGTAATTTGTAATTTAATTACTTTTCACGCAGTAGTAATTGTAATTGTAGTTAAACTACTTTTGAAGGAAGGAAATCGTAATTATAATTAAATTACCTTTTGAAAGTAATTTACCTATGTATGGTATACGGTGTCGGGAAACTCAGGCGATGTCATTTTGCCAGACATGTACAAATTACTCAAAAAAGGTAGTTGAGTTAAGTTACTGAGTATCGACGCCAAAAGTAATTGGAGTAGAGTAGAAATTACGCATTCGTAATAGTAATTGAGTAAACTACTAACTACTGTAAAAAGTAGCGAGTTACTTTGAAGTTACTTTCGAAGTTACCTTTTTATATTTTTGTGGTAGCAAAATGAACATCAGTTTTGATCAATGAAAAACCCTGCGAGCCTAAAATAAATGCAGCCATTTCATGGCTTGCGTTTTCGCCTAAACAGTTTATTCGCTCGCAGAAGCAATTGACTTTCAAAGTTCTTGATAGGAGAATTTTCCCCTTTTCCTTCTAAAGACGTCCCCAGCCAAGCTAAATAGACGTTCCACCGACGGGCTGGATGGAACGGCAGCGTTGAACTTGAGAAACAGGCTGTGCAGGGTCGGGTAAGCGAGTGTCGGCATCTTAGGTGTCCATGACAAAACATGTGAGGTTTGCCTCGGGTAGAGGGTCTTTTATAACAAACTTTCCTCTTTTTTTTTTCTTCGTCAAGTTGAGATTGTTATGACTGGCCCCTCTTTATTCCGACGTCGTTCTGAGAGTATGCTGAGAGAGTGCACCAGACCGTCAAGGGTTCAAGTCTCGCGCCACGACGATGAGATCACCCGGACGGCTGCGCGTCCCGTTGTAGTGCTAGTGCTACGCTACTGAAAAGATGAACCGAAGTATACTTCGCCGCTGACGCCGGGTCCAACAAAAGGATCTCCCATGGGTAACTCGCAATCCTCGCCGGCGACTACAATATTCTGACGCACCTGAATCGTTTTTAACAAAGAGGTCTCCCAGGCATGGATGGTCGGAAGGACGCGAAGGATTACGTGAACAAGCATCGTCGCTGGAAGCGGGAACGTGCTCCCATGAACGGATTATCCGTACCAGGGTTTGTGCGCGGGGGAGTCCGGCTTTGCAGAGGCGTATGCGCTGACGGCAAGGCGCCCAGCTGCGAGGTCATTCCAGTGGCGCCTCCCGTGGAACCTACCGCTTGAGTCAGAACTCACTAAATACAGACAACACGAAAACAACAACTCTCAGAGTGCCCCCGTCTTTCACGGTTGCAGCTGGAAACGCGGCGCCTGCGTGCATTGCCGGATTAGGTCAATACCCGACCAAGGCTTGTTCAGCATCTCTTCCTGCGTTCGTGCGTGCCGGTGTTATGTGTTGGCTGCTCGTGGCCACCTTGGCCCAAGGACGCCTTCACGAACAAGGGGGTTCCTTGTTCGGGAATGTCACTTCATCTGCCGGCGTCTTATTCATCTCTGTGCTCAAACTTTCGTGATGGGCAAAATTAGCACTATATAATTTCGAAAGTAGTTAGTAATTTGAGTAGAAGTTACCTGAAAAAAGTAGTTAAATTAAACTACTAATTACCCAGATCAAGTTGTAATTGAACGTTACCAAGTTACTCGAAAAAGTAGTTAAACTACAGTAGTTTGAGTAGAGTAGTTGAACTACGTCCAAGTCTGCGATTTTGCCCTTCCGCAGACTGTTTTAATCACATTTCTAGAGGACGAAAAAGTGATTGAAAGAAGAGTAAGTAAACAGGCGAGCTAATTGATATTACACACATCTGCAAAAAAAAAAAAAAAAACGAAAGAAAAAAACCGGATTTGATGGACGAAAACAGGGACAAACACATAACGTCTCAATTGAGACGTTATGTATTTTGTCCCCTTCTTCGTCCGTCGTTTCCGTTTTTTTTTTTTTTTTTTTTTTGTTTTTTGTTTAAATGTGTGACGAAAAAGTTTTCCCTGCGATTCCAAATAAAGCTTCAGATAACTGGGAGGAATTGGTGGCCGAGTGTCTTAAAGCACCGCAGCTCGGAGCGCGAGAGCTCGCGATACAGAGCTCAGGGATGCTAGGCTCAATACTCATTCCTCTCCGTTTCCATCTGGATGAGCGCCGCCTATGAGCATGCGGTCATGTACCACTAAAGGTCGGTTCAGACACTTGCGCTTGAGTGCGTTTGACTGCATTGTGTCGAGTACGGAAAGCGAGTCACCGGCACATCTGTGCTTCGTATGAAGCGTGGGATCCAATTCAAGGAATCCTCTTGGCACGCGATATAAGCAGTAGGGATGTCCTGGTTTCTCGCTGCCGCAACGCAGTCCAACGCAGTCAAACGCAACTGCCTGAACCAGGCTTAACGCGTGACCCCGGGCTAGTGCAGCGGACAAATTTCTCATCTACAATGGAGACACAAAGGCCGGCTTGCTAGAATCAGCCTCTCAGCTGAAACTGTGCGAAATAAAGCACCGCTAAAGCTAATGCACGAGCGGAGTGGCACGTGAAGTCGAATCTGAAGCGTTCGGCGTCGCTTGGCAGGCTTTCTTTCACACGGTCTAAGCCAAGACGCCGATTATAAAGTCCCTGTCTGCTAGCCAGCCACAAAGGAATACTAACGTACAGACGACCAAACCTCGCAAAGCGATTGGTTGATCGGTCTCAATTGCCATGGCAACCGCCATTTCGGTCTAGTCAATTTTTCGAAGCTTCGAAAGGGTCCTTCTGAACCAATCGCGCCAAGATCGCTATGGTATTCACTCGCGGACATAGTTGAGCTCGCCGCTGCTGAGCACGTGTCGACGGCAAGCTTCACGATGCTTTCAACACGCAGGTTGTACACCATTAGTATTGTCTTCTTTGGGAGAGCACAAATAAGAATCCATCCCGAGCATGCGCTGTGAGCAGTCACCTCAAATACGCGTCGTCCAGTGAATATCATCGCACAGAAAGCGTTTCCTGCCAATATAAGCGGTTTTGACACTGCTCATGCGATCAAATTATGAATCATGCTTATCTCCAGGTAGAATACAACTGTATTGTTGCTCTTGCGTATGTAAAGACAGAAAAAATCTTTTTTGATGCCGCCAAGCTCCGACGCCCCATGTGGTAGCGGTGCGAATATGCGAGCTTGTTTCGCCGGTATGTGCAAAATCTCGGTATTCAAGAAACGTCTTCATAAAGCAACCTGTCATTTGGAATATAGATCGGCCATGCAGTTATGAAGAGGTCGAGGAGAAACTGAAGCATTCCATGAACCAAAATGGCAAACATACGGATTCAGTGACATCAGGGCTGTTTACCTTCCCGCTGTCTGAACACACACACACAACGCTATTATATATGACTGATAACAATGACTTTAAGCACCAAATATAGTCAAAGTGTCGTTTTTATGACGCGTAGCTTATTTATAGTGGCTCTGCCCACACACGTAGCCACGCCGTCGCGGTCCCAGCGGACGAGACGATGCGCCCTCGAAAAGAGCGGCGGTCGGAAATGGTATCTGCGCCGGCTTCCAACTTGAGACGAATCGTTACCCAAAGGTACTTCCTGGGCTTCGGCGGAGATCGCCTTGTGGCGCGGGCATTCCTGGAGAATGCCGTAAGCGCGCCTAATCCGTAAGTGAAAGCGGCGTGAAGGCCGGCAGAGCGCAGCGCAACGACCGTCCGCGCGTGCTCCGGAGACACAATAGAATACCGCAACGATCTCGGGTGGACGCCCCGACAAAAGGCGATGGGCCTCGACTTTCACGAGCTGCGCAAACCCGGATACTTGAAGAGCAAAAAATAATAAATAAATACAAATAAACGAACAAAAACTATCTGCAGCTTTTTATTTTCGAAGTCCTACGACGCACGGAATGCGGTGCTTAAAGAGCGATAGTTTAAACTCGTTTCGAAGACATTAAACAGACACATGATGATTTTATATGTTTACTGCTGGGAGCCTCAGCGATGGTCTCGGTTTCGTTTTATTGCTTCGAGTGAAGAACTGGTGACACTATAGGCTCTCGTTTCTACACCTACACGCTTGGGTGGGCAAGGTCTGAAAATGTAACCTAGCGTGTATTTTATATTGTCTTATTTCGTAACTAAAATCTGCAACCCCCCCCCCCCCCCCTTTATGTAAATCCGTTTGTAAGCATTTAAAGGTCAAATAAATGAAAATAATTAATGATACAAATTCGGAGAGCGAAAAAAAAACATTGTTTATTAATTTTCCAGATAGATTTGGCGGGGAAATTATTAAGCAATTCGTTCTTCGTACTTTTCGTTTTTTTTTTTTCTTCTTTGTACTTATTACCCACTCAGTGCTATAACTGCCTGATCCCGCAATTTCATTGACTGACGAGCCCTAGTAAGGTGATCGAATATCCCATCGCCATACATTTATTACGCTGCCCAGGGACTATACTAATATTCTGGTTTAATGTGCCGCCCGTTCCTTTCCTAGATTATTTGATGGCACGAAAAAGCGGCGTATATAGCTTCCTTTTTAGTTTATTTTTGTAACGACTCCGAGAGGAAAAGAACCATTTATGGCACTGAAAAACGTATTTATCGGAGCGCACAAGAAATAAGCATGTAAACAGTTGCTATAGTCAGGAATCCACCGTCAATTCATATAATCCGACAAAATGTTGGCGATCGCGGCTTCATAAAAGATGCTAAAGAGCGCCAAATTACGATTGAACGACTTGGTAACCGTTCCCAGTTGCGTTGTTCAAAAACCACTGTATGTTGTGTATGTAGGTATGTGTGTGTGTCCGTGCGCGCGCGCGTGTGTGTGTGTGCGTGCGTGTGCGTGTGCGTGTGCGTGTGCGTGTGTGTGTGTGTGTGTGTGTGTGTGTGTTTTAAAGATAAAATATTCCGTGAAGAGAATGTACACAGTAATTTGTAAGAAGTGTGTTTTACACCCCAGAAAAGGTAGTGTTGCCCGACCGAACCGACAGAATCAAACATGACAAAAGTTGTTTTGAAACGGATGTCATAAAAAATTGCGAGGGCTTAAACAAGAAATGAATGTCTCAGTAAAACGCCTCCATTAATCTCCTTGGCGGTGTCTTTCTTTTGCTTTCGAGCTGAGAAGGTTATACTTGAAAAAAGCGCTTCAGCTCGTATGATTAAAAAGGAAGTAAAACCTAAGGTGTAATCAGTTTGTCACGCAAAGGCAGAGGCGTCCACATGCAAATACGAAACGCATAATCCAGTTCCTTGTTCGGTCCTTTCCTTTTTGTGCTATAAAACGTTATATCTCTACTACTTTTTTTTTAATTTCTACGATGGTTTCTTTCTTTTTTCTTCTTCAGAATAAGCGTCCAGTCGGAGCTATAGCCTTCACGACGTGTATCTATCACGGAAATTCCGTACCGCCCTAGAAACTTGTTTGTCCGAGGAGCGCCGGCGCCTTCCGCAAAGAGGTCTCAGTTGCGTTGGGTGGAACCGACGCGGAGCACGCTCAGCTCGCCGCCTTCGTTTTAAGGGGCCGGTAATAAGACAGTGCAGGCTTGAACTGTATAAACCTTTTGTTCGGCTTGGAGATCTGGCCGTCCAGTAGCCCGGTTTGGCAGGGTAAACCTCTGTTCAATTGTCCGAATGTATCCGAGCTAGCGTGCTGTGTCTCCTTTTTTCTGGAGTATATCGAGCCTGCCATGTACTACCTCGAATTAATTAAGCGATAGAAATTAGCGACGCGTATCGTATTCTTCTTTTGTTTCTCACTTATTTTTTTCGTTATATTGGCAACTGCAGCGAAATCGACGCCGCGTAGCGGCAACGCCGCGAAGCTCAAGAGAAAAGGTCGTTTCAACTCTGCCGGCGGCTATCACTTCTTGGTTCTCGTAGGTAGCATTGAAACAAACGTCGTTTCCAGTCATTATATTTCATCTTCCGCCGTGTCATTCCTGCGCACTGACTAAAAGAAGGTTTCTACCGTCGAAAAATCGCTTTGCTTTCATATCTAACACCGACTTTACGCTGCAGTGCAAGCAATTTATAGTGGTCCGCGTGCTGAACGGCGAAAATGACTTCCTTTCGTCCGCCATTTTGCCTGACCAGCGCGCCCCTTATAGTTCGCTGGAGTCGTGAATATGGTGGGCTAATGAGCTGTCGCTTTTATTAATTAAAGCTATTGTTTGTTGTTGCACTTTTGCGTACCGCAGCAGTGACTATTTTCCTTCACCGGGTTCTCACTCCTAAAACAGCTTAGTGCGTGATTCGCTGACCGAACTTTTTAGACTGAAACAATTATAAAAAAAACGCCTTCCGCTTATGGTTTCCTAAAATCGTCGTCAACGAAACGTCCAACAAATAAATGCTAGGCATAAATTAACACTCATGGTACATTTTGGGACCGAAAAATTAGTTGGTTTCACGCGTGATCTGTTGCAAAGTGTGGTGACAAGCATTTTTAGATGTGTGTTCTCAAAATACAATACTGATAAAAAGATGGCCTGATGCCTCCGTATTTGTTAAGCGTCTGATGCGCTCAGGAAAACTTAACACGACGCTTCACACTTCGCTTCAAATTAATTGGCCAAAGTATTGACCACTGCTTCCAACTTTTGCCTCTAACGGAAGGGAGGAAGTGGCCGAGTGGGCTAACGCGTCTCAGCTCGGAGCGTGGAGCGAAAGCTTGCGCTGGGAACCTCCTGGGTTCGATCCCCGCCGCCCCCGCCCGTTTCGATCTGGATGAGTTTCGTACCGGCACGCGTTCGTGTGATCACTACTGCGTTAGAAATCCCAGGTTAGCGGTTGTACCGCACTGGCTAAATTTCTCATCTACAGCTAAGAGACCGATTACCCGTTGAGGCGCATCTCCATCAAGGCTGTATAAACATAAAGAGCAAGCCAATTTTTTTGCCTCTAACGGGTCACATAACTTCAGTTCCGCTGGACACAAA
The DNA here is from genome assembly GCF_016920785.2 of Ixodes scapularis. Taxonomy (NCBI): domain Eukaryota; kingdom Metazoa; phylum Arthropoda; class Arachnida; order Ixodida; family Ixodidae; genus Ixodes; species Ixodes scapularis. The sequence goes on from NW_024609846.1 coordinate 103,282,860, forward strand.
CATAAAAAAAATTAAAAGAAAAAAGTTCGTGGTTTGGATTTACAGGGGTAGTTCGCTGCTTTGGACTCAAGTGGGGAAAAAACAAAGGAAGATAGTGGTTTCGCAGCGCGGATTATGTTTCTCTGTGACATAAAACGCTTTGATCTCGTATTTCCCTACATTTCCTGTATGTGACGCAATGATTAGCTAGCAGGCCTCACACTCTGTAGGAATGTTGACGGGGAAATTTTTTTGAGGGTGGACTTTCATAAATTTTTCAGAGTCGTCAAGCGTTAGTCAACAACACGTTGAATAATCAAAGCTCGTGAACAGCCTCCCATATACCTCCCCGTTACCTCATCACACTGCAATGACGCCTTCTCGGCAATTCAGATCAAATCAGATCAAATCAAATAAAATTATTTGTTGTCCCGTCATCTTATATTACGACAGGCGACTCGAACCATAAGCTGCTGAGTAGCAGCTTGACGAAGGTCCCAGCCCCCGCGCATGCAGTTCGTGACAGAAGAAAAACAATTAATAAAAATGTGCATATAATATAATGATATTACACTAATATACGAATACTAGATGTAATGAATAATTTAAGCGCAGAAAATACCCGAAGACGCCCTGCCCTACATTTGAAGACGAAGATATAGCATATCAGATAACAAAATAACACGCTAAAATTACACGACAAAAACGATAGCATTAAAACGTCACGGAGTCATAATCATACCCAATAATCCTTTATGCGACAGTGCTTGAAAGTGTCCATCTAAACACTTTGTACGTAGACAAATTGAAATGATGCGTCCGATCAATGTAGTTAGTACGCGATAGACGAATTATCCGGGGCTGATTATGTCTTAGGTCGCGCAGGATGACGCGATGTTTTAGGTTAGCTAACTGAATGAATTCAGCATCGCCAGGCTGACTGAACCCGAGCCCGACGCCAAGCGTCCTCCAACGCCCGGATTGGACACGAGGACCAGCCGATCGCCGACGCAGCTGTCTCGTGTCCAATCTGCGTCTGCGCTCATATCCCTCCGATGACTTCAGAATCCTTGCGTACGAGCGTCGATTATTCTAGCTAGCGTCGCACTATACTCCACGTGTTAATATGTTGCACTATGCTGACTGTGCCTAATTCGTTCGGTCGGCGATTCAGGTTCAGGGTGCGTTTACTGATGCCATGGACAGGGGAAAAAAGGGGGGGGGGGTGCATCGTTGGCTATTATTCGAGGCTTGGTTAGCAAACGCGCAAAGACAATGAGCGCCGTGACGACGCACTTTTGTCTCTGATCAATCGGTTCCATTAAATCCTATAGCGTTGGCTGCGATAGGACTCGAAGAGACACGGAGTACATAATACCGGAGTTTGGAAACGATCTCTGAAAGTGGCGCTCCGTGCCCACCTGTGCGCAGTGGGATCCCACGATAAGCCCCAGTCACACTGGTAAAACACCGTACAAGAAACAGACCTCCAGTCACACTGCTTATACGACATCGTACAGAAGACAGTCTGCATACAGACTCGAACGCGAATCACCGCGGGGTCCGTGCTTCGAATGCCGCGTGGCAATGAGTTTAAGGAGGAAACTTGAAATCCGGCATTCGAACCACGGATATTTCGGTGACTCCTGTTTGCAGACTGTCTTTTGATAGAATGTATGAGCAGTGTGACCCCGGTGTTTCGTGGAGGCAGAAAACGGGAGAGCGACTGAGATGCGCGAATGTGTGAGTTCTACAGTGACCCGTCTGCTTGTCTTCGCAGGCACGGTCGTTGGCGAGTGGTGCGCTGGTTGCTGCTGGGTGGAGCCATGGCTCCGACGGTGGCGGCGCTGCAGTCGCGCACGGGTGCCCTGGCCCTGCACTACGCGGCCGCCAAAGGATGCCTGGACTGCGTCATCCTCCTCACGGAGTCCTGCCCGGAGCTCGGGTACGTGTCCGACAAGTCCAGCCGATGACCAACTTCTTCGGAAAGGACTACGGTGTCTGAAAACACGGCTCCAGATGCCACAGCAGTATTCAAAACACCTGCCTTATTTACTCGAGTTATAGCCGCACTGTTTATGAAGAAAACCTGAGGGTTCGCTTTTCCGCAGAGCACGCAGATTGTCAATTTTCGCGATCAACAGCATGGTTCCAGCTGCTAACAGGACAGAGATAACGTCTTCGTGCGAAGATACCATCTGTGAAAATTGCATTTGTATGTAGGATAGTGTTCTCGATCTGGTTATTCGCTATGTTACTTATACGCAACGCAATGATTGGCTGTATATGTGTTCTGTTGGAAAGTAGACTCAAGGGCCTTGTTCATAAATAGTGTGGCTATCACTCGAGTAAATACGGTATATATGTGTTATCCGCAATTTATCCGAATGTCTATAACTCGCACCTTTTCATAGGGTTTTGTTACACCCCTTGAAGCAATGTTGTCTTCCTTCATTATAGGGGCCTACATTTCTCTGGTGTGTCAATTCTTTTAGAAAGCAGTTACACGCAGCCTTGGAGAGCACTTGAGCTACACATGACAGTTAATGTTTTTCGTTGCTAGAGAGCGCTCTAACGATAGATGTGGTTGTGTTGGCCCTGTTTTAATTGTTTCAGTCTTTCTTCATTCATGACTAACGATAGAAGTAACGTGCAAAGACAAAGAGTCGTATGCCGCTGAATCGCTCTATAAAGCTGTTTGTGTTTGCTTTCTAAAAGAGAAAAAGTCGATACAACAGAGAAATGTATGGTCCTACAAAGAAAAGTAACAACATTCAAAGCATCATACATATACTTTCACTTTCCTTAAAAAAAAAAAAAAAAAAAAACAGTTTCATTAAGGTGTTTGCTTTGTCAGTCAAGGTTGCCGAAATATTTGGGAGAACCCAAGGTTATTTGATCCATTAAATTTTGACAGTACATATGTTGCACTGCACGGAAGAGTTAAAGGGGCCATGAAATGATTTTTCGACTGTGATAAATTGGGATTTTACGAATCGCATATTGTTTAGTGCACCAAAATAAAACTAGTGCACGAGCTTAGAAAGCCCAAAAGCCTGCTTTTCGGTACGAAAATGTTTGCATAGCGAACTATCTCGTACCTCCTTTCCTTTGAAAGTTTCCCGCCCTTTCACTGTGATGCACCCGCGGTGCCAAAGCACATCAGCCGAACCCAGCTCACGCATTGGACTTGAGCACTGTGTAACTCGGACGCATGCGCTCGTCAACAATCAATCTGTCGACGAATATTTGAATTCGAGTTCGTGGCCAGTGAGTGCTGTGACGGCACTTCTCATCACTTGAGAATAACAAGTTCCATGGCGTGGTTGAGAAGCACGGTGGAAGCTTGAACTCATCGCCTCCGGTGCCGTGAAGTCCTGGAAGTCCTTCCATTTTTCCCATATTTCCTCTGCGGAAGTACCCCTCTTTTTTGCTCGTCTGATGCTCCCAGGATGCCTCTTGTCTCTGATTTATGGTTGATTTGGCTTCCTTATCCCACCAGCTTTTTGGCCTGTGTTTGCATTTGTACATAAATCTGGCGTGGTTTCGTTCCAACCCCTTTCTGAATATTTTTACTAAATCATTGTACGACCACTCTTTCTCTGCTTGCGTGGCTACTGTGTGCTCAACTCGTTTTTTTTTTATATTTCCTTCAGTTGTGTGTCACTAAAACCTATCGTGTCTCCTTGCTTTGTGCTTCTGGTTCTTGCCGTGTCCTACCAAATTTAACCTTAATTCGCTTACGGTCACTCCCTGAGCTTTTCATTCCTTCTTCGTCTATTCCCATGCAACCTATTCTGTTATACAATTTGTGCGACGTTATACAGTAGTTCATTGTCGGTTAATAGTTTATGCTCTCCCATCTTACTTTTTCCTCACATTTGATTTGTGCATTTACCAATACCAGATCTAAGGCCTCGCATAACTACTGTAATATTCTTCCTGCCGCATCTGTGAAACCATAAAATTATTTCAAGTGAGAATTCATATCTCCTATGATTAGTATTTCGTGGTCTTTACCGATTTTCTTGATGTCTCCTTTCTTGCTTCTTATGTGCTCTGCGTTTTTCTCTCTCGAATCATTTCCTGTCCACAAAGATACAAATCCCAAGAGTGTTGGCACCCCCCTAATAATTACTTTACTCCTCAAAAGTTCCCTACAATATTCTTTGACTCTCTTCCAATCTTGTCCTTCCACCAATGTCCCTAGACATCAGGGGCTGATGAACAATATTTTTCAACATGACGCGCTCTGCTTCCAACCTCGTTCTCGTTGAGGAACACCGACCTCTCGAAGTGACCCGGGTTCACGTCGCAGAGCTGAGCCGGCATCCAGTTTTGTGCACGGTAGCAATAACGATGGGATGTCTCCGCGGTTTAGAGGCCCCAACCGAAACCACGAGAAATAGTAGCCACTTCTAATTTTTTTTTTTTCTTTACATAGACCTCCACCTTTCATGCGGTCGCACTAACCGATTGGTCTCCGCCCCTCTCCCCCGACGCTCCCAAAAACATGTCTTATACTCAGAGCCCAGTATGACACCGGCCTATTATTTCAATAATCTGTTCCGACAAACTTTTAAAAAAAAAAAAGGTGTTTTCAGGCGGAAGCACATTCTCCTCCGTAAAAGGTGTAATATTTCCTGAACACCTTTCCGAAGCCGCCAAAAGGTGTACAAACACCTCTCTCACACGCTCAGTAGGTGTATCAAAACATTACACTTCTTGTAAAAATAAATATAGCGCTCTGAAAAGATGTATTCGGTATGAAACACCTTCCAAACACCATTATAGGTGTTTTGAAGTTTACTGTGTGGTGTGTCGACCGCATGGGCATTTGTTATCGTCTGTTTTCGCCTGATATCGTCATAATTTTAGTGTAATGGTTAAAGGCAGTGATGGGACGACACGTATTTTGAAACAGGTTTCGGACCGAAAACAGGCATTTCGGAAACTTTCGGAAGAACGGACGAACCTTGGTGTATTTCAGATAGGTTAGGATAGTTTCGGAGCGTTTCCAGAGTGGCCAGACCACATTATTGAGTGTTGCAACGTTTTTAACAAAACGATCTCATAAGCCACATTAAATAATAAAATAAATATAGATACTCAATATAACAAAATAGGCTTCTTGAGATAAAATCCGATATACGGAGAAATAAAATAACGGGCAGCATGACACAAAATATTGAGATTTTGCGTCGTTGACAAAAATGGTTTCGATTTCACAACTCCCATTCACATCATCACGTGACCAAGACAATCATGCAGGTAGGGGGAGCCGATTATCACAAATCACAACGCTCGTTTTTATCGCATCAATAGCTGGACAACTTGTGTGGTGTTCGGTTCAAGCGCCGGCGTTCCCGGGATAGCGTTGAAATCTTCCGAAACAGTCAGAAACCGAACCTCCGGAGTTTCGCCCCATCACTGATGTTTTCTGTCGCGATCCTGGCGGTGGCACAGCAGTTTGTTCTGCATCCCTACAGTCGACAGAGGCTACAAAATACACGAGAAGGGTCGCCTCGACGACAGCGATCCCTTGCGTCCGTTTGCTATTTTCGACGGCTTTGTTTTTTACAATCAACTGCCAGGATTGCGACATTCGACAGCATAAAGACTGGCTCACACACTTGTGACTGCTTCCTATCGGATATCTTGCAACCTCTTGGGACGGAAAGGCTTGTTCACACAGTGGCGTTGACTTGTGCTTCGTTGCGTCGTGCAGCACAGCCCCTCCCCATTGGCTCGGCATAAGGGTCGCCATTGCAACAGCTCGACGCAAGCAGTCTAAACGCAGTCAAACGCAACCCTGTGAACGGGCCTTCAGTTTGCGAATGATGCTTAAAGGACCATTGAATGATTTTCCAGCTTTTTCCAAATGAAGTCCCCAATAAGCTTTTCCAGAAATATGTGGTACCCCTAGCTTCTGCTTTACGCATTGTGACGATCAGATGTACGGCACCTGAAACTATCCAAGAAGCGAAGACGAAGTTGACGTTGTTTTAACAGTTCGTGATTTCGGAACGCAGTGAAGCCGGAAGGAAAGCAAAACAAACAGAGTATGTGGTAACCTTCTTTTCCGTTCGCTTAATTTTTAATGTTAACGATAAGGAAGAATGAATCGTGCCGCAACCAGTATATTGGCGACGTGAGCGATCGATAGCGTCGCTCTGATCGGCCTACCACGATTGGCCGAATGCTGAATATGACGTCAGCAAAGGATTTCTCATTGACGGAAATAAGACTAACGTAAAAGCTTCAATTTTGACGGTGTTGGCAGCGTTGCTTTCAGAGCGCAATGATTTCAAGTTTCCAGCATGCTAATTACAAACACCATCAAACTTGTTGTTCGCAATGTAATGACGTCACAAGGGGAAACCATAGGAGGACGCCACCAAAACATCTCGCCGCCAATACGAAGCGTTCGAACCGGCACCAGCATACATCCCAACAGCCCCACATGTTCCCTCGTTGAGAGGTCTCTTGTGATTTTCCAAAAAGGTATATTAATCTTCAATATTCATAGAACCCGGAGCAGGAATCCGTTCTCGTTTTATTGCCTCCAGTTTTGCACACAAAAAAAAGATAAAAACTCACGTCTGCTTCCCTTCTCGACTCGACCGGACTTGGCCACCAATGTCACGTGGCCTTCACGTAAAGTATGGCTTTCTACCGAAAACGAAAGTTGTCCTAGCCGAGCGAAAGAACCGCGGTGGACACGAGCACTGCGTCAAATGAACGCATGCGCTCGTCAACAATCAATCCGTTGACTAATATTTGAATTCGCGTTCGGGGCCAATAACAAGTTCCATGGTGTGCTTAAAGGGGTAGTGAAACGAAATTTTAGCGCCGATCTTGTTGCATAAATATGGGCTAGGGACAGGCACCACCTCGGAAATATAAATATTGCGCTGTAAAACACAGGAGAACTAATTTTAAACATAATTAAACGATTTCAAATTCTTATCTGGTGGATGGGGGGAAGTTCTCGTGACATCACTTGTGCCAAAATAGCAGCGCCGTTCTGCGGCAATACGGCGTGCCGGCAGAATTCGCCTAGGCCTGAACGCGTTTGCAAAGCCTTGGCGGAGAAAGCCAAAGTGTAGTTGGCCACAGTGAGCTCGTTCTCGTTGCGGCTCTTTGCACGACACGGCCCGAGCATGCTTCTGGCACGGCCGGTATTAGTTGCTGCGAGTCGCGAGCTGCAAGCCGACGTTAAAAAGGATATGTTTGAACTACGAGGGTGTCAGCAAGAGCCACGCAAATGCCAAATACCTGTTCACACTCGGAGCGGACACGCGCGTTTGATCGAAGTGCTGGATTCGCTCTGTTAGACCGCGTTTCGGTAAGCGCTTCTGGACCGATCTTTTACGATTGCAACTCGATACTGACATGACACTAGGCAAAGAAAGGTTAGACCGACATCGCGTAGCTCCCACAAACTGCTATAGCTCGACACTGACGTAGCGTCGAGTCAGAATAAAAATGGCATACTAATAACGGAGTGTACATACCGAGTTGCCAAGGTAATCCGTATGGTGTTTATTTGAGCTCTATATCACACAAAACAACGAGATAGAATCAATGAGAGTCCCTTTTCGACGACAGCGTTCGTCACCGCTGTCTCGGAAAATAAGGAGATCGACATGACAAGGGGAAAATATTGACCTCTGAAATTTAGTTCAGGGATCAAACTACTCATCCGGTAAGGGTCCACAAGGGTCGAGCGGGCATATTCCATTCAGCAGGCCAGCCGGTCATGGACAGACGGTCTTGGCCAAGGACCGCCGGAGCAACGGTGCGCCGAGTCGATGTTGCTGCTAGGCCTACTATATTCTGCCGAGCTCGCTCGGTCGGCAGAATCGTGGCTGTTGTAGCTCTTCTCGAGTGTTTGTGGATCCTGCGTTCTTGATCGTCGTGGTCTGTTTTAAGTACTCCTTCCTTTTTTCTTGATGGTTGAAGTCGGGACGCACGAGAAGAGCACGAAGAAAAATAAATGTCCGTTGGTGGCCGATACCAAGTAACTGAGCGACGCTGTCGGCCTTGTTGATTTGATCGTAAAAAGTGCGTAAGACAGCTTCGGAGCTGTCGTAGGATTCTGTCGTAACCTGCGCAAAGGTTACGACAATTTCGTTTCGAGAGCACGGGTTTTCTCTCAAATTTGTCGTACGCACTTTTTTCGTCGTGAATTCGCTTTGAGAATCCGGCCTCAGAGCTTGTTTTGTCAGTGCTGCCGTGGTCGCCGACTTGCCGTGGTCCCGTGGTGCAGCGTGCGTGCAGCCCTTGCACATCTCAAACGGCCACGTTGTCACATGTCGTAAATCGTCGACGCGCCACCAAGTGGCAACGCCCGTAACCACAACATTCACGCCGTAGCCTTTCCCGACTGGCACAAGTGACGTCACGAATGCGCCCAATATCCCAAGACGCATCGCGCTCTCCGATGGCCGATTCTTGAGCGCGCGCCCAATCGGGCCCATCAGGGTGAAAAATATAGCCATCCGTTCAAAATACAAACGCGCGATTATGATTTATGAATATCATTGATCATATTGAACCTATTTCTGACCATAATAGGTGTATTTCAAGTTTCGCTTCAGTATCCCTTTAAAGCAGCTGTGCAACGATATTCAATTGGAATGTTTTTCTCTCTACACGAGCTTACTGGCACACCTGGGACTCAAGGATACTCACACGCAACGCCATTGGCCAAGAAACTCCTTTGTTGCGGTGTAATTTCAAGGACAAAAGCGATCATTTTCATTCAATCTCTCCTTTGCAAAATTTGATGACGTAACTCGGGGATCGCAGTACACCCAAGTGACGATATTTGAATGCGGTTCATAGATTGGACCCGAGCATTGCGTGGGCACTCGACTTGGGCTCGTGACAATTGCTAGCTCGAGAAGCATTCGGGTTGTGACCCGTGTCCAATCGCTGCAACGACGACAACAGCCGAGCCATAACAATGTCTGGAACTCAGCGCGTGTCCTGCGCTTTGCCAACCCCAGCGCGTGGCTATGATCAACACTGGCGGCATATAATCGGCTCCAGATCACGTGGCCGCTTGTTCTGGCTGCGAGTTGAGGGGGTGAACGCTGCTCGTTTTTCTTTAATTTTTTTCTGGGACTTCTATTGCGTGGGGTGAAAAACGAACGCGTGTTTCATAGGTCATTAACGTTAGGGATCCGTTTTAAGCGGTATTTGCGCAGAGTACAAAAATTGTTGCGTAGCTCCTTTAAAGGGGCCCTGCAATCATATTTAAGCGTCTACCTTTTTTGGGGTTTCCACGTCTCTTGGGGTTCGGGCAAGCCAGCGGACACGGAGAGAGTAACTAAATATTAGTGCGTCATATTTTAACCGGACGACGCGGAAACCTCCTCAACCGACGAGGGCGACCCGCGGTAGCGAAAGCGCGCCAAATGTGACGTCTTTGGTCCTGGGCTTACTACTGGTCAGAGCCTCTAAAAGCTTCTTTTTAGTCGAAATACACAATATAAGTGGCGCGAACCGTTTCAATTATTTATAAAAGTAGTTTTTGTTCAGTATTTTAGATCAAAAAAGAAACGAATGCAGTTTATAAAGTACGGAAACAAGAAATGACCCGTCGACATACCCGCCACCAAGCGGTGGAAAAGGCGGCGCATACTAGAAAGGAGTAGTGGGATCAGGCGCCGACACGGAAAGGTCCCGGATGTACGCGGCGGCGCTGCTATCGTTTGGGCAAGAGGATCCGACCGGCTCCGAGCGTTCCGGAGGCCTTCGGCGAGAAGCTTTGTCTTGCGGTTTGGCCGTTTCGCGGTATGGCAGCGCAAAGTAGCTCCCATTCTGAACTGATCTTTACCCCGTGTTTGCTGTCGATTGTGGCCAATGAAGTGTCATGCCGATTTAGTATTTAATCGCGCAGCAAGTGCAATGAGAGCCGCTCTGACTGCCCGCTGCATACAGCCTATCCAGAACACGCGTCGATGGCGCCCTCTCGCGCCGTCGACTCGGAGTGCGCCAGCCGTGAGCGCTCGATGAGCTCACTACTTCTCCTCTAGTTCACGGCCACTCTCAAGCAACCAAGGACGTCATGGGGGAGGTTATTTTTTGCTTGGTTTTGTAATTTTAATTTGCCTATAACTTTTAAACCAAAGGGAATTTCGAGAAAAGAAAAGTTTCACTAAGTTACTACGCTCAGTGCGCTCAGGTTCGGTGCAAATTAAGAATTAGTAAAAAGGCATTGCAGGGCCTTAAGAAGAACGGTGGAAGCTTAGAGTCATCGTACCGGTGCCCAAGTACTTCACGACCGCGTGATTTCAAATTTCGCTTTTGAGTCGAGGAGGAAAGCTAACGAGGAAGAAGTTGAATCATTTCAGGGTCCCTTAACATAACGGCTCCTGTGACGTAATTTCTTGCCACTTCGGACCACTTTCTATGCTTATTAGCGCCGAGATGTTTAGTCCGTGATGTTAAAAACTAGGATTTGCCTCGCAGTGACGTCACGAGTTGTAACCCTGGCTATTTATCGTCAGTTGTGAACTATAAGTTCGATGTTGTGGGTATGAAGCACAATGGAAGCTTGGAGTCCTCGCATTTTTAAATCAATACCGTCTATGTTGCCAGTGTGGTATTACCCTTACTTCAGAGCTCTATATAAAGAGATTTCGCCATACATTGGGAACTTATAGGAGGTAAATGAGGAGGCTTCATTGGTCGAAAGCGGGCAGGGCGTGTTCCAGGGTGGCTTCACGAATTCGAATGTGGCCAGCCAGAAGCCACGAACAATAATACCCTGGCGGTGGTGCCGAGAAACAAAATTAATAAGTGCGTCGGAGTAGTTCTCGGAGGCTGAAAATATGGTGTACGGGGTTTTTCGATCACGCTCATGGAAAATAAAAATCTACCAGAACCATCGACGTAATCCGTACACCAGGCGCCGAGTGCCGGATTTCTGCTATCCGAGCGGTCAGATTCTGTCCGAGCAAAACAGAGTTCGAGCGGCACATTCGATTCTTGCATCTTTTTGCAAGATCAGATTCGAAACATCACGTGCACCATATTTTAAACCTTGAAGAGTTACCATATTTAACTCTTACGCGCTTTTTAAAACTGTTTCTCGCTACCACCGCTAGGAAATAATTTTCGGGTTCTGGTTAGTTAAGAGAGCATGTCAAGCCCTCTTTCTGCGACTGGTGCACGCTTTGACTGTGCCCGTTCCTCCCATTGACCAAACTCTCTTTATATACGGCTCTGCCTTCTGTCGATGAAAGCCAAATCAAACCAACTAAGAACGTCACAGTGAGCGCTTGGCCAATCGCTGATGCCGACCAGAGCGACTCTTTTGGTCGCACACGTTGTCAATAGAGCGGTATAGGGCTGTAAGCACACCAATCAGAGACGCGCTCCAGGCACCGCAGTACGACTACCGGGGAGTCTAGTTTTACCCATTTGACCCTGTTCGGTCGAAAACACCAGCAAAGGTAATTCGCTGAGACAGAGGGCACCAGGCAAGTTGTATTTTCTCCCATTCAGATCTAGTCGCATCCCTCGGTGACTTTGTGAACGACAGAGTTCTTCACTTTCTTCAAGTTTAAATACATTTAGTACTTCGCCGGAAGGAGCTCAGCTGTGTTGTCCGTGAAATTGACTAACAACTTCAGATAACTCGCTAGCTTCATCTATTCTAGGCTCTCGTATTGCTGCCCGAAGTTCTGCAGAAAGGTCTTGACTTCAAGTATGCCCATCGGGACATGTTTAATGGGTCAGCTTTGGAACCTTCCGGAGCTGACCAAAGCTGACACGCGTTTAAGCAAGTATATCGTTTTGCTTAAGCAACCCGACTATAAAAAAAATCTTTCAATCAATGATTCATAAGATTAGCACATTTTTCGACAGTGGTGACATCTCAACATCGACACAACAAAAGTTAGACTAAAGCAAGCAAAACAGGAAACTTTTCGACCTACATGTGAAAACCATCTCAACAAACGTCTTGTATCTTCCTCGGCTTTACTTAAAGAGGAAATATGAATGTTGAACTTGGAGATGATAAAGGTGTTATTTATACCATCAGATAGAGATTCATCGAATTATTGAAAGGCGCTTCACAATCACGTTCCTTAGAAGGGTATTCGCGCCTTCAGAGAGGCCGGCCACAGTCTAAAACTTGAAGCCCCCTGTTTGGTCTTCACAAAAGTAAACCACTTTACATGGCAATTCAAGCTTGAACTTTTGTTTCCGAGGTCGCGGTTCGAGAATGTATGGATGGACTTTCAAAGCACCAAATAGCGGGAGTGCACGCATCGTGAAGGCCCAGGTTTCATCCACGTACTCTCAAACCGCGCATAAAAAAAAAAAAAAAAAAGTCGGCATTTGTACTCTTTTTGGGATTATGCATCAGTTGTGGTTGCTTTTCTAGTCTAGGTGTTCCTTCGTTTCTCGATGCAACATTTTGTTTTTGTGCAGTCATAAAAATGCCCCTTCTAAAATCAGAATCCAGTCGGTGCGACTTTATGGAAAACACTTATTACGTGCCTATCTTTAACGGAATCGGTCAAAAAGTACTTAAAAGCGACGTAAAATGATTTTTAATGATTTGGCATTAGAACGCTAGTTTTCACGAAAACTCGCCGGTGTCACTTCGTGCGTCCGTTTGTCAGCGCCATGCAAGACGTCGCGAGGAGAGGGTTGATGAGGATATATATTGTCAGCGGCGAAGAGAAAGAAAGTGGTTGACGAATGCTGACGTCAGCGCTTCGGACCAATACAAGCATTGCACAGCTGGCGCGGAGCCAGAGACGAACGGGCACTGCGCCGCTTTGGAATCTAGCCCAGCTCAGTTGCCGCTGCAGCGATGGATGCGGTTCTTTTCACGCGTGTTATATGGCTGATCATATTCAAGAACGACGACGGAAGAAATCCGAGGACACGCGTCGGTGACGTTACGCAGAGACAGAGGAAGAGCGTATACCGTCGTTTGGCTATTGCCGCAGAGGCAAGGCGACGGAAGTGTGCAGCGGAAAGCGAAGAGGAAAGGCATCATTAAACGACAAAAAAGCGGTGATAAACGAAAGGCAAGGGGTACTAACGAATGGCAATAGGTGAAAATGGGTGAGAAAGAACCAATGCTAACGCATTTCCGTCGGATGAATACCGTTAATCGTCAAACCATTTTTCAACTACTTGCTCCTTAGCTTTCCTCCTCAAATCAAAAGCGAAATGAGAAATCAAGTTTTCGTGAGGTAGTATTTCACAATATGCGATGACTCCTAGCTTCCACCGTGTTTTTTAAGCCCACCATGAAACTTGCCATTAGCAAGGGGGGGGACAACTGCCGTCACGGCACTGATAGGCCACGAACGCGAACACAAATATTCCTCGTCGGATTGATTGCTCACGACCGCATACATCTGAGTGACGCAGTGCTCGTGCCCAATGCGTGAGCTGGGGTCGAGTGTCGTGCTTTGGGTTTTGCGGAAGCATCACACTGAAAAGGCAGTGAGCTTCGAAAGGAAAGGAGATACAAAATTGTCCGCTATATTTCCAAAGTTTCGTACCGAAAATCAGGCTTTTGACTATCACCCTTTTTCTTTTGGCCCACTAAACGATATGTGATTAGTAAAATTCTAGTCTGAAATCATTTATCCCAGACCAAAATTGATTTCATGGGCCCCTAAGCAGAGCATTACAGAGAAAAGTCGTAAAGGGCACAGCAGCAAAGGTTAGAAAGCATGAAGGTATAAAACTCTTGACCTCAACAATATGACAACGAAACGCCAAAAACAAGACTCCCGAAAAAACAAAGAACTTTCAGCTTTTTTACTCTGGTGAAGAAGGAAGACTAGCGGAGCTGTACAATGGAAAGTAATGGCCGGCCGCAATTCGGCAAGCCATGGATGGATGGATGGATGGATGAATACGGCTGAGCCCTTTGGATCGGGCGGTAGCTTACGCTACCTAGCCAGAGTGGAAAGGCTGCTGCCATCTATGAGCGACGGCGGCAACCAGATATGTGGCTTGCCGCCGTCGCTCATAGATGGCGGTATCTGTCCAGAGCGTTATGTCGACATTTCTTTGCGGGAGACACGAGCCTGCGGAAACTAGTCCTTAACAGCTCCGCTGTAAAAGTGAGAAAAGTTTGTCTGTCATTCTTCTCCCGCCCAATTCACGCGATTTTCTCGAACTCGAACGAAACAATATGAAAACGTTCACTGTCACTCATCTCCCACCAAAATCACACCATTTTCCTAATAGTCGATTCTGCTCGAACGTGGCATCTTGAAGACCATCCTAAACACTTTTAGGGGAGAAATACTATCGCAACGCTTCCAATATTATTTCAAGTGGCAGCAGAACGTTTAACTTCCAGCTGGGGGAAGCATCGTGATTTGCGGTGAAGCCAGAAAACATGTACCTATACATCGAGACGCAACCTGTTGACCCTGACTCCGTGCCATGTTTTCACGAGCACAAAACAAAAAAGAGGATACACACAAAAAGTTTTGAACGACGCGCGACCTTCGATGAGATCACCGAAACAATCGGAATCGTGCAGGTATTTGATCCTCATTGATAGCTCTCTCTAACTCGTAATCAATCTGCTGCTGTATGAATTAACTGTGAACGCTTTCCTATGTGTACTGCTTTCGTCGACCGTTGCTCCGTTATATGTATATATTTTTTAACTCCAGCTTCTAGCTTGGTGTGTTTTGCTGGCTCTCTTTTTTATCGTCTTAGAAAGGGCGTAATTGAGTCGCCAGTGCCACATTGGAAAGTTCCAGATGACTTATCGGCCAAAAAACGCGCACTTTTAGGGAGAGCGCGTGCCTAGAAATTCCACCTAGAAGACACGTGTCATCACTAGTGAATCCACGTAGCACGGCCTAGCTTGCCGTGAGTATATATTGCCGCCAGCGCGTCGTGTATCGTCTGACAACGAGTGCGACGCCAGCACGTGGAGACGCAAAGACAGGCGCGTCTACACCACTTTGCGGTGACTTTCGTCAAGCTCCCGTCTGTCTTGCCGCTTGAGGCAGGTCTGGAATCCAACGACGATGATCTCATGCAAAGGCCTTTCTTTCTAGGCGGTATTCATAGAAGCGGTTACATTCAGGGTGCCTTGAAGGCGGATTAGATCAATACCGTCCATATATATTACTGTAAATTTTTTTTTTTTTTTTTTTACTGGCAGGCTAAGTGTTTGGTGCAGAAGATTAGCTGGAGATCGAATAAAAGAGGAAGTCTAACTCACTTCGTGGTCGACCGACCTATACATATAGAACGACTTCGGGCCACGCTTGACAAAGCTCATACAGCCGAGACACCTTGTTTGAATGCTAATCCGGCACTAAATAATGGCCGAACCTCCGGAAATGGCGCCTCTCGCATTGCGGATATCCGATGCCGAGAAAGGCTCGCATCCTTGGGGAAAATTTCATTCTGTCCCCATGGAAGAGGTGGGTTTTATTTTATTAATATTTATTAATATAGGTTATGGATGTCCGCTATTTAAATTCGCCTGCTTGTCGGGGACATTTGTGCCCTATCGTGCTGAGAACGAAAAAATGTTTATGCTGCGAGATTATTTTGTGTTACAGTTAGCACGCGGAGCTAGAAACTACCGCTTATTTTATATTACAAACATCGTGTAGTATTAAGGAGCGAAAAGGAAGTTCCAGGGTTCATCAACGCTGGTCGATATTTCTCCGGCGCTCGCTGATAGTAGTAGGAATTAACCTCCCTTCAACGTGTAACCTTCAGCCGCTAAATTTAAGCTACGCCTAAACTATCGGCACTTTTCAATACCCCATTATCTTCTGGGTTCCGTTATTTTGGTGCTAGTGCGAAGGCGCCATTGCAATACCAACAATTTAAAACAAAAAGAAAAAGTGACTTCCTGAGCCTTCGATATGGTGCCAGAAAATCCAGGCAGTATCGTTTTCTTTTCTTTTTCTTTTTTTGCTAATTGTTTTAACATCTTTTGGACGACGTATAAGCGTTTTCTGCGATTTCAGGTAAATCGTGAGACAACTGGCAACAATGATTCTAAGCACGGAGAGAAGTAAAGTGTCCCTACTCTGACGCGAAACCATATTTGGTGGTCCAAAATTAGCCAGAAGAAGCTGTCGCGTGTTCTTTCGCTGGGGTTCACAACGTTCATCGCATGCTACGCACCTTGGTTGACGACGCTCAGAGTTCGTGCCCTGCTCCGGATGTTGTTATTGGTTGGCCGTTTTCATCCCCACACCAATTTATTTACTTATTTATTTGACCACGAACTCGAACATGAATTTTCCCCGTCAAATTGTTCGCTACCGAGTGCATGCCGAGTGATGAGAAATTGAGGGAGAAGAGGAGACGAGAGTGCAGCGGTGGACGTCAGAACGCCGAGCTGCGACTGGAATGATTAGTGGGTAGGCCTAAAGCTAGCTGTCTCTACTCACTCTTCGAACGCGTTTGGATGCGAACGCGGAACGCTGGACGCCGGCGTTCGGCAATCGAACGCGTTCGAAGTGTGAGTAGAGAAAAGAGGTTAACATGGGCTGGAGGTGTCATCCGTATTTTCCATACATGGAGCGAAGTGTAACGGAAGTAGGCATGGCCACGAAATGGCTTCTTATTCTCTCGGCTATTGGGAGGATCCACTTCCTGTGTCTTTCTTCTTTCACAAAGTTCGCTATCTTTTACAACAGTCTGGGGTAATTTCCATTAGGATTAGAAAACTCAGTTAACGAACGCCGCCGTGAAAATATGGGGCAGACATCCGCGCTGCCATGGCATTGCATGCCGTGGCAACGCGATTGTTTGCCCCATAATTTCGTGGCGGCGTCCACTGAATCGGTGTCGAACAGGTGAGATTTGGAGCCCCACACTTGTCGGACCAGTAGGAAGTCGGCATGTGGTGGATGCTCTGCAGACACCGCGACGGGAGCGTCGTCTATAGAGCGAATCGTCATAGCGCAACTTTGGAACTTAGAGCGCGTCAGTGCACGAATGCTGAGAATGGCACCGCGGCTTGAGGAAGCCGTACAAGCCCTGCTTCCAGCAGGTTTTGGTTTCTCTCCGCCATGACGAGAATGCGGGTTCGCATCGAAACTTCTTTTGGTGCGCCGATCGTATCAAAAGCCAGCCGCGACAGCGAGCAGACGAAGCACACCACAGACACGGAGCAGATGGAGCCTAAACCTATAGCTTCATCTATGCTCAAAACCTGGCAGTTCAACGACGGAGCAAGAGAGTGCCCGGTTGCAGATTTGGAACGCGAGGATCTGGTAGCACAAAGCATTTCTCGGAAAACCTGGACGTCAGCGCACAGCTTTTGCAGCGGCGAGGACCCGAAACATGGTTTTCAAACCCCACAAGAAAAGAAGCGTTACCTCGAGGAACGCGAAAAGCACGAGAAAATGATTCCATTGCTCGGGAGAAGTGTGTTTCGGCGTCTCGCCGCAGCGGGGGCCCGTTACATCTCATCCGTTGTCTGCCGCTTCCTTTTCACTTTCGGCGGCCGCGTCTCGTATATCTGCTAGGCTTTGTCAGTATACAGGAGGCTATGCCCAGAGCAAACGCAGTCGACCGAGCGGCGAGCAGACGGTGGGAGCTTGGTTGGATTTAGGTTGGATGAGAGCGCGTCGGTGCGCAAGGCAGTCTGGCATTGGGATGTTTTTCCCGGCGTCGCTGGGCATGACGTCATGCCGGGTCCTGCCCTATTTAAGCGTCCTTGGAGTAGAGACAAAGGCAAGCTGGCCTCTACCCACTAATCGTTCCTGTCAAAGCTCGCCGTTCTGGCGTCACCCCGCGCGCTCTCGTCTCCTCCTCTCCCCTAGTTTATTGTCGCATTTGACGCGCCAGAACCCCTTGAAGCAATAGCACCTAGAAGACTAGAATAGCGATAATACTCTTTGGATAAGGGGGGGGGGGGGGGGGGGGGGGACATGGGAGTCAAAGGAAACACAAATCTCCAAACTCAACTATAGGTGACTGACTGGTGCGCGACTGAAAAAATCCGCCTGGTCCTGGTATCGAACCAGGAACCTATCCTTTTGCGGTGGAGCGCTCTACCAACTGAGCTAACCAGGAGTTAGACGTCAGTAGAGCAAACGGGTTTTAGCAGCTTCCACCAGCGTAACACCGACAAGAATGAACGGCCTGCATATTAAGCTTATGATGATAATACAATTAATGCAAAGGTGCGAGCGAGCTGGACAAGAATAACGATAATAATCCCTGGAGAAGGGAAACAAGGGGGACAAAGGACAAGCACAAATCTCCAAACACAACTAGGCGTCTGGTGCGCGACCGAAAAATTCCGCCTGGTCCCGGTGTCGAACCATTGGTTCGTGGTTCGTTACGAGGACCATGCGGATCTTTTTCGGTCGCGCACCAGTCACCTGGCTGTGTTTGGAGATTTGTGCTTGTCCTTTGTCTCCCTTATTCTCCTTCTGCAGGGATTATTACCGTTATTCTTGTCCAACTCGCTCGCACCTTTGCATTAATGGCAGTATGCATCCTTAGAAGACAAGGTCTGCGCATGACGCCATCATTATTTGATCCCCGACCTGCTCCATGAGGCAAACACGCTCAAGCTATACACGAGAGTACGCCGCAAAAGCGGCAGAAACGCGCCTCACGGCGTCGCCGCGTGCCAACGTCGCGCTCGTTGTTGCGAGACGCTCCAAGATGCGATGGGGACATGCGCTAACGCAAAGTAGGCGGCGCTGCGTGTAATTAAGTCCTTTAGGGGGAAAAGTGGTATACTACTTGAACCCGGGACGGTCATATGACAAGTCATAAAGCGTTTGAAGGTTAGAGAGAGAAAGAGAAAAAATACCGCGCGCTTGTAGTTTCAATGTTTAGAAGAAATCGTTACTATGACCCTTTTCCCTAATATGCTGAGAAGCCCCGTATCCCACCTCGCGATATGAATGTTAATCGAATTCAATCTCATGCTAATACGTTTTCCTTGAGAGCGCTATATTTTTTTTTTTTTCATTTGTTTTACGAATGGTTTTTCACACGAGTAGCCAAAACTGCCAATGGGAATGGGAATGGGAACTTCTATTCGTGGGGGTGAAAGTTAATGAAAGATGGCAGCCTACAGTCACCGACAGGATTGGGACGGCCAGGGAGGTCCTTCATTTTCCCGCCTCCGGCGCGAGCTCGCTGCCATCGATTGCGCTTCGGCGCCTCGTGAGCCTCGAGCGTGCAAGCGCAGCCAAAGTACGACGGAAGGCATCGGAAAGAGACGCCCTGCCGTTCGTATACCGTGGGTGACTATGCAGAACGCAAGTTGGCCTGCTTCTTTTGCAGGGGTTGTTATGATGTCAGAAGCGGAGCTCTGATTGGCTCTGATTGCAGGATAGTGGGTAGACATCAAGGCTGCTTGCTTTGAGGTTACCCACTATGCTTCAATCACAACCAATCAGAGCTCGGCGCTCTGACGTCACCACAACCCCTGCAAAAGTAGCAGACGAATTTACGCTCCGGATAGCGCATAAACAAAAACAAAAATGTGCAAAAAGGAAATACGAAATTGGCAGCGACCTTTACATTTAAAGTTCCTTAATGCATGAAATGCATTATAAGGAATTGGTGTACTACGTGACGTATATGTTCCCGCTAAATTTAACCGGGAAACTGAATGGTTGAATTGGTCACGTGACGTCGATTTCCCCCGCTAAATCGAGCAAGGAAACTGGATGGGTGTCTAGGTCACAAGACGCGAATTTTCCCGCTTAGTTTAGCGGGTAACTTAATTGGTGTACAGGTCACGTGACGTCAGTTTCCCGCTAAATTTGGCGGGGAAACTGAATTGATGTTTTGGCCACTAAGACGTGAATATTTCCGCTAAATATAGAGGAGAAACTGAGTTGACATATAGGTCAGATGCCTTCCATTTGCCCAGGCTGTATAGGTCACGTGACATAAGGTGGCGTCACGTGTCGCCACTTTCCCCGCTAAATTTAGCGGGAAATTCACGGACGGACGGACGGACGGACGGACATTTCCACGGACTTTTGCAAATTTTGGGGGCGGGGGGGGGGGGGGGGGGGGGGGGGCATCTCATGCTTTAGAACACAACCAGTGTTGCACCCCCAGAGCGTAAAATGAAGCCGTAGGTGTACACGGCGTGAGCGTCGTCGCTTGAATGCCGTTCCGATCTCCGATGTGTCTGAATGCCGCTGCGTCGGCGAACGTGGCGGGAACGCGTAAACGATGCGGATCGGAATGTGCGCCCCCGTGTGGGACGTGCGATAACGACAAGATGAACGTGCCGGCCTACGGCTTTACATAAACGGGTTGGCGACGACAAAAAATAAATCTTTGACCTCAAGTCGAGCCTCCATGGCGTTTCAACGTTCGGGGATTTGAGACAACGTGTGGAGTGCCAACGCGAGCTCGAAGGTCGTAGGAAGGAAGGATGAATGCGCCATGATGGAATACCGTCCGTTACTATGAAAGGACCCGGGGTGTCGAACGCTTATTTATATCGAAGGGTCTTTTCTGTAACACGCTACCCTTCTACTGTCCTGTAATGCAGATTTGGTAAATATGAACGATGATGTCCTATAGTGCTCCGTCAAGCTTGTCCAAACCTCCAAAACAAAACACTGGAGCCCTTTCGCGCCTCGAGAAATGTATAGCTACGCTTGGCGACACTTAGTTTTACCGCGTGACAGCGAGTTGGCGTGATATCAACTCAAACTTTTGATGGAATGCGTACGCCATGCAGTATAGCCCCCCTCCCCCCTGCGCGTAAGTGATGGCATTTTTTGCGTGTTAATATACGTATATCTATTTGATCGATTTGACGTCTGCGTATAGTATAGTTGAAGGGAGGAAACGGAAGTGAGACAATAAAAATATTAGCACCCGGGAACGTTGAGCCACGGCCGCTTTGCAACGGCCGGTCACTTCATCGGACGGCGCATGGCAACAGTGTTCTGCAATTGAGCTTGCACAGTTCGATATGCTGGAGGCGCGGCTGACCGGTGTCACGTTTATGTCCAAATGTGGCCAGTATGGATTAATCGCGTCTGGGTCGCGGCTACATCTCTCCTTTATTGCAAAATTGTTCGTCGCATACTGACCTTTAGTTCGGTCCGCCATTGATTTTATTCACATATTCAGATCAGTTTGTAATGATCTTTCTTAATGTGCAAAACTAATTTATTCCGTTCGTTTTTCACGCGGAAAGCATATGCAAAGAATGAAAAGGAAATACCAGGCAGACATTCGCATGGCTCCCCGATGCTACGACATGCGACATTCATTTGCCCTTAAATGATGTTAGGTTGATTTCGTGGTACAACGTGTACTGACGTCAGCTCAGCTTTGGACGCGCACACGCGGTCGATGCACTTTTATATGGCATTAGAAATGTCAGCCGGCTCGATCTCAGAGATGAATGCCCGAAAGCTGCTCAGCAATAACCCATTGCAATGTAGTTCCATCATGGTGACGGCATTGCTGGGATTTTGAGGTCGATGAGACCCTTCTACGTTGTTCGTGCCTTCTGCTGCTCTCATTCGTTCGCCGCCAGCTATAATGTCACAAACCGTCACCGGCAGTTCTACTGCACTGGCTAAAATTTAGTAGTACTGCACTGGCTAAATTCCTCATCTACAGCGAGTGACTCGTCGCAACTTTGAAATGGCTGACCAACTACACGCTGTCTAAATATCCACACAACCCCAATTATTATGAACTTAAGGGGTACGGAAACGAAATGACGTGAGTGTTAGCTCTCCACTTCTTGCTTCAAAGTCGGCCAGTGAGCGCCACCGACCTCAATAGCACTCATTGCGCTCGCTATGAGGAGTCTCATTTCTACCGGCAAAAGGAGGCTCTCGGTAGGCCATGACTCCCAACAAAGCGGGATCCAGAATCAAGCAGTCATGTCTGAGCACACTTGTTTTCGCCACAAAGCAGATGATCACTTGTCACCATGTGTCAGTGCTGTGTATTCCGTAATCACCGCCATCTTCAGTACGTTGCAACCGCCTATTCACCGATATGTCTTCATTTCTTGTGAAAACATTGTCTTATCTCCTCGAAGCAAAGAGTCCGTCGCGCTGTCTTGACGCATACACGTGCTAAGTAAAATCGTCTCTTTTGGTTATAACACACAAAAAGCAATAATTATAGTACTAGTTCAAGTGAGACAATTTACAGGTATGTGTTCCTCATACTTTTGTCGATACCACTGTTCACACACCTGGGGCTCTAATCTGGACACTTGGCGGAAAAGCCAGTGAGGGATTTGACCGCCGTGATTGGCCGGCACCAAGGTGAAGCGGGCTACTGGCCAGTCATGGCCGACAGATTCTTCGCCGACTTTTTCGCTAAGTGTCCATAATGGGGTCACTGGGAAAACGTAGCAGGCAACTTGATTGGTTGATTGATTAACATGCTTTATTTTGTTACAAGTGTCAAGGCGGTCGGGACAGAAGGTGATTAAAATTACCTCTTGTTCAAACTGCATTCTGCTCAATTTCCCGCTCCATTCCACATTCCGTACGCGTTCAACACTGTATTAAAAAGGAGCTATGCAACAATTTTTGTACTTTGCGCAAATACCGCTTAAAACGGATCCCTAACGTTATTGACCTATGAAACACGCGTTCGTTCTTCACCCCACGCAATAGAAGTCCCAGAAAAAATATTAAAGACAAACGAGCAGCGTTCACCCCCTCAACTCGTAGCCAGAACAAGCGGCCACGCGATCTGGAGCCGATTATATGCCGCTAGTGTTGATCACAGCCACGCGCTGGGGTTGGCAAAGCGCAGGACACGCGCTGAGTTCCAGACATTGTTATGGCTCGGCTGTTGTCGTCGTTGCAGCGATTGGACGCGGGTCACAACCCGAATGCTTCTCGAGCTAGCAATTGTCACGAGCCCAAGTCGAGTGCCCCCGCAATGCTCGGGTCCAATGTATGAACCGCATACAAATATCGTCACTTGGGTGTACTGCGATCCCCGAGTTACGTCATCAAATTTTGCAAAGGAGAGATTGAATGAAAATGATCGCTTTTGTCCTTGAAATTACACCGCAACAAAGGAGTTTCTTGGCCAATGGCGTTGCGTGTGAGTATCCTTGAGTCCCAGGTGTGCCAGTAAGCTCGTGTAGAGAGAAAAACATCCCAATTGAATATCGTTGCACAGCTCCTTTAATCACGTCCACAATTAAAGCTAGTTTTGTGCAGACAGTCACGCGTTACTGAAACAATTAACTAAATACCGTCACTCGTTACTCGCCCGAAAAGTAACTAAGACGTTACTCGTTACCGAGGTTCAAAAGGAGCGCGTTACTTCAGCACAAAAGCAACGAGTTACTTTCTTGTTACTCTGAATCTTTCGCTTTCCTGAAGCACTATACTTCATTTCAGCTTAACGGGCCACTGACATCCCCAACAACAATACATATTTTCATTTTATTGCGAATTGAAAATTATTACGAGGGATCGGCCTAAAAAATATCATACTTGTATTTGCACAGGAAAAAAGCTATTTTCATAAATCTTGATTGGAATCGCCCGCCCGAATCTATGACCTAGTTAGCGAAATGGTGCACTCCCTGCCTTTGTGAATGTCTTCAAACAGGAAGTGTAGTTTAACTTTTATTTTCCCCTCTCATCGTTCATGAGCACACGCACGGGCAACACCGCCTAGAAGACGGTGTTGCACGTGCTCCCGGCCAGGCAAGAGATAATTTCGCGTTAACGGAGCTAATCTAATGGCGTTAGCCAAAGAGCGTGCAGTCCTCGGATATTACTACTAGGCAAGATTGCCACGCGTTGACGCCATCAAACGGCAAAGCTTGCAACTAAAGTGCCCTTGACCTTGCATTAACCGCTGACGTCACACGCGCAGTATGTTTTACGCTTCTCGCTGGCCGACTTTGAAGCGAGAAGTGGAGAACTAAGCGCTCACGTCATTTCGTTTCCGTACCCATTTAAGTCCATAATAATTGGGGTTGTGTGAATATATAGACAGCGTGTAGTTGGTCAGCCATTTCAAAGTTGCGACGAGTCACTCGTTGCAGATGAGCAATTTAGCCGGTGCAGTGCAACCGCCAGCCTGGGGTCTTTAACGTGCACCACGCAGTAGTAGTGGTACACGACCGCACGCCGGTACGATGCTCATCCAGATCGAAACGGGCAGGGGTCGGGATGGAACCTAGGAACCCTTGGTTCTGCAGCGCGAGCCCTTTCAGTCCAGACGCAGCCGAAGAAACACGCGCGAGCTCCAGGCTTTCAGCGTCCCTGCCAAGCACGCGCCCTCGTGCAGTGCAAGCGCTGTTCAGGGCCACATGCTCGCGCTTATAGCATCGGCTGCTTCTGTACTTAAGAAGTATAAAATGATTGTTTTAAAAAGGTAAGAAAGAAAACGACATGTAGCAGACCTTGGTGAGCGATGTGAGAAACAACGTCGCAAAGGGGCTGTGTGAGGTTCTGCCACAGTGATACCAGATCTAAAAGTGCGTGCTACCCAAGTTTTTTTTCAAAAGACAAAGCACAAAGTAATGCGTAGTTGACTGCTATCCCCGTAGAACAACTGCTGGGGCCAGTCTCATACCTTCTGATCTGCTCTCTCACCACTTGGTTGACAAGGACTATGAAGAAGAGCTTCCATTTTTCCGAATCGTTGGGAGCTGGGTTCTGACCTCAGGTGAAACGTGCCGCTGTTTCGATTATCTTTTGCGGCATCACGCCATATTGAGAGTATGAAGAAAAAGCCAGGAGACGGTCGATGTTCCGTCATTAACACATCCGGTCTGTGATTTTTAATTTTCGAAGTCAGCAGTTTAGCTCTCTTTACAGTTGTCGTAAAAAGAAAACATATTTTACGAATGACAATGATAAGTATTACAGACATGCAACTTGCAACACCTCTGAAAATGTTTTCAAAAAATGCCTTGGCCAATTACGTCACCTAAAAGAGAAGCGAGGAGAAGCTCAAATCGGGAGAGGAGAACACAAACTTCAAAAAAGTGTTTCGTAACGCGCTTTCGATGCGTCCGTAAAAAGAAGAAAAAAATATCGATCCTGGGTTTGTCGTAGCCCCTCAAGTCTAGAGGCAGCCAACGCTACAAGCTAATGGGACCAATCAAGCAGCATAAAAAGTGCAAGTCATGGGGCCTCTTCGTCATCTTATGATTGGGTCAAGAATAATAGAACGCGTGCAGAAATATGTCGAACACTATGATGGTGTCCTTTTGACTCTGTCGGATTCGTCCCATCAGCTCGTGGCGTCGACTGCGTCTGGACTTGAGGTGAGACGAAGTATAGCCGCCTATAGCGATATTTTGTGTCGTTCATAATGCCTAGCTTTCTAACGCATTCACGGGTAACTTTTTTTTAACTTTTATTTTGCCAAAGAGGGTAACTTGTCCTGAACACGTTCTTTACAAGCGTTATTCGTTCCTCGCACAAAAACTAACGAAGGTACGTTACTCTTTCCTCCTCTCGAAAAAAAAAAAAAAGACGAGTCGTTAATTCGTTACCGAAAGTCTGGTTTCACGTTCCTTGTGACGTTTGTGGGATCCAAACAAGAAGCAAGTATGAAGCTGCTGTAATTCAAGACTCGGGCGATTCCTGGATATAATCATCTTGGTCCTTGAAAAAAGCAACGAAAAACGACGATTGTTTTTGTTCGTTGCAGAGCTGAAGAAAAACTCAGGAGGCCTTTGCAGCCGTGTGTGACTGATGATCTTTTGGTGCGCACACCCGAGACCTCCGTCTCCAAACTGCCTCCTACTCTTCCCGAAGGCTGAAGCAGACTGAAAAAAAAAGAAGTGACCTTGATGCCAGTTGCACAATCCCTGCACTGTTATCAGCTCGTTGCTAGTTTTACTCATTCTGAAACGGACGGTTGCTCGAGGAGACTGATAAAAAGAGGGGTTCCAAGTTGGTTTGGAACACCAACGTTTGCTACTGGCAGGAGGTATACGAATGTACATGATGAAAATCGAAACTTAAAAATCACGGGCGAGATTAGTATCAAAATATTACGCTAGATTTCTGTACTTTCTAGTCCTTGTTTGTTGACCACAATGGCCATTGTTGGATTAATTTCTCTCATAATAAAAGGCAGTTCGCTGAGTCATTTGGAGTGAGCATGAGTTGATTTAATTTGATTATTTGGAATACAAATGGGGTAATCAAGTATTAGTAAAAAAAAGGAAAATAATTGACTAAATATTGGTTAATTTATATTAAATCGTCAACATATACCAAGAGAGATTTGCTCGAAATTGTGTTATCGCAGTGCGTGTTCAAAACAACGTTTACAGTTGGGTCTATTAGTGACGCTTTACGAAGATTCTTCATCTCGCTTTGTACGGAGTACCGCAAAAACAACAAACGTGAACTCATTGCATTAGATTTAGAACACGATTAAGTTGGACACAAAAGCATCAAAGATGCTCGCTGCGTGAGGCTCCGTGCAGGCAAAGCCGATTCTGAATCAAGGAGTTCAGGCTCTTAGCATTTGCTGCAGTCTGCTTTAACGCGAGACGGAGTATGCGCTTGGTGCTTAAACAGCAAAACAAATTTGCATGTTACACATTGACATGGGAATCAGAGTCACTAACCGCGCATCAAATGAGGTGGCAGTTCTTAATCAGGTACCGGAATACTGAAAAGCAAATGTTGTGGTTTACGAACCGCTGCTGACAGCTTATCCGTCAACTATACGTCAACGAAAATTAAAAACAAAAACGACATTACCAGCCCCGTCATCTTTTCAACGTGCCTCTTTACAGAGAAAATAAAAGTACAAATAAGATTAAACAAGAGGTTAGCCATTGTTCGGAAAGTGGGACATTGAGAACTGGTGAAGCTAAGTTTGCCCTGCCGTTACAAGGCGTTGGTCAACTGTCTGGGGCCGTGTGCGTACGCCCGTGTCCTTCCAGTGACAACGGTGCAATTTAGAAATGATTGGCGCCAGTACCTCGCAAAACCACGGTGACGGTGAGATATTATCTTCGTCGCCAAAGTGCATCAACAAACACACGGTCCCTTCAATCGTTTTTTTTTTTTTCATACTTGAATAAAAAGAGTAGAATGGGGACTGCTCGCAGGTTTCTGGGACTATTTCCTACTTCTTTCAAACGGTTTTCACTCGTGGTACGTAATCATCCTTGTCCACAGCGGTCATTGTCCGCCACGAGCTCTGCACTAATTCTCACCTCAAGAACCGTTGTAAAAAAAATCGGCCCCTCGCGGAATGATACTAATTTGTGGATTAAGAATTATTTATTTGTTATTTCATCATAATGTACGCGCTTCCGATGCGGCAAACGCCACTTGTTCCCTCTGATAACCTGATCTTGCGACTGAGAATTACTTTGCGTACCGCGCATGATGGACAATGTAGAAAAATTTATTTTTTCTTCTCGTGACAGCGAGCGAAATCTGTCTGATGACTTGCACGTATTTCACACAAATATTATTCGACGTTCCACAGGAATCTCAACAGTTATAGGACTCGTTGGCCGTTAACTGCTGGACACGTAGTCGATAAGACGCACTACCTGAGCACTCTGGAGGTGTCATCCGCATGCTCAATTTAACTGTGGTAGAATTACTATAGTTCGCAGTCCATTCAACCCAATAGCATCTGTACCTGCTTGTAAATATGTTTGGGTAAGCAGGACAAGCAGAAACCACCCTTATTTTTTTTTTACGCTCTCATAGGCGTACGATTTCCTTTCAATAATGGCCGCAACCGCGGGTCATGACCGCGCTTGTCTGTTTATACGAGAAAACTTTCCTTCGAGTTTCGTGTCTCGCAAAAGCAGCGAAGGAAAGGGGGTCGGTTCAAACAACAACAAATTGTCACAACATGGTTTCTCGTGGCTCACCAGACACCATTTCTCCCTCGTCGTTTCCATCGCTTACACCGTTTCCATATCCACTTCTTACCTCTTCACCTAAACTTAAAAAAAAAAAAAAAAAAAAAAACAAGAGGCACGGGTTAACGGGAGGGAGAGGATGTTTACGAGAACGAGTTCCATCGGGCAACAAAAACCGGCGCAACACAGAAGAGAGGGAAGCAATAAGGAGCCGTGCGGCGCATCCGTTTCACGAGATGGACCTTCGAACACGCGGGCCACACGCGGGAGAGACCGTACGGCTCGATGCACGGGCCGGCAGAGCGGCCGGCCGGCCAGCCGTCATGCCCCACTTGCCAGCTAGGTTGGCCAAGCGGAGGCGGCGGCATGCCATTCCCGACGATCCTAGAGCCGCTGCTGCCCCGCCAACTCCCGTTCTACGCTCAAGCGGTAGACGCGCTGCGATGGTCCGATCCCCGGCAAGGCCGCGACGGTGTCTCGCACTTTCTTCGGTCGCAATCTGCGAGTCGGTGCTCGGTTGCAGACAACCCCGATGGGGCCGAGATTTGCAGCTGAACGGGGAGTCCTGCGATTCATCTTTATGATGGATTACCCGAAAAAAAAAAGGAGAGAGAAAGAAGGAAGTTTGTATACGTGACAAATGCGATGTCCTGAATTCGAACTGCATGGGCGGTCGAAGCCAGCTGCAGAATCCTATAAGTGGAAGAGTTGGCAAACGACCCTCCAGTTTGTTGCTTGGTAGGTCGTGTAATAAGCGGCGCGGCGTCTTCTGAGTTGGAGATCAATTTAATTTGTCGTTTCTCTTTTGCGTTTATGTTTTGGACCGAGTGTGAGTTTGATTCGCTCGCTTGACCGTCAAGCGCGATCGCCCCGTGTATTTGTATGTTAACCGTATTGTATCCTTTAAGGTCAACGGTGACCTCATAAAATAAAGGGTGTAGAACAGTTTTGGCTCGATATTTTTTGGCAGGACAGTTGTCGCTGAGGCTCACGGCATACACGACGTTTTTTTCCTCTTTTCCTTTTTTGCTTATCATTGCATGAAAACTTGCATTTATGTGTTTACATATGCCACATGCTTCCAACGCGTTTCTGTTCTAAATTCTGCCTCCCCCTCTCTATGTGACTCTCCCTTACCTGTTTTGACGACTAAATACTACCACTCGTCTTTTCGAAAGGACTCCCTTAAGGCTCCTTTCTTTCTCCCTTTTCCTCTTAACTTCTACCATGCTGCTTAGCGGGAACCGGTTATCGCCGGGTTGAAGGGTTCACGTCCACCCTTCAAAGCCGCACTTCGAATGCTCACACATCATACAAAAGACACGTTGTTCCCTGCAGACAGGATGGCAGAATTACCTGCGGACATGCCTCAGGCGTGTTCGAATCATGTTTACCTCATCACATATGTATGCTTGGAACATGTCTAAAGATAGTTTCTTGTATGACCAATGAGACCGTCATGGAAGGAAGACCTCAGCCATTGTCTATAGACTGTCTTTTGTAGGATGCATTGGAAGTGTGACCGTGGCTTTAAAGTGCACGGTGACCACTCCCCTCGAGGGGGTCTCAAAACTTGGAAACTTTGCACAGTCTCTTAATGCCGAGGGGAAGCAAACACACGGACATCGTCAGACTGTACTTTTGTGCAAAACTACGCCTGACAAAACCTTAAAAAAATCCTTAAAAAAAACAAAAATCTCGGCGAATTAGCACACGCCGATGGGCACTTGAAGGTTCAAGATATCAAGCTGATTCACTGAGTCTTTTATGAAGTTTCTTCAGGAGGTTACGTGCCCATAAGACAGGAGTATAAAGCTGCGCGTATTTGCGTATGTGCAGTTTCACAATTTTCATACGCGTATTATAATAAATTTCAGTGGGAAGTTATGCCCTGTCCTGTGTGCCACACATCTTCTTGTCATCGTTTCTTTTTTTTTTCTTTTTTTTGCCTTATGTTTCTCTTATGAACCAAAACCAACTAGTCCAACTCGCAGTCTTAATACCATCCCAATAATCAAAGCTGCCATAGTCTTTCTTATTTTTTTAAGTTTCGTTGATACGTAAATTGGACACGACTAGCTCGTGCCTCTGAGGCAAGAGAAGGCAACGCTGTTGGTCGTCACGACCGACCAGCCCTCTGGTCACTCACCCGTGGTCCTCGGGTCGCGGACGTCGTCCCAAAGGACAGTGACCGTTATCAGACGACGCTTGGTTGAATGACTCGCTCCCGCATCTGTCGCCGGTCGCTAATAAAAAAAAAAAAGGATAAGAAAGTTGCGGCTTTGCGGATTCTTTCGCATTAGTGTGAGATGCCAGACATTTGCAATTACAAACTTCGTGCTGCCGTAGTAGGCTCATTCGATCTACCTGCACCAGCCTGCAAAAGTGCAGGGCACCTTACTTCCGGTTCTGCTTTCAGGTAGGCTACACTGGTAAACCGAATACGGCTTCGTGCACCGAGTGCAGCTTATACAGGAGGTGCAGGTAAATTGATTGAGCCTACTATGCGTCGTATGTCTTTGGTAGGCTCTATTTCGATTTTACGAATTCTTACGAGAGGCTCTACTCAGGCAATCCGATCGCAAGTGCCGTGATCATCATCAACATGCTCCACGCAACTTTCGTGGCCGGTATGCGTCACCGACTGAATTGTTTGTGGCGTCTTAAGTTTTGTTTTCTACATTTTCGGCTGGTGACGCCACAACCGTATGATGCTGTTGTTCGCAGCGATCATTTTTGTGGTAAATGATGCAGGGATTTTAGGCAAGGGCACAGCAACGGAGGCGAATAAAGCAGACTTCTGTTCTGTTAAAACTCTCTCCGCAGCCGCCCAGTTAACGGAATCTCTGGCAAGCATGAATTGGGTCTTTGGATCGACCGATTCGATCGTCTACGTGGTGAAACTTCTTCACCTTCAAGCAGTAAGCATCAATGACAGCCTCCATAGAACAACCTGGAATCGGTTCAATAGCAAGTGGGTGGAGAGGTGCGCTTAGGTAACGCTTATCTTGTGGCATTTCAGTGTCTGGCAAGTTCAAAAGATCCACAGTATAGATAAAAGAGGCGCAGCTCCACAATTCTTCACTCGGAGTTTCACTTTCCCTTGCAGTGTCCCAATCCAGAGGTGCGGCCACGGCCGAAGGGTCGTCCTCCTCAGTGCGTAGAGAGTAGCGCGTTTACTACGAGTCTATCGGACGGCTTTATCTCAAGATGAGCGCGCAGGGGGACATCCCTCATCCATCTCTCTAATTGCTTTGAGCCCGAGAAGATTACGCGGTAGCGTGGCGAATCGGCGCGGTCATTGTTAGTGGACGAAGGTAATAATCAACTTGTCCACTAACCGCGCTGCTCTATAAAGCCGCAGCGGCGGTACAGTCATCGGCGCATATTCGGGTCTCCTTGTTGGATAACCACCCCCCGGTTGCGAGGCGGCTCCCCTCCTCTTCTTTCAGAACCTTCTTTCTTTGTCTTCCAGATTGCGCCATCAATTACAAGGAATAAAACGACGGCGTGCACTGTTGACGCTTCTGAGGGGTCAGTCTTGTGTCAACAAAAAGAGACGATTTCGAAGAATCGTTCTCCTGCCGCCATGCATGCTCTCGCAGACAGGTCCCAGACCCCATTGTCTTGTCAGGTACTATAGGCGCGCCTCGTGGAGTTAACGTAGTATCCGATGCGAGGGAGTGTTTGCGTCGGAGCAGGACATCTGGTGCCCCAGAGGTGGGAGAAGTGGTGAAAGCCCGTCGAGAGTCTTCCATGGAACATTTGGACTACAATGCGCGAGCTACCAGATGAGTCTGGGACCCTGCGCAAACAATGAATAATTATTGCTGAAGGCTCTAACGAAATTCTTGCTCCTGCTGCGGAATGGCCTGAAACGTTCAATCATTTCGTGCCCGCCAAAATGTAGCGCGGCCGTTTTATTTTGATTATATTTTTATTAAACGAGTTTTAGTCGGTATTTGGGTTACACAAACGTAAGGAGGCATGTGCGTTAAAAGGTTTAGTTTTTGATGATGGACCCTCGAGAAGAGCCTGAAGGAACTCACTAAAAAGATCAGAGAACCACTGGAATGTTTGAAACTTACGTGGCTGCAAGTTGTTTTAATATATCCGCCCACATCGCTGGCAACTTCAATATGGGCTTTTACGACAATCTCAGTCGCGCTAATTAGAGCAATACACAATAGTTACTTGTGTATGTGTGCGCTGTCTTCTTGGCAACACAAGGCACAGCGTCCTGTAAAACTTCGCTGCTCTCAACGAATAAGGAAGAACACCTCGTGACCTGTTGTCAATATAACGTTCATGATGCCGAGAGCTACACACGCGGAAAACTGAACAGTCAGTGGGATAACGCGGAAGGTCACGTCCAGAGTAAATAAACTAGTCGTTAGTGGAACACCGTCCGGGTTCACCTTATGTAGTCTTTGACCCCTCGGTGCGAATTCAACTCCAACTCACGAATATTTTTCTCCCCGAAGCACATTTCTCAGAATTCCGCTTTCGAGCGCGGGGCATAGTCCTGTCAGTGACTCCAGCTGGCGTCCGAGATCCTTTCACCTGGACTTTGACCGCAAGAAGCAGCACCCAAACTGCGGGGCGCACACGCCTTGCGGGAAGATGCGTGGTCTGTCTGCCCCGGCATGATGTGGCGGCGCACGAGGAACACCCGCCAGGCGTACGAGGCGGCGGCAGCAGCCAGAGAGCGTAGATTTAAGAGAGGCAGAGAAAGCAACTCAACCGTGCGCCTGAAATTTAATGGTGGACGCCTACTGCGCAGATGGGTCGCAAATTCGCACACGTTCTGTTCTTCAGTGGCGAATATAAAATCGAGATGATAGGTGGAAACGCTTGCGGACGATCCACGCTCTCGTCACCTCCTAGCACCTCGTATTGCAAACGCGACCCATGACCCACGTGACCTCAATCCAGCCGTTAAAAACACTTTGAGATCTAGGCACACTAGCAGCAACCGGCTGGTATCGGCCGGCGCCATTCCTGAGCCGGTCTCCGACAGCTGCCTGGATGAATGGATCGTCGTTTGTTTCTGCCATTCGGCGGGGGAGAAAACAGTTGCGCGCCGGCGGGAAGCGTCTCGCCACGTTCGCGTCTCGTGTCGAGGGCTCCGGACATCCGGTCGTTCGCTTTTGCCTCGTCGACCGGCTGTAATCTGCCCTGGGAATCACGTACCACGAGGTGTATAGAACTCCTCTCGGCCAGGGGGAGCCGGGTTGTAATGGAAGCTGACTGAAAACACCACCGCTGAGGTGATACAAGAAGGTGTGCTGTGTCCTCCTAATAACTCGTATACCAAAAAAAAAAAAAAAAAAAAACTGTTTTTGAAAAGATTTCTGTCGCCTTAAAAAGTCTAAGCTTGTGAAGAACGCTTTTGTCTCAAGAACTATCGCCCCCTGGTGGCGCACTATAAAGGCAACTGGCCGACAAAGAACTCTTTCGCACCAAAAAAGGAACTCAAAAACACTTCGTAGGTTTTTCATGAAGCACCCTTTTGGGAGGTGCTTAAAATAACATGTTTAGGGTAAAAAATATGAACAAGCCGAAGAACTCGTAAAAGTCATTTTACGACCAGATTTTTTCCAGAGCGTATGGATCGTTGTTCGTCATCGCTAAAGTAAACTTCTAGCTCGAACACCTTGCGCGTATCTTTATAGACCCTTTTACTGTTTACAAACTCAAGCCGTCTCTTGCGCCCCAAAGAGACTATCGATTGCTCCGTTTCGCCAAGCTTTCTGAGCCGGTGGACGTCAAAATCTCTGGAACGATGAAGTTCTCAAAGAATCACAAAGTTGGGAATCCAGCGAGGACCTTCTGCTAAAACAGATAAGAGAGGGTAGGACGTCTTACATGAGTATTGAGGAATCTCCCGCAAATATTTCGCTAGCCGGTCTTTTAGCTAATCACCTGGAGAACAGGTTATAAAATATTTCATGAACGTTGCAAGAGGCGGTGCTCTGGTGGGGGTTGGTTGTCCTCTCATTTGAACGTTCGCGGGGACGTAAATTTCCTACAGCGCCTCCTACCGGCGCTTTCCATAAAATAGAGGCTCAGCATCGTCCTAATTTGCCATATGGGAAACCTCATAGGGCAAACTTACCCAAGCCAAAAGGAAAGACGAGACTTCAGGAATGTAAACATGGTCAAAAGGGAATTGAAAACACGTTCGTTAAAACTGTTGCAGACGGATTAATCAAGCAGATTTGGTATCTCGCCAATACATGTTTTTTGTTGTTTTTTTTTGGAAGAAAACAGAAAGCGCAATTGAATCCCTGTTTTCGGTATGGGATGGCAAGTTGTCCAAGCTCAGAAAGAACATTTGCACGGTTTAGAAAGATGAATATAAGGAAGGAATGGTGAAGACAGTAATGGGTCAACCAAAAATGTTTTTAAGTTTTGAAGTTTTTTCTTAAAGGCCACAAGCCAGAAATACCTCTTCGAGTACTTCCAAATGAGAGCAGAACTTGGCAGATGGTCGTATCCAAGTTTCTGCAACGAGGGTTGCGGCTTGTGCCTCTTGATAAATCTCTTTCCTTAAGGAATTGACAAGAACGGATTCACATATTATCTGCTAATCGTGGGAGAAATTGCTCGGTACTGCGTCAAATGATTTGTATTATTCTATAGAAAAGAAAAGACGAATGAACGCGGTGAAGGGGTTTCTGGAGTTGAATTTAATCAAGTTTCAATCTGAGTCAGGAATGTCGGTAGAAGGCTTCCTTGAGTTGTTGGATCTGTATCTACAGTCGACTGTTCAAGAATTGGACGGTAAAAAAATGAAAGCGGTTTACAACTCCCTGTAACACCGAATCGGAGCGCAACTCTTGAGGAGGAGGAGGGAGGGGTACTGAGGGTTACCTGTTCTCGGGGCGGGGGAAGGGGGGGGGGGGGGGGGGGTGTCGCGTGACCTCGGGGGGGGGGGGGGGGGGGGGGGTTGTGACCTTGGGGGGTCACGTGACCCCCCAGAAAAAATTTTCCGCTACATTTAGCAGGGAATTTTTTCCGCTAGGTTTAGCGGGAAAATTTTTCCGCTAGACCTAGCGGGGAATTTTTTCCGCTGCGGGGAAATTGTTTCGCTAGATTTAGCGCGGAATTTTTTCCGCTAGATTTAGCGGGGAAACTTTTCCGCTAGATTTAGCGGGGAAATTTTTCCGCTAAATCTAGCAGGTTAATTTTTCCGCTAGATTTAGCGGGGAATTTTTTCCGCTAGATTTAGCGGAGAAATTTTTCCGCTATTAGCGGAGAAATTTTTCCGCTAGATTTAGCGGGGAAATGTTTCCGCTAGATTTAGCGGGGAATTTTTTCCGCTAGACTTAGCGGGGAAATTTTTCCGCTAGATTTAGCGGGGGAAATTTTTCCGCTAGATTTAGCGGGGAATATTTTCCGCTAGATTTAGCGGGGAAATTTTTCCGCTAGATTTAGCGGGGATTTTCCCGCTAGATTTTTCCGCTAGATTTAGCGGAGAAATTTTTCCGCTAGATTTAGCGGGAAATTTTTCCGCTACCTTTAGCGGGGAATTTTTTCCGCTAAATCTAGCGGGGAAACTTTTTCCGCTAGATTTAGCGGAGAAATTTTTCCGCTAGATTTAGCGGGGAAATTTTTCCGCTAGATTTAGCGGGGAAATTTTTCCGCTAGATTTAGCGGGGAATTTTTTCTGCTAGATTTAGCGGGAAAATTTTTCCGCTAGATTTAGCGGGGAAATTTACCCATAATGCACCGCGTGGTTACGGCGACGGCGACGCCGACGCCGCTCAAGCCGGAAACGGGCCCTAAGAGCTGCGCTCTAAAAATATGTGAAAAAAGTAGAAGCCGTTTACAACTCCCTGTAACACCGAATTAGAGCGCAGCTCTTGAGGAGGAGGAGGGAAGGCTACTGGGGGGGGGGGGGGGGGTCAGGTGACCTGGGGGTCACGTGACCTTGGGGGGTCACGTGACGATGCCGATGATGCCATCAGTGACGTCACTGATGACGTCATCAGCGACATGACGATGCGGATTCCGATGACGTCATCAGTGACGTCACTGATGACGTCATCAGTGATGATGGCGATGACGATGCGGATGCCGGGGACGTCATCAGTGACGTCACTGATGACGACATCAGTGGTGATGATGACGATGACGATGCGGATTCCGGTGACGTCATCAGTGACGTCACTGATGACGTCATCAGTGATGATGGCGATGACGATGCGGATGCCGGGGACGTCATCAGTGACGTCACTGATGACGTCATCAGTGATGATGACGATGACGATGCGGATGGCGGTGACGTCATCAGTGACGATGACGTCATCGGGGAGGTCACGTGACCTCGAAGGAGGGGGTCACGTGACCTCGAAGGAGGGGGTCACGTGACCTTGGGATGACCTTGAGGTGACCTTGGTTACGCCGACGCCGACGGCAACGCCGACGGCGACGCCGACGCCGCTCAAGCCGGGAACGGGCCCCTAAGAGCTGCGCTCTAAAAACAAGGCGTATGTGTTAGTTGAAACGCTTGTCTGTCGCCTTATATCTGTGATTTCTTACACTTTCTTTCAAGTTTCCTTCCCAGTTTAAGGATTTTAACATCACGATCAACATACACCAGCTTGCCCGCACATTGTCAATTTTTTTCGTTTATATAAAAACAGTGTTTAAAAAATATTATCATGAGTGGAAACTGCAGGACTAAAGAGTGTCCGTAACAACAATTTTACAAGTCATCTTTTTTTTTTTTTTCTAGCGCCAAAGCAAATTACGCATTACCGAACGCTCGTTTTCCACCCGAATGTAGCGTTTCCGGTCCTAACCAAGTGTAAAAAAAGTTCCAAAACTAACCGTTTACTTATTCAGAAGTTAAAGTGATTTCCTCAAAATTTCGATGAGAAAATGGCGGCCGACGGAACTCTGGAATACATGGATCTGTATAAAGCCAGTTGCCAAAAACGGAGAAAAACAGGACCCGTTTTTCCCATTCAAATCTTCAGAAAATAACTCGTAACTTTTATATGAGATTACTGTTATTTCTGCAACTTTAACATGTGGTTCGGACCGCTTGCGCTACACTTGGGCGGAGAATAAACGTTCGGCAATGCGCAATTCATTTCTGCGGGAAAAAAATAAAGAATTTTCTTGTGTTGTGTGTATGTTTGTATAGCCTGAACTTAGTCTGCCTCAACGGGCGACTTGTCTCTAGGCTGTAGATGAGAAATTCAGTGAGTGCAGTACAACCGCTAACCTAGGGTCTTTAACGTGGACTGCGCAGTAGTGATACACGACCGTACGCCGGTACGATGGTCATCTAGATCGATGAGTATCGTACCGGCGTGCTGTCCTGCGTAGTGCGCGTTGAAGACCCTTTACCTCTGTGTGTGGTGGTAGTTGGGGAAAGGGAAGGGGGGCGTGGTGTACACGGAGCTCTTTCAGTACTTCTGCCTCACGCAACACCGTTTAGCTTTAATAAATCTTAGATTTGCTTTAACTTGTAGTATCAGCGCGTAGTTAATACCCCACCAAGGGCAGAGGGCTGCTGATGTGGAGGATAGGCAACTTGAAAACCTCCTTATAGTTCTCGTCCTGTCTACAGCTCTCAGTACATGCATCCTCATTGTTTATGCATGATAAAATGACCGAGCCTCCCGGCAGCGCCCTTATTTGGAAAGCGAATGCAAAAGATTGTGCCACGTCATAATAACTACCTAATCTGTGTGGTGATTATGTGTGGAAGCAGCTCTATAGAGTATGTATCTACCTTCTCTGTATATTGAGAGGGTTTTCTTTACTGGCGTTCTGTTTTAACTAATTCAACGGTAGTGGGGAAAAAATACCTTGTACATTTAGGACGCTTATTATGTTTATTGAGCTCAAAAACTCCGCACTGCTGGCATTCGAACACTAATTTTGGCCCGGTTAAGGCAAAGCTAGGTCGTATTTTGCCGTAATATCAAGCAATAACAAGTTTATGAATATTACAATTTTCTAACAAAGTATTAATGTGATAAGGCGTCACACTGAATTATATATCCATATAAAAATAACAAAAGAGTGTAAATATTTTGGCTTAAAACCTGTATCTTACACTTTTTTTAATTAATTAAAGGGGTATTTTGGCGTTTTCTTTATAACCCGCGATTTTCTCGAGAATTTGCTAAACACATGAACAAATATCCCTGAAATAGTTCCTTCAATATTGGGCCAAAATAGTTTTTTTCCCGAAGTTATTGAATTCACAATCTTAGTCTTCACCGTGTTTTTCAAAGTAAGCCCACTGGCAACAGTCAAAACGTGACGTCAGCGGAAGGCAGG
The DNA here is from genome assembly GCF_016920785.2 of Ixodes scapularis. Taxonomy (NCBI): domain Eukaryota; kingdom Metazoa; phylum Arthropoda; class Arachnida; order Ixodida; family Ixodidae; genus Ixodes; species Ixodes scapularis. The sequence continues at coordinate 103,320,985 of NW_024609846.1, forward strand.
GGTTCACTCTTTGGACTGTAAAGTTTGTGCCCAAGTGATTATAAGCAGTTTCATGGTGTCAGATGAATGCTTTGTAATCTCGCTCCAGCACGCGCGCAGCAGTACGGAACAAATGCTCGGCGCAGTTCATTTTTAGACAGCCCGCTCGACCTGCAAGCCTGCCTTTCACTGACGTCACGGCGCTGAAAAGAGCGGGTATATTTACATGTTGTTTTTTGTCATCATTTTCACTTGCCGATTTCACAATAACTATGCTGAATTTCGCGATACTCAACACCATACCGGAAAGAGTAAAGGCCGGTAATTCCGAAAATATAGTTAAATGGGTTAGCTAAAAAAGAAATCGACGGAGTACCCTAGTTTGTAGCTCGATGTCTATAAAACGGTGCTAACATTTCTTTCTGTCTTCTACCCTACATACTTCTTTCGTCAGCCTTTAGCATTTGAATGTAGACCGATGGCCTCCGAGATTTTTCGCGCGCTCTGCTCCGGCCTGTCCAGACGCTCGGCTGCCCAGCAGAAAAAGCCGAGCCGAGTCAGTTCTCTATCTCCGCATGCGGCGCTCATAACCAAACCGGAAACGGAAACATAATCGCCTCAAAGCACGCTGTCAAGTGTGAGCTTGCGGCACGAAGCTTGCGTCTTCATTGTTCTCATCGTCAGAATAAAGAAAGGTGAGTCGATCTCTGTTGATTCATAATTTTTATTCGCTGATCTGGTCCTTGCTCTGTTTCGCTGGATGATACCTCGGAATGCAAGATCGCAGAAAAGATGAAGCCAGCTGGGCGTAAGATGTGTTTTTCCCATCGTCAGAAAGCCAGCCGGACCAGTGGCACACACCGTGTCTTCGATCGACAAGGTGGTCACATTGCTCAGTTACAAGCTGGACTGCAAAGTGGCAGACTTTAGAGCCCGCTTTCGCGAAGACCGCTGCCCGGCCAAAACCGGCGCCAACCCCTCGAGCCCCACCACGGGGACGCTGGACTCCCTACGTCGCCGGAAGTACGGGTGGCTCGTCGGCAAGCCATACACGTAGGGAGCCCTCGCCAGACGCCCGAGACCGGCCTGCTAGAAGTCAGCAGCCCATGCCGGCCCCACGAAGAGTGCACCGTCGCGAAGACCGCTGCAAGCCTAACGCTCTTCAAGCTCTTCACCCTCTTAAACCGCAACATCAACCCCTCACCCTCGTCCACAAGCTCCATTTAAACCATTATCACCATTTCCTTTAAGAATCGATCTGTGCAACCATCTCATCATCGTTGGACGCGGCGCCGCGGGCCTTCCCGGTACGGGCGACTTGTCTTTCTGCGGCGCCGCGGCTCTCCTGAGCCGAAATAAACCACTATCACTGTTACTAGCTAGTGCATATCAATATTTTGAGTCGCCTTCCTGATTTTGAATGACTCAACTTTTTTTGTTTTTTATTGAAAGGATTAGACGCGCAGTTTGTTTGAAAACTACATCGTGGGCATCTGTTTCCCCTTTCGCGCTTCGAAAATGTGAACCTTCGAAGTTTCGATACACTCTTTCCTTGCCAAAGGTATGTCTGTCGCGGCGAGAGGCGGGAAGCGCATTTCGCGCTGCTCCCAAGTTCCGTAGACCGACGATAATGGTGATGATGATAGTTCGTGGCTATTTTTTGTGTTGTTTTGTTTGGTTGCGAGCGCCGCCAAGCGGCCCGCAGTACCAGTCTCTACCGCGCGAATGCGATGGCCTGAGGTGCGCCAGCGCGGGAAAAATCTCGGAACCCATGGTAGACAAAACGAACCAGAAAATTAAATAAATTGACTTTTAAAATGCACTGTTCCTGCGTCGCTAAAGCTATGCGAATGCCATCAATAGACCTTATGCGAAATTGCTTTGTGGTCTGACAACACTGAGAGTGTCGCCATTTTAATGGTGGCAAGCGCTGTCGGTACCGAAGCACTGTGGAGGCATCGGAGACAGCCGCACGGGCAATGTGCGATGGCGCAGCAACTGTTTCCCGCCTTTTGACCATGTTATGTGGACGAACAGTTTAAACAACCTACCGCAACTGTCTGACAAAACTCTCGGAGGCCTCTGCACGCTGGCGACAACCCCGTCGAAGCAGCGGACCAAGCCCTACGCCTTCGCTGTGGAAGCTTGTTGTCGCCAGCATGTGCACCAGGCCTCCGAAAGGACTCGGCCGTCATGCGTTTCATCTTTGAGATCATTTTTAATTATTTTTTCGATGCGAATACGCTTAAAGTCGTACTGTTTAGCGGTGTGGGCACGGCAGCTCTGTCAAGAACATGCGGCTAAACCCGCTTCTATTCTTCATGCAGTTTGTGCTGCTGTGGCCGAAGTCTTTTTTCGGCCCGGTGGTTTCTGCTGATTCGGTGGCTGCTCCGATCCTCGCACCGTCATCATCCAACGCCGTCCCACATCTACACCTGGTGGTCATCGCAGCCAGTGCACCGACGTCATCAACATCGACGGAACCAGCAGCTATAAAGCCGAAGACGGACCTACGACCTACCAGTGGGCACGGCAGCTCTGTCAAGAACATGCGGCTAAACCCGCTTCTATTCTTCATGCAGTTTGTGCTGCTGTGGCCGAAGTCTTTTTTCGGCCCGGTGGTTTCTGCTGATTCGGTGGCTGCTCCGATCCTCGCACCGTCATCATCCAACGCCGTCCCACATCTACACCTGGTGGTCATCGCAGCCAGTGCACCGACGTCATCAACATCGACGGAACCAGCAGCTATAAAGCCGAAGACGGACCTACGACCTACCAGTGGGCACGGCAGCTCTGTCAAGAACATGCGGCTAAACCCGCTTCTATTCTTCATGCAGTTTGTGCTGCTGTGGCCGAAGTCTTTTTTCGGCCCGGTGGTTTCTGCTGATTCGGTGGCTGCTCCGATCCTCGCACCGTCATCATCCAACGCCGTCCCACATCTACACCTGGTGGTCATCGCAGCCAGTGCACCGACGTCATCAACATCGACGGAACCAGCAGCTATAAAGCCGAAGACGGACCTACGACCTACCAGTGGGCACGGCAGCTCTGTCAAGAACATGCGGCTAAACCCGCTTCTATTCTTCATGCAGGTTGGTTGCTCGTACTCCTTGTACAAAAGCGACGAACTTTGTTTAGTTGTGCTGCCGTGCCCCACAACTGTTTTCTCGTGCTTTGTTGATACCGTCGCGCTACTCTTGCAATTAAGCGGTGACATTGAAAGTAATCCAGGTCCTACAGTTGAAGAAATGTTGGCTCAAGTTTTGGAAAACCAGTCCCAAATGGCCAAGGAACTTGCCGCTATAAATGAAAATCAAAAACGAGCGGAAGAAAAATTTACGGAAATTAACCAGAAGTTAGGGAGCTTCGAAGCTAAGTTGTCGACCCTAGAAGCGACAGTTAAACTTTTTTCTGACAATGAAGAACGGATCGTATCAATGGAAAGTGTAATGGCTGATTTGGTAGACAAGATTGACGATCTCGAAAATAGGAGTCGCCGAAATAATCTTGTAATTTTTGGCGTGCCTGAGACCGATGACGAGACAGCTGAATCACTTCATGGAACCGTAGTGAATCGACTGTTTTGTGATACGCTTGGTTTACCAGCTGTAACCACAGAGAGAGTGCACCGCCTCGGGCGTCGAACAGATGGTAAAACTAGACCAGTCATGGTGAAGTTTTTAAATTTTTCAGAGAAGATGTCAGTTTTGAGAAACTGCCCGAAACTGAAGGGATCGACGACCTCTATTTCAGAAGACTTTTCTTTACGTGTTCGAAATATTCGCAAACAGCTCTGGGACAGCGCTATCGAAAATCGTAAGAAAGGCGATAAAGTTACTCTAATCTACAACAAGCTAAAAATAAATAATACACTCTACATCTGGGACGCCGAAAAACAGACACGAATAGCACTGAGTCAGCCAAAACCCTCGCGACAAATATGACGGTCCAGGCGCAATGCCACTGATTCGATTAGATTCTTAAATTTGAATGCGAGGAGCATAATGAATAAAGTTGTTGATATCGAACACGTGTTACTGACGCGCAAACCGCACGTCACAGTCATCACAGAAACCTGGTTACATGAAGAAGTATCTGATTCTGAGGTTATTCCCCCAGACTATAAAATAGTACGAAAAGACAGACACACGCGTGGTGGGGGCGTAGCCATTATTCTTACAAAAAATTTGCACTATAACCGAATGCCAGATATTGATGGCGTAGAAATTTTATGGGTTCGTGTGAACATTTTTTCTACATCCCTTATCATCGGTGCTTTCTATAGACCACCTAGCAGCGGAAACGTTTTCGAAAAAATAAAAGACTATCTTTCAGAGAATGTACACGCGAACTCCAGAGTTATTTTTGCTGGCGATTTCAATCTACCAGACATTGACTGGGAGAACAGTTGGTCTTCGTGCCAGATATCGCAAACACTATTAGAGCTATCTTTTTGCCATAATCTAAATCAAATTGTACGCTCCCCTACAAGACTTCTTGAAGAAAAAGGCTCGATACTGGATTTGATATTTCTTTCCCAGAACTTACTTGAACGAGTACAGTGCATTGAAGTAGTGGAAGGCATTTCAGACCATCAGATGGTATTACTTACTTTGTCTTTAATGAATCAAACAAGCAACACAGAAAGACATAACGAATACTTAGACTTCTCTAAAGCTGATGACGTTGCTATTATTGACTCGTTAGCCTTCTGTTTTAGCGATTTTCTTCGTGCTTACGAAGTGTCTGAGTACGACGTGAACTTTTTCTGGAACTTCTTCGAAAATGTTGTTCTCGACTGCATCAACAAATTCATACCAAAAAGAGTAAAGATTTCCAGCAAAAAAAATCCGTGGATTAATAGGGAAATTATCCAAAAGCGCCGTAAACTCCGTAGACTCCGTAAGCGATCGAAGGATGGAAGCCACGTGAAGCAGTTGGACCATGAACTGAAGGAAAACATTAGGGAGGCGAAACATCGCTTCTTTGATGTGACCTTATCTTCTTTTCTCCAGTCTTCGCCTGAGAAGTTTTGGAGGTTTATATCGCCCTCAAAGTCTAGGGTAAACGAGTTGCATATTAATAACGACATTGTGGACGACCCTAAGGGCATTGCTGATACTCTCAATAACTGCTTCACGTCGGTCTTCAGCCTTGACAACAATCGAGGGCCGGTGCAGGCGGCTATGCCGGGAAACAGTTCACGTAGTAGAAATGCTTTGCCGAATATAACGATTTCTGAGGAGGGTATAGTGAATTATCTACTGAATGTTGACATTAAAAAGGCAGTTGGGCCAGACAACATTCCTAATGCCTTTCTCAGAAGATACGCGGAATGGAGCGCCAAGTACTTGGTTTTGATATTCAGAAAATCTCTGGAGACGTCCACGGTACCCTCCAAATGGAAAGTCGCAAAGGTTATCCCAATTTTAAAGTCTGGTGACTCAAGATCAGTTTCCAATTATAGGCCTATTTCTCTGCTTAGTACGTGCAGTAAGGTGTTGGAGCATGTGGTGTTTAAACACATATCGACATATCTTGAACAAAATAATTTTTTTACTAGTTTTCAACACGGTTTTCGCCAAAAAGTATCTACCATTACCCAGCTGACGGAAACTGTGCATGAATTTGCATCTGTGATTAACGTAAGGGGGCAAACTGATGTGATTTACTTAGATTTTTCGAAAGCCTTCGATCGCGTATCGCACGAAAAGTTACTGATAAAGCTGTTACCAGTTTTAGATAATCCTGCTATCTTGAAGTGGCTTGAAAGTTACTTATCTCTGAGACAGCAGTTTGTTCAAGTTGACACCGCATGCTCCGGTACCACACACGTAACCTCTGGCGTCCCACAGGGATCGGTCCTGGGGCCTTTGTTGTTTTTAATATTTGTGAATGATATTGTTTCTGGAATTCCAGTAAAGATCCGACTGTTTGCGGATGATTGCGTTATTTTTAGAGAAATCAAAAGTTCTGCGGACTGCGAAGTACTAAGCTCCTCGTTAGAAAAATTGTCTAGATGGTGTGATGACTGGAAAATGTCACTAAATTTATCAAAGACTGTATGTATGTCAATTACTCGAAAAAAGGAGCCTATTATTTTTAATTATTCGATTGGGAACCGTAACCTTCAGAGAGTAAGTTCATATAAATATCTGGGGTTGACAATAACGTCTGATCTTAAATGGAATGCTCATATCAATCAAACCGCTAGTAAAGCAATGCGTAAGCTTGGTTTCTTGCGTAGGTATATGAGGCAGGCCTCCTGTGATACAAAACTACTACTGTATAAAACTCTTGTTCGGCCAGTGCTGGAATATGCTAGCGTCATTTGGGATCCACATACCTCATCTTGTATATCAGAACTTGAGCGAATTCAAAGATTAGCAGTGCGCTTTGTGTATAACATGTACTCCTCATATGTATCTCCATCAAAACTCTGTAATGACGCAGGCCTGGAAACTCTACAGGAAAGAAGGAGAATAAACCGCCTGAAATTTTTTTACCTTATTGCCAATGACGAGCTTGGAATAGAGAAAGATAGGTATATAACTTTTTTTTGCCCAAGGTCTACCAGATATACACATAGCAGAACAATAAAGCCATATAAATATAAAAACGATACTTTTAAGTTCTTCTTCTTTCCTCGTACAATCATCGATTGGAACAGCCTACCACCTGACGTTGTAAATGCTACCACATATTCCGATTTTTGTTTTCTGTTGTCGCAGCAAGTGCATCCTGCTTGAAAGTATTTCAATGTACCACTCCTGTTACGATCTCGCAAGAGATTGACAGTATCAATAAAGAAGAAGAAAGAAAGAAGTATGCTGCTCCTTGCAAGCGCATGACTAAAAATGATTTTTTTTTTTTTTTTAGTTCTAACTGGCGGAGGGTTTTTTTGGTGGAAAACTTTGGTGTTCTTGTAAAAGAAAGCCCAGGGCAATATTTTTCAAGCGTTGCAAAGGGCTAAAGTTGGTTTCAGATAGCATTGACCTCAAGCACAGTTGACGGATGTTGCGCTATTAATGAAGATTTGTTTAACCCTGGCAGAATAACTGCAGTGACTTTCTCAAAACTACCCCCGAGCTTCTTTGCACAAAACAAAAATTCTACCTCGGCTGCGAAAAAAAGAAAAAGAAAAGGAGGTTGTAAAATGGAGTTGGCGCCGCCCGTGTTGCTTCATTCGACGTCCGCAACGTAAACTTTTGCCGCGGCCGACATCGAAGTTTTAGCCACTGCAATAAACCTAACCCACACCGTGACCTAACCATACCACTGTTAACCATACGTATCTTCAATTATGGTTGGTGGCGTAGATTATAAAAACTGCAATCTTTTTGCCTCGCATAACAGCCTCGGTCTCGTCCGCATGCATTGAACTGCTTGCGCATCAAGAAAAAGGCCAGGCCGACACTACAACGCACATAAAATAAAAAAAGGAGGTCATAAGCAAATTTGTAACAATTTATAAGAAAAGTATAGGGCTCAGTTCAATAGTTGTAAATGGCTTCACGCCGCGTGATAACGTCCGCATGTTTCTTCGCGTTGTCACCGATTGTTTTTATCACAAGCCGTGTCTCAAGTGACAAATAAAAATAAGCAAAAAAGGTGAAACCTGTTCACGTTTGCGTTCACGTCATGCATGAATCGAAGGTTTATCGCTGCATCCGCAGCGGAACGCAGCAATCATTGGCATCGCATCTCTCGCACGAAGCGCGGTCGCTTGTTTACATGGGGTCTTTGCCGGTCGGGTCTCTGGTTTCGTTTTCTCGCCACTAACAAGATGGCGGACGTAGTTCTCGGCGCGCTACTAGATGGCGCTCTAAATTTCGCATATGGCCTATTGTTTTCCCCAAATATATTACGTTCCAACTCCTCAGCAGGTTCACAAATCTATGGGCCTCCAGATGAGACGGTTAACTTTAATTTTGAATTCTTAATTACTCAGCCCGAATCTGAATATATTATATGTATATAAAAAAAAAAAAAACATGTATACTGTATACAGATTTGCAAGTAGCCATGCTCCAAAAGTTAGTCTGGCCACCGCGGGTGAAAAGCTTCATAGTGGGGCACCAGTTCGGCAACCATGGGCATGCCTTAGCAAGGCTCGACGATCGGATCATCTACAGATCAGCACATCAACACACTTCATACGCATCTACACATCTACGCAAGATTGCGGCTCAAAAGAGGCTGTACTTGGAAACGTCGTAGAATGCCTCTATCAGCGGCTTCTACGAAATCGACGCCCCCTAGCGGTTAGAATAGAAAACTATTACGGGAGGTTCGCTCGCCAGCTTTGTCGAGCGAATCCGATTTTCACAGCGCCTGGTGGTCTAAAGACGAAGAAGCCGTAAAAGTAGGCTCAAAAACGCACGATGAAAATCGCCAATTGTCGCGATGTAAACACTCCGCGCCAATACGACGAGAATGCGAACAAGGAATTCTGATTGCCTACCGTTTTCGTTTACGTAAAATGTTTTTGTTGTTCAAATAAACGATGAAGGTCCTCGCGGAACCGATAGATGGCGTTGGGTCGCTGACGATGTGCGATGCGTGTGACCTGTTCCGGAAGTGACCTAGGTCAACGACGTCGGGCGGCAGTGAAACAGAAGTTGTTTTGAGAAAACGAATGCCGTGGGACAGTCACCTCGATCTCGAGAGAAAGTGCGTTGAGCCGTTGGAGGAACGAGCGGGTGAAATGTCAGGCTTTGCAACTAGCTCGTTAAATGGAAGCAGCACATGTACCACGTCTGCGTGCACGCACGTCATTCGGCTAACTTGTTTTGTTTTTCCTTTAAATGAAAGGCAAGCGGTGAGAATTTCTTCACGCGTGAATCACACGATTGATTTTTTTTTTTTTTTTTTTCCAAAGCGTGCAAGCTAGTTTTCTTTCTGCAGACAGCCTGCAACTAGAAGACGTTGCAAGCAAAGTTAATTATAAAGACTTCACTATACGGTGATTCTTGTAGACTGGCTTAATTAAAACAAATCAAAAACATTTAGGAGCTTAAAAAGTCAATGACGTATACATTTCAGCAACAGCTATAAAAAATTTCAAGCTAATTTTTAAATAATAGAAATCAATTTGAATTGTTTCTTGATTTTAGGAGCTTTTTGTCGAAGTTCATTCTTTCGCGCATATGATACATTTGAGCGTCAGTCGCACACTGCATCCAAAGCAGAGAATTGTTCGGTATTACAGTGTTACAGTTTTTGCGGTTTTATTACGTCGCAAGTTCCACATTTTCAGCTCTATCACAAATCAATTGCTACTTGAAAGCAAAAATAAAACGCCTTATATAAATCTAGCATTAGTTTCGGCACAAGGACCAGCTATACATTATGGAGCCTTTAACCAATATTTGTGCATATATATCTTGCGAAAAAAAACATGTTTACTATAACTATGCCAACATTATTAGACCGACAACCGCCAGAGCCGTCACACGCGAGGTGTTCTTACTTTTGACGGCGCTCTGTTACTGGGTGCATTAGCGTCGAATTAGCGGAATAAAGTGTCGTACCAAGCGGAGCATTCAGGACGTGTTCTATTGATGAGAAAACAAGAACCAACGGATTTCGCATTGTGAAACTAGAACGAGATATCGCTTCATTTGGTAAGCGTATCAACAGCAGCAAACATTGCTGCTGTGGACACAACAGCAGCAAAGACGTTTAGTAAATAGAGTTTTCGGGAATCGTTTTCTCTTTACTGTTGACGAACGGAAACTTCTCCCCTTATCGATTGTCTACACCAAAAAACCTCCGTTGCACGTCGCGTTTTTTTTTTTTTTTTCAATCTTGACTAGAAATGTTCATTCGCACTTTTAGCCCCCTGTTTAAGTGCAATCTGAGCGGCTTCAACTGGCTTTACTTTAATGTCGAGATGCTGTGCGTGGACGGTTTGAACCAAGCTCAAATCTAGGTATACAGGCAAAACCGATCCTGGCGTTAAGGTCATCTGGCGGGCTAGCGCTTTTTCCTGTCTCCCTCGTATTTCTTTCCTCGCCGTTTGGCGCTTTAATACATCAATATGTTCTTGGCGTTTGTTAGGATATTTCCACCACACTTCATAGAAGATCGAGCAGCTCGGATGCATTATTTCAAAAAGACCTTCTACAATTCGTGCCTTTCTTAACCCCGTAGAATTCGCCGAAATTATTGATTGAGCTGGAAACGGGATGCCGCTCTTCTATCACAAACTCCAAACGTTTTAGAACTGCCATTAATAATTACATTCTTGTTCATTGCGCCTACCTCGTCATTTGTGTTTTGTTATTTTCTTCTTTTTTTTTTTTTTCTCCCGCTCTTCCCCTATGAATTGTCCTCGCGCCTTGAGGGAACAATAAATGAAATGAAATAAATGCAAATATTAATAATAATAATATTAATAATAATCTTTATTTCCATTTAAAGAAATGGTGGAGGAAAAGGGAAAATGTTTCAACAAGAAGCTTGACGGGCCCTCAGTCCCATCGGCAGCCATTAAGCAAACAGTTTCCGTGCAATAAAAAACAAATGCGACTCGAGATACGACTTGGGGTTTCCGAACAATGTCAGCAATAAGGATAAAAATGAACAGACATTTGAAAATAAATAATTATCATCGTTCAAGTTGAACTAAAGTTGGCATACGTTAATAAACAAAGTGAGTATTTGCACATTTCGTTCAGTATAGTTAAAACTAGTCCCTAATCCAGTTCATTATAATTTCTGTCTCGCCATCTTTTTGTATTTTATATGACCTCGCGGTCGTCCTTCACAATGTAGTGAACCGGGACGATAAACGGTGGTTGGCTTCGTTAATTCTATAAAACGCATATTCTTTCTACGAGCAATTCAACTACTCTCAATCACTGCGCTTTACTTGACGAAACGGCGGTTTTGTCACGCTGTTATCCACCCATCGAGCGATTTAGAAACACATTTGACCAATAATAGAAACCACACCCCGGCAGTTATTCGGGGTAACTCTTTTCACATGCAAAATATGCGATTTCGACACTTCCATGGGCGGGACGAACCGCACAATCATACTCGTCATATCGGCTTGTATCAGCGTGATTGACAGTGATTGCGAGCACCAAAAAGCGATACGGGGAACTAGCAAGTGTTCTAACATTCGTCTTTGACGCATCGGAACGCAAGGAGGTGCACGCCAATCAAAAGGCAACATAAAGAGCGCGCAGGGAAGGCGCCATGACGAAGCAGTTAACGTCATTGGTTGAGGTCGGGGGGAGGGGGATAGAAAAGCACGTGAGCGCGTTTAGAGAGAGTAAACAAACGCGCCGGCTACGCAACAAGCAGACGAACTTGCACGCCGCATTAATAACTTACGCGGAGTCTCCATGTCACGAAGTGTCAAAACGTGAGAGCCGTTTCTTATTAGCGAGTCTCGCTCGCTAACTACGAGAGTGCCCATCACTCACTGCCTTGACTACCCTAACCGAGCGCTCAGTGTATTAATTATTGTTCTGTTCCGTTTTTCTTTTCTTTCTCCTAACTTACCCAACTTAGAGAATCAATCCCATCTTTCGCGTAAACACGCCCTGAAGGGCCAAAACGAGACTCAAAGTGAAATGGAAAGGGTGACACTTAAGACTGTAATGAGTTCGATTATCCCCACCAAAGGAAAGCGGCAAGACCTAGAGGCACGAACGGCTTGCTTCTCGAGATGTCCGAGGAAACGAGACGGCCGATTGAATCGAGGTGATTTCGCGGCCACGGAGGAACGGGTCTTCTCACGGCAGCCCTAGAGAGCCTAGATTTAAGAGAGGGATGCATCTCGAACCATGGAGAGTGCGCAGATTGGTCGCAAGTGCGCATGCGTCGGGTCGTCGCGTGGCGAGGAGGAACGCGGACGGAGAGTCGGAGCCACTTGCCGATGATCAGCGCCTTGGTCAGCTCCACTGATGGAGGGGAAGAGACGACAGCGCACGTTGACGCCTGAGACACGGAGCCCTCACTGGAGTGGTTAGTGGGAAAACGCAAAGCTAGCTGCCTTTGTCTCTACTCACTGTTTGAACGCGAACGCCGGACGTTAGAACGCCGGTGTTCGGCGTTCCCAAGTGTGCGAAAAGTGAGCAGAGAAAAGGTAGCTCTATGCCGAACGCAAGTTCGTCCGCTTCTACTGCGAGGGTTGTGGTGACGTCAGAACAACGAGCTCTGATTGGCTCGATTGGAAGGATAGTGGGTAGACCTCGAAGCAGCTAGCATCGAGGTCTACCCCCTGTTCCTTCGAAGTGAGCCAATCAGAGCTCGCTGTTCTGACGTCACCGCAACCCTCGCGGAAGAAGCGGACGAAGTTGCACTTGGCGCTCTGGCCATTTTCGCGCACTCTCATCTCCCCTTCTCCCTCAGTTTGTACCCGCGTTGCAGACGCGGCTCCTATGCAACAACGTGACCGCGATCAACACCGCCTAGAATAAACAGAGCCTGCATACTATAGAATGTTTGACGTCATCACACTGAGGTCGAGCGAGCACAATGGATTGGACGCGAGTGCAGTCGCGTCCAATCCGTTTCAATTCGACATACAGCGCCCTACAGTCGAACAGACGGCCCGAAATTTTACGAGGGGCTTGATAGCCGTGTGGTACAACATTTTAAATAGCTAAAGGACGTATCAAATACCACACAAAGAAAACACCGAGTTTTTACAGTAGAGCCAAGAAAACCCCGATTATTATTATTTTTTTTTTTTGTCAGTAAAACATAGATTAGCTATTTGAATAAGTTGTACCACACGGCTATCAAGCCCCTCGTAAAATTTCGGGCCGTCTGTTCGACTGTAGGGCGCTGTACGTCGAATTGAAGTTTTGGGGTGTATTATATGGGACAAAGGGTGTAAGAATACACCTTTTGACACCTTTTTTTCTTGAGAATGTATGTGAGCTGCGTCAGCGCCCGGCTGGGCCTCGCGTCCAATGAACGCGTCGATGGACGCTCGGGCATCGGGTTCGGGCCGAATTGCAGAGTTGGCGCCATTCTACTGTGATGACGTTTTATGGAGGAAAATGAGCTCGTTCAAGGGACCTCGATTCCTCTAGGTAGTGTTAACCCGATGGAGCAGTTGTCAACGCTCTGAATTCGAGGCACACTAAGCAGCCCTATCGACGGCTCGATGCTCGCTCGAGAAAGAAATCCGAACGACCGCATCCAAACAGGGGAAAGAACAAAATCTGCAACAATGCCGGAACGTTTCGCCCCCCTTTTTACTTCTATTTTGGGTGGGGGGTAAACCCCGCTTCCCCCTTCGCCCTGTGGTGCGCGGACCCGTCCGGCGGCATTCGAGTGCAAATTAGACGTTGTTCTAATTGCAGCCTCCGGGAACACACGCGCGCACAAAAGGGGGGGGACCGCTTCGACAGGCGAGCAATAAGGCGAAACCCGCTCGCCCGTGGGTTGCCGAATTAGAACCGCGCCGGGCAAAAGGCGTGGCCCCTTCGGCGAGAACCCAGAAGACACGGCCGGCGCAGCTGCCTGCAAGCTACGCGCGCCCTCCCTGGCGTCGAAGGGCGAGACACACACAGCGCGGGTACCTGCTCTGCTGTTACGTTGCTTGTTTGCCTTTTTTTTTTTTAGACAGCTTTTTTTGTTTTGTGTTTTTTTTTTTTTAGGGACGGGGGATCTGGCGGCCAGGTTCTATACTTAATGTAGGCTAAGGACGGCGTGCGTCGGCCTGTTTGTGAACGCACGCTCGTTCGGTCTCTCGGCTTTTGTTGAAGTCACCTCCGTGGGGGTCAAAAAACAGAGCAGTAAAAAAGGCTAGTTTATCGGAAACACATATCGGCCGTTCGTTCAGGGACATCGACTGGTCCCCGTTTGTGTGTGTTTTAGTCCGCTCTTGCGGTCGCGTAGAATTCAATGCTCTCTTTTTGTTGTTATTTCGTTTGTTTGTATTTAACCTCAAGCGGACCCATTATTACTAAATGAGTTCCCTGTGTTGTGAAGGGCCTTCTTGGTTCGAAAGCCCTAATGTTTGTTGTTAGGCCCGGAGCGCACGCACGTGCCTGCTGAGTTATTAATTCGTGTTTCCTTACAGCCTCAAGCAAAAAAACGTAAAAAGACCTTGCCACTGCTTTTTTTTTTTTTTTTTTTTTTTTTTTTTTTTTTGAAAGGTTCGAACAGCGGAGCTGTCAGAATTCGAACCTACACAGCATTGAAAGTTTTGTGTACATACTATATTTTGGTTCATTCTGGTCATTTTCGTGTATTTAGATGAACATTATAGAGACAGAAGAGGTATGTAGCCTACGTAAACGTATAATAAACACGATTGGTTTATTGTTGTCATATCTTTTGCCTGAATATAATGTATTTTGTTTTTCGAGGGCAACATGGGGGGGGAGGGTGCACGAGGGTATAAACCTCTCCTTACTTTGTTAGAAATATTCACGGAATACGTGAAAGAGCACCGGAAATATATATGTATGACGGCACGCCTATTTAATCTGTCTTTCACAGATTTCTTCTTTTCGTTTATTTCTTCTTTCTGTAGGCCAAGGCCGGCAGGACACTGGACGGAAAAGGCATTTTTGCCTGACGCGTCCTTCCCGCCCATCACATATATAGTACAACCGTACATTCAGGACAAATAGAACAATAAGCACGATGTAGTCGAAACCGTAAACACGCGTTTAAGGCGTGCAAAAACCACATTAAATATGGAAAAAGACAAGCGCCGAAAGACCAGGACAAGGTAAGAAGACGACGACACAAGGCGCTCCGGGCCTAACAACAACAGGCGGCCAGGTTCTATACTTAATCTCTCAGTTCTATAGCTTAATCTCAGTTCTATATCTCTCAGTTCTATAGCTTAATCTCAGTTCTATAGCGCCTTGTGTCGTCATCTTCTTACCTTGTCCTGGTCTTTCGGCGCTCGTCTTTTTCCATTATGAACCAACTGGCCCAACTCACCATTTTGTTGCAGCACATTAAATATATACGGGTCTATATTTTGTATGCATAGTTTTATACCTATCCCTATTTTATTTTTATTCGCAAATTGTTCGCAACTTCTTGAACCTAACACTGAGAAAACTTTACACATTTATATATCTGTACTTGTATTGTTTTTGTGCAATAATGCCTCCCATGCGCAGTAAGTTAAATGAACTCAGCGTGGTGCTGATTACGTTCACAGGCGTAGCCCTCCCTTTATTATGCAGTGTTTTCTTTTAACGACGCCGGGATGTTTAATCACGCACCCTAATGTTCCCATGTAGTGTTGTTGGTCGCTGGTTTGTGAATTCATCATGCACGCTCTGTCTGCGTTTCATTCTTAAACCGTGACGATGGCAATAGCTGTGATACATCCACAGTCCCTGCCATTGTCACGGTTTTAGAAGAAAACGCACCGGATAGAGTTTGCCTGGTGAATTTGTGTTCTTTCACGGTTTCAAGTAATGTGTAGTCAAATTCCGGGTTCAGTTATGCCCAAAGTGGAACGGTATCACCGCAGTATCTGGAGTGTGCTACATGCTGTTCACAAGACGCTCGACTTTTGTTGTACGTGTATTTTTTTAGCGTTAGCAAGCGGTTCTATGTGAGATTTCTAAAAGAAACTTAAATAGAAACTTCATGGGCGATTGTTTTCTTTAATATTAATGACGTAATTAATCATTAAAAAGATGTACTACCGTTTATTTTTTTCATACGTATTAGAAAATATTAAGTCGTAATTGTTCCAATTTCGCCTCATAAGGGTAAAAATGAATAATCTAGATACTAAAACGTCTTTTGGGAGGAAGCACACACCATTCTAGCGCCCATAAAAAAGATCAACTTCAAGTCGTTATGGGCCTTATGGAGGAAAACATCGAAGTGCACGACTCATCACTTCCGATAATTAGGTCATAGAGCGCTGAATTACTTCAACAAACTAAGCAAGCAGAGCAAGTGTACAATAATTTTAACTAACAGACGTATCACGGCTCCCTCGCGACCAAGACGCCGACATCCATCACTCAAGCCTGGTTCACATGCAGCGGTTTTGGCCCTAGAGCGGCGCGATTTCTGCCGTCGCGGCGCTCTGGCCAGCACCAGCGGTTGAGCGGCACGAGCGCCGCGACGGCAGAAATCGCGCCGCTTTAGGGCCAGAATCGCTGCACGTGAAACCCGCTTCAGGATTAAACTTTCGCCTTTGCTTGCGTGCCTTCTTTAGTCGTATTTGAACTAATCTAAATGCTCAAGTGTAAGCGCAAACACTTAACCGTGTATACATCATACAGAAGACAGTCTGCATACAGATTCGAGCGCGAGTCACCACGAGATCCGTGCTTCGAATGCCGCATGGCAATGAGTTCAAGGAGAAACTTGGCACGCGACATTCGAACCACGGATATTGCGGTGACGGTGTTTGCAGACTGGCATTTGTATGATGTATGAGCAGTGTGACCCCGGCTTTATGATCCCGGTCGAATAGTGAACAGCTGACACAGAAATGGGACTCCATCACGGAGTTAAGTAGAAGGACTTGACGCCGTTACGCAAGATATGATGAACAACCTATGGTTGTTGAGTAATAGTCGGCACGCGAGCGCCGTAAATGAGCGTGGTGACCCAACGGCTGTCATTCTCCCAAGATCGATCATTTACGCTCGATGAAGCCCCGATTCAAGGCTACATTTCTATGAGGAATCGCGCAACTTTCACGATATATATCGATTCAAAAACAAACCACCTCTATGTTTCGTCCGGGAAGCTTGATCACCAGGCTCGATCCTTCTGGTGTATTCGCACGACAGAGATTTCTTCCACAGCCAGGAGCAAACGGCATCACGCTTCGAGGTCACGAGCGCCACATCACGGATGCTTGCCATGGATGCTTCGAATATGTCCCCAGACAGTTTTTGAACGACCAATGTGCTTGTCGTACAAGGAAGGCCTCAGACAGTCTCTGCAGACTGTCTTTTGTATGATGGGGTGTCGGCAATGGAAATTTAGCGAGCACCTTCGGCTGTACGATTGAACGTCTTGGAGACGACCAGTTGGTTTACATGAATATTTGAAAAAAATAGTCAGCATATTTCCCGCTCGATGATAATGAAATTAATGGGAAGGAACGAGAATAACGATAATAAACCCTGGAAAAGGGGGAACAAGGGGGACGAAGGACAAGCAGAAATCTCCAAACACAGCCAGTGACTGGTGCGCGACTGGAAAAACCTGTTTGCTCTACTGACGGCTAACCCCTGGTTAGCTGACTTGGTAGAGCGCTCCACTAGAAATGGAGAGGTACCTGGTTCGATACTTGGACCTGGAGGATTTCGTCAGTCGCGCCCCAGTCACCTAGCTGTGTTGGGAGATTGGTGTTTGTCCTTTGTCCCCCTTGTTCTCCTTCTCTGCGGGGTCTATTATCGTTATCCTCGCGCTGCATGAATCTTTTGGCGTTCGCCTGGAGAATCGGTGGTTAAATGTTTCATCGACGTTTCAAGCAGCGGTGTTAAGGTTGGCTTTGTTTATTCTTTTAATGAGCTTCAAGTTCGCTGGGGTGTCAAAGATTGGAGTGTGCTTGATGGCTTTGGCAAAGAAAAGGGTCTATAGGGGGTATCCACTGGACGCCATATTTGAGGGCGATGTGTAGAGCACATTCTCAGAACGGGATCACATTACTATAAACTGCGTCTCACCCTACGATGGATTAAATGCAAAAGCTACGGACCGCCAGATCCAATCACGAGTCACTAAGATATTGTGCGGTATTTTGCTTCGACGCGCGTATCGGTGCCCGTGTCTCGGATCACTGATGGGGATGGGCGGACAGTGGTTGGAATCGAATAGCACTGAGTGACTCAACAAGTTTACATTGAAAATAAAGCCACCTCATACTGGCTCTTTGAAATGTCGAAGTTATAGAAATGATGCAGCGCTTTTAGATTCGAAGCATTAAGGCCGGTTCTCACAGGCAGCGAAACGCTGATGTAGCGCTGCTCACGTGTCGTCAGCTACTTATCGTTTGCGCCCTCGTACGGTTACCTTTCGTGACGTCATTACCTTGCGAACATCAGATTCGAAGGTGTTTGTATTAGCATGTAGGAAGCTTGAAATCATAGCGTCCTCGAACCAACACTGTCAACACCGTCAAAATTGAAGTCCTCACGTTCCTCTTATTTCCGTCAATGAGAACTCCTTCCATGACGTCATAGTCAGCATTCGGCCAATCGTGGGAGGCCGACCACCGCGACGCTTTCGGTCGCGCACGTCGCCAATAGCAACAGTTTTGACGATGCGATACGAAGCTGGTGAACGCACCCGTTAGCGTGCGCTTAGAGCGAGGTCAGCGCTATGCTTGTAGCGCTCCGCTGCATGTCTGAACAGGCCTATATTCGTCCACGCCTAATCAATGCTAAGCATGTCAACGTGATTTGATCTGGCGGCCCGTGGCTTTGGCCTTTAGGCCATCGTATCGTAGGATGAGACAACGTATCTAGGCTGCTAAGACCGGTAATCTTGAAGGTGCTCAATACACGTTGCAAAAGAACTGTGGAAGCTCGCCGTCAGCACGCGCTCAGCAGTCGCGCACGCAGCTATGGCTGCTTCAGTTGTTACAAAGTACTTACATAATAAGTATGTGCCAATCAAAAGAGTCACATCTTTCTTTATACTATTATAAAAAATCCGCCAATCACTTTCACAAAAAAAAAAAAAAAGACTTATACGTTGCTATGTGTTGTGGGTTTTTTTCTCGGTGAAAACTGAAAAGAGAAGGGGCAGAGTGACAACTGGTAAGTCTGGTAGTGTAAGTGTCACAGCTAGTAGTAACTGGGACTTGCTGTTCTTTTTTTTTTCTGAATTACGTTGCTATAGATCTACAATCAAAAATGGTCTCTAATAATTACTCAGCAGAGTTTTTTTGCTTCTCTACACCAACACAGTGTTTACAAACAAGCCCTCGTTTGCCTACACAGGGAGTGGACACTGCGCGTGTGCAGGAACCAGATCCGGGAGGAGTGAGGCGTCTGCACATGCGCAATGCCGACCGCAGCGTTACCGCAGTGATGTAACCTCAAAGAGCTGAGTTGGTCTATATGGTTTGCAGTAAGGATAGTAATATTCCCCTGAACACAGAAACGCTTGCCAGAGTCCGGTTGTGGAGACGATGAGTGTCAAAGGCAGAAAGTAGCTCGTAAAAATATTAAAGTCGTGAAAACCGTTAGTTGCTTGCGCAAGCTCGATCATCTGTATAAAAATAACTTGCGTCATATCACCTAACACTCTAAACGTACTCCTGCGTGTACTTTCCCGCAGAGCACTTGGAGATCCATTGACCGTTTTTTGAGAAGGGAGCTCAAGAGAGACAGACTGCAAATATATTTAGACCCAAAAATTAAATCTGCGATGCGACACTGGGCGTGACGTAAGCACGTAAAACGTAAAGCTGAGTGTTCAGTCGCAAGCTCAATTTTTTTATCTAAACAGTATTCCGGTCTCGCCATTGGACGTACTCTTCTCGTAGCTTGTAGTGATTGGCTCTTCGGATGTTCTGAAATGAAGTAGGCGAATGGTCATTATTCAAAGCGAGTGGCTAATCACCGTACTAAAGCCAGCATCTCTATGTTCATACTTCTGACAGACGACCGGACCGACCATCATTATATCATCCAAAAAAAAAGTAAATTCAAAATGTGAAAAAATAAATAACACCAAGCCTATATTGGGAAGCTTACGACATGGGCATATGCGATATTCCACTTCAGAAGAGATATGTTTCGTTTCTTGATGTCTCAAGCTTTATTTTAAACATCCGATGACCCGCCCGGGGTTTAACTGATTTGGACGACAAGAGCACAGGGCACCTTTTTTGACGTAGAACTATGTCTTTCTCCGCGCTTGGAAGGGGGAGCAAAGATGGGAGATCGATGTCACAAAACGTGATCACAGAAGTGACGTCGCACACATAACACCGGAGCGCCGACCGATCAGCATCGCCGCGCTCCTTGACGGGGCGTCCTGCCTGCTGCCGAGAACCGCGCAGTGCGTACACGCTTCCTTTTAATGCGACAGCATTCGTTAGCTAAGCCACCTCCCCCCCCCCCCCCCCCTTTCCCGGATTTCTTGATCTTTCTGGTCTACTGCGCAGACCATTTCTTGTTGCGCAGTGCGCAAGAGGAAATGGTCTAATACGCAGTAGGTATGTGCAAGTAGACATTTTCAGCTCACATTTTCACACTCCTTTACATTCACACCCTCTTCGAAGCACCTGACGACCTTGACGTCGTCCTAGAGGTCATCTTAGAGATCGTCCTTGAGGTCCTTGAGGTCGTTCTAGACGTCGTCCTCTAGTGCATCATCTTCGACGTCGTCCTTGAGGTCATCCTAAAGGATGTCCTAGAGGTTGTCCTTAAAGGGGCACTGACACCCCAAAGGTCGTATTTATTTTTATTGTCTAAAACGATGTAAGTTGCAGTCATAGACACGCAAAAAAAACCGCACCGCGAAAAAAAATTTTCCCGGGCCCGCGCGCGCCTTTTTATTTTTGGCGTTTGATTTTCCCGCCTCTCGCCTCCTCGCTTCTTTTGATCGGTGACGTCAAGAATCAGGAAATTTAGAAGCTTTGTAGGCGACATCTCTATAACATTTAATTACGGCAATCCTAAAACATGTTTTTTAACGCAATTGCGAACGCACTACGGCCCTTCTTTTTGAAATACCAAAAATCGGGAGTTCGTTGTGGTGCCGTCTCCTGGATTGGTATCCTCCAACGGAAAACAGGCGACACCGCTCAAAACCGGTCCGCCGCAACGAGCCGGCGCTCGCTCCTTTCCTCCTCGCTTTGGGTCGCCATGGCAACAGCAGGGAGTGGAGAAAAAAAAGTGGACTCTCAGGTCTCACCAATTTTTGACGTCAAGGCACCGGCGCCGATTGCGCGGGAACTTCGAATTCGGCATTTGGAAATTGTTTTTTTACTTCACGAATACTGAATTCCCAAATTTCAAATTTTGAGGGTAATGTCCCGGCATCGTTTTCGATCGTTTCGGATAATAAAAAAAAATATGATTTTGATGTGTCAGTGCCCCTTTAAGATCGCCCTAGAAGTCATTATGAACGCCGTCTTCGACGTCATCCTAGACATCGTCCTTGAGGTTTCCTTAAGGTCGTCCTTGAAATCGCCCTAGAGGTCGTCCTAGAGGTCGTCCTAGACGTCGTTTTCGATGTCGCCCTCTAGGACGTCATCAAGAAAGCTTCGTCAAAAAAGCCGGGAAGATTTCACTGCTCGACACGACACATCACGGAGCCACGGCGCCCCGCCCCGTGACGTGTTCCATGACGAAACCACTGGACACTACCAATCACGGTCACGATGGTCACGAGCGGGGTGAACAGGAGGTCAAGGTTTCGTTCGGCGAGGCTTGCATGAAGACGGGCGGTCGCGGCGGGGCGACCGGCCCGACAACCTGATGCAGCGAAACGCGCCGAGCACGTGGACAGAAGGTGGGCCGGTAACATCGCATCCCCTTCTTCGACTTAACACGGCTTGCCGCGGCTCGCTGTCGCGTTCAAACCAAAAGACGGAGTGCGAGTCCAGCTTTTTTGACGGAGCGGTGAGACATTCACGTACCACGGCGACAGTTTGCATACCGCTTTAGACGTCGCCCTTGAGCCACGATTCCACAATCCTAGCTCATCGCTCTGGACTGCGGCCGAGCGGCCGAGTTAGCGTCTTCTGCGGCGCGGGTTGTTCACGCGACTGTCAAGCGTTACCGTACCCCCCCCCCCCCCCCTCCTTTTCACATTTCTTGCTCCATCCACAGGTCATGGAAATGGAAATTTATGCAGGACAATACACCTATGCACCAACCAATTTTTGTCTTAATTGTTTTAGGAGAGTCTAGGTACAGTCGTCTGTCCCCCATTCAAGCTGCGTATTTTTTCCTTTACCGTGATTGAAGTTGAATGACGAATCGTAATAAATCCGCATAATGCGCGCACACGTGAAAAAGGTATATGTTTTGTGTGTGCACATCTTCTGATTATGTTTCCAGTAATTTCAAACAGTCGTAATATATTAACAATAAACATGAGACGCCTCGATCGGATGCTCGTCAGCGCGGCTGGTGGCCAAAAGGGCAACTATGAGGGCGGGACATGTTGCCAAACGATGGAGCACGAGCGTTACGTCACATTTCGGCAAGACATTCGAACTTTCGTGCTCGAGATCGGGTCCATTGATTGCGGCCGCGGGCTGTCAGATGCAAAAATTCCGCGTAAGATGGCGCTACTTGGAGAACCAGGCTTCATTAAATGTGGCCCTTCTGAAAGTTCCAAAACTAAATAAATAAGGATTTTTTTCTTCTTTCTTTTTTTAAGTAGCAGACATGTACGCGCGTGTTAGTGCGAAGGACGAACTAAATGCGGAGTGCGAGTTCGTCTGCTTGTTGCTCACGGGATTGCGATGATGTCTGAACGCCGAGCTCTTATTGGCTGATTTAAAAAATACTGGGTAGACCTCAAGGCATCCAGCAATGAGGTCTACCCACTATCCTTCCAATCAAAGCCAATCAGAAGTCGGCGTCGTGCTGACGTCACCGCAACCCCTGCACAAGAAGCAGACGACTTGCTCTCCTCATAGCTTGCCAAATTTCGTGAGGAAAAGGACATCAGAGATTATATACAATACTATTAAGTGACAAAAAAGAAAATTATTAAATTAATAGCCCATTTACTCGAGTAATAGCTGCAATGTTCATGAACAGAACCTGTGGGTCCGATTTCCCGCGGAGCACGCGGATAGCCGATCACCGCGATCGACTGAGAGATGCCAGCAATTCACGGGACAGGGATAACGTCTTCACGCGAAAACTCTTTCTGTGCAGATCGCATTTTTAAAGAGAATCGTGTTTTCGACCTCGTTATCCATTACGTCGCTTACGCAGAACACGATGATTGACTTTGTGGGTGTTCTACAGAAAAGAAAACACGACGGCCTTGCTCGTAAGCAGCGAATCTCTAATATTCGAACATATACACTAACACTAAATAGAGGGGGAAAACATAAGAGGGAGTGGCTATTTTAAATTGGGAGGATTATTTTTGACGCTCCCTTATCCCGTAGCGATAGCACCTTACAAACAAAAGCAGAAAAGTGGCACGAGCGAGGGATTAAAGAGTCACTCACCGCCCTAACCCCACCCATGAACTTGCGCAACGGATGGCAAAACCCGAAGCGCTTCGTGTCGTAAATGCGATGATCCAGAACGATACCCCCTGCGCCATATATTAGCGACTAATCTGTCGAAGGACTAAACCTATTCAACAACTATCGCAGTCGATGTACACAGAGCGAAAGGTGCGAGCGTCTTCATCGCCGCGTTAAAGCACGCGCCCCGTCTCAAACATGTCTCTGTTATTTTCACGATGCTTCAATGGCCCGTGGTTGCAAATTGTGGCTAGAAAAGGGTTCTTCCTCACAAAGTCCTCACGTTCGCACAGCGTAGAATATCAACTTTGAAACACCTGTTGTACGAAAAATACGTATTTTTCTCTAACTTGGTGTGGACCGCGTTCTTGTCAGAACCCCCAGAAGAAAAGCCGAGCCCTTTGCATGCCATGGGAGAAACGTGCTCTGCCTACGTGGACCCGTCGGTGAACTGGTGTGCCATGTTTGTGCCGGGGATTCGGGGGCGGGAAGAAGGGGGCGAGACGGTACCGGCTTGCTCAATGCGCCATCGATCGATGGATGAGGGTCATCTGATAGTTGGCCCTTCTTCTCGGCGCGAGGCTGGCGACGGTCTCGATCGTTCAGGAACTTCACAATCGCCGCGCGGCGGTTGCCTGGAGAGCAGTAGTCCGGATCCCGGCGGCCGTGCACGTTGGCACCACGACTGGCCCACTTGCGGGCGGGGGGCGTCCGGTCGGAAGGAAGACTCACGCCTGACCTCGCGTGTCGGCTTCACCTCTGCACGTAGTCGTCACTCTCCGCTGTTTAGCAATTCTCGCCCGGCAGTATACAGCGACAAAGTATGTTTCCGTGTTCGCTTACGTGTGTGTTACCTCGGGCCTCGTAACCCTGTCACGCGGGCAAGGCAGTAGGCACGCTTAGCGAGGAGGAAAAGGAACGGAAGATGAACACATTTGTGTATGGCACACGGACCGACAACACGCGTGTTCTCGTCAAAAGGTACTTGGCTTCCATTCGAAGGGCTGGGTTTCGGCCGTTTGCAGCAAACAAAAAAAGGCTGGACTCTCTTAGGTAATCTTCGCTAATTTTTTTTTTCATGAGTGTGCAACTTTATTGCTTAACTAATAAAAAGAAACAGGAAAGGGTCACTCTAGTCGAAAATAAATTGCAAGAATGAAACGGGACACCAATCGACAGATTTTGATGTTTCACGGGTGTGGGCCAGTCGTAAGCAGATGGCAAGCAGCGGAACCTACAACCGCCTTATATGAGCCTCTCTACTTCTACAGAAGAGCCTTTGCCATATCGCTCACTGTACTCCCCTTACAACGAGGTATTTAACGCTTTGGGAAACCCACGCGCGTGCTGCTCGAAACGAGCCAGTTAAGCTAAGCGACGGCGAGTGGCGTCACTTCGCGTATACTTCTCCACGTGCTCTGCATAGATCCCCAGTTCGTCGTTTATGAAACCAGCGACCCTCGCACGAGAAGAAGCGAGATCGATCAAGCTTTTGCCCACACACGTCACCGCCAGCGGATCAGTGGAGGCTGTATAGTGTAGCAGCGAAGCAGCAGGCGACGTCGCGTTCGTCTCTATCCTTCCAAAAATGCGTCCTCAAAATTACGAATTTTAAAATGCTACTCGAATATGCGGCAATCCAGCCACTGTCTCGGCCCTCGAGGCTCTCCCGGCAAGCAGCACAACGAGCGAACACGCGAGCGCTCCAATTTCGGAGTGGCCCGAAAGCATCGAGAGTCCACGCTCCGTTCGTTCCTAAGCTGGCAATACGGTGCAACCCACGCGCTCGCTAAGCCAATCACATCTCGATCTTTGGTCACATGATCACGCTCCCGCCCCTATCCACACGCAGAGAGTGGCGACAAGGTGATGGGACAAAGGCAGCTTATTGCTTCTGTGAGAGCCTACCTCCCACCGCACTGTCAGCTTATGGTTGAATAGAGTACGTACTCCGTTCACCACTTAGTTCACGGTGCGGTGGGAGCTAAGCTCTCACCGAATCACTCAACCAACTTACTCCCATCACTTGATCCCCGTTCTCTGCGTGAGGGTAGGGGCGGGAGCGTGATCACGTGACAAGAGAGCGGCGTATGATTGCTTCAGCAAACAACGTAGCTTCTACCGCACAGTCGGCTTGGTGGTGAACGCAGTACTGTCGTGAGCGAGCCGCGCGGCAGAGTGGCGAGAGCCTGTCCTTCCTACCAATCCCCCTACTTATCGCGCGGTCCCGATCTTTCCGGATGGCGTACGTGCCGTGCGAAGAAATATGCAACCTCCGGCAAAAGCCCCCTTCTCTCGCTTTTTTCCTGCTGTTCTCCCAAATACTAAGCGACTATTCCGAAACAAAACGGTCGCACCACCGCAGCCTGCGGAGAGTCGTCTGACCTTGCCTGAGGACGAAGGGTTTCTTCCACTCGCCGGGTGAAAAAAAATCAACAGAAAAGCCGCGGCTAGATCGATCATCTCGGTAAAGTTCCTAGGGGGGGGGGGGTAACGGGGGAATTGGAGGTGGAGGGTATCGTGCGGACAAAATTCGGTCCAGTCTGAGGATCGTAAAGAATTTGTTTACCTGTTCCGACGCAAACGTGACAGCTAGTGATATCAATATGTAGACGTGATCGTACGGACATCGGGGGAGGCAAGAAATTGCAAGCCTAAGTAGGACTGTGGCAGCTCTTGCGTATATTTTCCTATGGCAACTCCCTCGATTTATCTACGTGCCGTAATAGACCGATTTCACCGATCGTTCGGCGTATGCGTGACGCTACCATAACTTTAGTTCACAGGAGACGAACGCCAGTACACAAGAGGGCTCGTGCTGTCTCGTGCTCCTCACACGCAGAGCTCCACCGAGGTTGTCGCACGTGCAGAAAGACTAAAGTTCCCTCGATGCATTGCGGCAGCGGTGGCGTAGTCAAACTGCCTGGTGAGATCGGTCTATTAATGCACGTGCTCGAGAGCAAAAAGCTGTTTTATACGATATACAGTGCCGTATGCAATAATTTTTTTTTTTTATGCTGGCATTCAAATCCCTTTTCATACTTGTTGATGATAAGGTGATAGATAACCCATGAACCAACCACAAGCGCGATTTTTGCACGTCTTACCCGACTGTTGATAATATGATATGGCAGTATTCTTGGCTCAAAGAAAGCGTAGCACGCTTCTTGCACGGAGTTGCAAGATAGAAAAGTGGTCGTTAAACCATTGAAGTTTGACCAGACACTACACTTAACATTTAAAAAAAAATTCTAAAAGAGATCCAGCATTCGAATTTGAAAAGATGTTTTCAGGAAGAGCGTACATTAACGCAATTAGTATCAGGTGCATATGTGCAGTGCTCAACGTACTCAACGACACGAAGCTACTGACAAACGAAACGAACCAGCGCAGCGCGAATATCACCGTGCTCCTTGCAACATATGCCACCTCAAGAGAGAGAGAGGGAGAGAGAAATAGGGACAAACTAGTTTTGCGCATTGTTCATGCGCTGCGAGAAGTTGTTAGATATGGTTGTCAGAGGGTAAAAAAATTGTTTTTCTCGGGATTGAAACATATAACAAAGAACTAATCGTTAAAGTACACACAACAATACTCTCGCGATCGCGCCGGTCGGAAAGCCATTTACCGACCGGCGTGCTCCCATTATGTGTACTCCTTGGCAGGGTGCTTTCATGTAAGCTATTTTCTTCGGTATGGCCTCTTCAGTCTTTGGCCTAAAGTATCCAGAGCGGCTGATTTCGACAGCCAATTGCCGGCTACTTCAGTGCGGTGCCGACAGTGCTTTCAGTTGCATAAAATCACGAGTTTTTTTTTTTGTTTTTTTTCCACAGTTTTCATTAGAATTTATCTGGTGTGGTGGTTCACTATCCGGAACACCAAAGATTGAATGCTTTCACCAGGATTCGAAAATCGGGTGTCGAATTTTACCATCTGGTACTGTATGACTTTCGTTAGTGTACGATTTTTGTTTGAAACTCTGGAACAAAATTAAAAAAAAAAAAAACATGCGCAAAAACAAAAAGGTAACATCGTATGCAGACTTGTACGTAATCCGTTACAGTAACGGAATTACTTGTAATCCCTTACATTTATCGGTACTTTAGTAACGGAATAATTACATATTTTCTAGAGTAATTTTAAAGTAATTCCCTTACATTTTTGACGTAACGGATTCCTTGTAATCCGTTACTTTTTTTTTAAGGTCAACCCCCCCTCCCCCCTCCCCAATTCTAAATATTTTTTTTTTCATTTTTGGAAAGTCGAGCGCAGTGACACTGTCACGCGAATCGACCAGCGCAAAGGGAGGCTTGGCACTCTTCAGTTCCGCAAACACCTATTTTTGCAACACCAAGCCCCTGTATCTATCTTTTTTTTTTTTTAGACCCTAACATCAATAGAAAAAAACCCAAATAAGCAATTCTAGAAAAAAAAAAGAAAAAAAGGGGGGGGGCAAGTCATTTCCGCTTTTTTTTATTTCCTTTTTTTGGTGTCATCCTCTCCCCGAAGACGGGGAGAGGACACCAAGTGATTGTGCGCCTCTTCGAGAAGCTCCAGGTGGTAACTGCACTGAAAAGAATTAAAAATGTCCTTCTCGGTTATAGTGACTCCGTCTACCCTACCATTTTCATAATGTCACAACACGAGACAACGCTCCGTCTACCCTACCCTTTTTGTGAGTCAGCTTTTTGCGAGCACTTATAAAATGGTAATAATCTTCCTTTCTTCTTCTTCCTGTTTTGCCCCAGCAGGACGCATCTTATCTCAAGCAGATATTTTTACAAATAAAACATAATGGTGGCTGACGTAGACTTGATATTCTGGGCTTGAGGAGAAAGCGAAATTCGTTAGTGGGGCAATAGCGTGGCTTACTTAGTACTCTGCCCTTTGCTTGCCGTGGCATCAGCGGACGTCTATCTTGAGAACACCGGAGTAAACGGCAGTCAGTCCGTGCTCCGTGCGTTTTTGAACGGCACCAAGGAAGGTACACACGACAAACGTGCGTTTACATTTTTTTGTTTTAACCGGCGTTCTAATTGTTGTTATGAGTATCCTTCTTTTTCTTTTATTACTTATATTTATATACTGGAAACGTTTTTTTATTCACCAACGTCTTAAGTGAGGCTCGAACTGTTCAGAACCAAAGGAAGAAGAATATTGAACCAGACCTTATTTATTATTTAATTATCCCCTTACTGTTACAACTATGTTTTGCTGTTGATGACTTCTACAGCTTCGCGATTTAGACAATGGAGAATTTTAGTAGATCGGTCCGATGACTCCGATAATGATATCCGATACTTCGCCACCGTCTTTGCGTATGCATCATATCGTTACTGGGTACCGTTATCGCGGGTATCGGAGGTATCGGAAGGATCTACTAAATCTCTCGAATAGGCAGCCGGCAACGGCCAGGCGGCGCCAGCAGGGTGAGAGCGCACAATTACACCCTATAGTGTTGTAACTTGGCAAACGGCGAACGATAAGCCCCAAATTGCGTGCCGAAGGCTTCGAAATGTGCACACAATATGTGTGCGCAGCGCACACATATTGGAGCATGACGCAGCGAAAAGCCTGATGCTTCTTCGGAGTTGAGGCGCGCTCCGGTGATACGCAGTCACGTCACGATTGGCCCGCCAGGGCCGTAGCTTCCACTCTACTGGCACGTTACGCGATCACGGCTTCCTGGGATACCCAGTATTTCTTGCTTCAGACGCTAGGCTAATCGGCGCCACCAGAGTAATAGCTCACATTTGTACAATGCAGCCGCCACTCCCAGGGGTACTCAATATTCCTTGCTTCAGTCGCTAGATGGCGCCAAACCAAACAGCATTGCAGGTTGCCTATATCAGGCAACGGCTGCAACGACAAAGCTTTGCTCTACATTCGAGGTAAATAGCACTTCCCTTGCTTCGCTGAAAAAGCTCAATGCAGAGCATGAAGCATTCGTGAGGAACAATATGCCACTCCCATTTAGTGCCTCAGTTCAAATGGTGTTCAGCGTAGCAGTCGATGTACTGAGTAAGAAATAACGCAAATTGTTCTGAAGAGACTTTCGAGAGCCAGCTGTTGCTCAAAATACTCAAGGTCATTAAAAGGAACAGGTGGCAAGAATAAGAACTTGAATAACCCTCTTCCCTTTGTCTCTTACTTGAGGACAATAATGTTCAAAGTAACGCCACGAAAGTAACGGATTACTTTTTGGGGTAACGGTCAGTTACTTTCATGGGAAGGTAATTGTAATTGTAATAAATTACAATTTAGCCTCGAGTAATTGTAAATGTAATTCCTTACTATTTTTCAGTAACGTGTACAAGTCTGATCGTATGTGACCGTTTTTCTTTGTAGAATTTAGCAGAGACGTTAGACCTCCGCCGGCTCATAATCGCCTGCGTACTAGCGCCAAAACGTGTATTTTAATATAATATTTTATTCTGGAATACGGATACGACGGATGTTTTGGGGAGGTTATAATCTCCGAAAGTGTTTTCCTCCACCTACTTGGGTCTCGTGTATTCTTGAACAATACTTATATATACACCAACGCGCGGTTCTGACAACACGCTGCCGTGGTGAAGCTGTCGGCCCGACGCATGCGAAGCAGACGCTCTATTTCATGCAAATTTAGTTTCTGCGCAGGTGTAGTGCCCACACCTTGGTGTGTACAAACGCTGGCTTGTTTATAAACAGCGTGTTGATATATACCGTGTTGGTGTATACACTCACGCAGACTTCTTACCCGTACAAAGCATAACAAATAGATTCAGTCATTCGTATCTGTATTTTACCGACACCTTTAAATTTTCATTTTTCCCCCAAGATGTATAGACGTTTAGGATAAACTTGAGTCAGATGTTGTAAATGCGTCTACGATAACAAGTTTTATAAGCAGTACGACACCATGGTAATTATAATTGTAATCGCACACTGTTTTGTTCGTTTGTTTTTTTTTTGTGTTTTTTTTTTGCAAGTGCATCTGCACTTTTTTGAACCACCACCCTGCCTGGGCCCAATGTTTTAAGCAAAAAATAATTGTAAAAAATTAGAATTTACGGGATATTTAGTATGCAGCACGCCTCTCGAGATTATGCTTTATTCAATAACAAAAAAGAGAAAAGAAATACACGTTTTCCCGTTGTGCAGATTTCTTTCAACAAAATCAGAATGTCTATTTGTAGAACAATACAAATCCGTGACGTTGTGGCGAAACTTGATAATTGCCCTACTATTTTTGCGCCCTTACGAGCGTGTTCATTAACTTGAAGATTGATTAAGCTAGAAGTAGATTAGTCACTCCCGTGTGTCTACATCCTCCAGCTACTGTCAACGGCGTCTACTATACTTTCGATGGGTTGGGTGCGTGACCGTGGATCTCACCGAGCTTCCTCCCGTGCGATCCTTTCCTCTTCACCCGAGCTGTCTTTTGTGTGGTTATTGTTCTCGTGATTTAAGGCCCGGGCAAATTGACTTCCCTTTATACGTCCCGCTGGGCCGCACAATGGCTCCACTTAGTCAGGCTCGCCTCCGAAACTATATACGTCTGCGAACTGGAGCAAGCAACTTACTCCGCTCTAGTTCTAGACGTCGTTCCTCAGCCTTCGTTTCGTAGTTGCTTACAGAGTTTAGGTTAGCTTCATTTGCATTTAACAAACGCGAAACCGCGATTGATGGGAATGACTTTGGGTATGACGCGAATGTTTTCTCTCCCAATTCGATGTTGGTTGTGCCATAGATTAAGGTGGGGCCTGTTAAGTCGGAGTAGATGAGGATTAAGCAAAACGTGAGACTGGCAAACGGACGGCCTCAAAGTGGGTCAAAAAGTGCAGACAAACAATAGTAGCAAACCAAATAAGACTCTAATGAATAAAGAAAGCCCATAATAAAATCACGAGAAGTATCATGTGGCAAAAATGATTTCGCTAAAAATGACAAAACAATTTCGATATTTACAATCAGCCGTTTATAAGTGCATGTATGTAGTGATTACGCAGTGAGAAGGTGGTAAGCTGGGCGAGTTGGTACTGGTTGAACATGATGGAAAAATAGCGCACAAAAAAGGTGTGTGTACTTCATCCTTTTAAAACTGGTGAATGTTCGTTTAACAATGGTGAATGTTAGTGTCTACTTCATCCTACTAAGACTGGTGAATGCGTTTGATTAAAGCGGCTTTACGTTTGATGTCCTTGCTGCGTCCCTGGTGCCAGTGTTCTCTTCCTCGAGCCTCCCGCACGTTCCCTGCTTCTTTCTTCTTTTCATCGTACAATACATTTGAGCTGTGAGTTATCACTGGTCTGTCTTTTGTGTTTCATTCCTGTCCCTCTCCTCGTTTTTCTGCGCTCTATTTTTTCGTCATGTTACGCAGTGCCTTATTCTTAAAAAAACAACTCCCACTTTCTTCATCATTGTTCCGTATATTTCTTGTGATATATAAAAAAAAATATCTAAAGAAGAATTTAAGCATGCAGGGTAGAACACAGAGAGCACATCTGTCCGGCCTCTGTCATCTTCTGTTTAAATATTTCTGAAGTGTTTACGCTATATCAACTCGCTCACATCAAAAAGGATAGTCTGTATCCCTGCAAAACATTTTCTAAGATATCCGTACTTATCTATCTTCTCAACCTTGAGCTCTTCTACGTATCTTGAGCTCAGGCCATCGTCGTTGTCAAAAATCGCGAGTGCCGATAGGTCACTCCTGCCCTGAACTCAAGACATAACATGCCTCGGTCAGCACCACAAAATATAAAATTTCTTGAAGATCTACTAACAACGCTGTCATTTCATACATCGGTACTGGTGTATGCAAATGCACAAATGTGATGGGTTCCGGTGCAGCACCGCGGGAAAAAGGTTCACGTGAATCAGCACGTGAACCTTTGCTCCAGCTGTAGTAGGAGTAATGAAAACCAATGCCACTTTTTTTAAGTTCGCCTTTGATTCACATATATTGGAGATTACAAGGATTCATGCTTAAGATCTCGTTTAATCTCCACTGGGTTTCGTTGTATTTACTCCATATGTTAAAGCCTCTTTTTGTCTTAAAAAAGAAAAAAAAAAAACACTAATGACACAGGAGTGCTGGTGAACATTGAACGCTGTCAGAACTGAATTCCATAAAATAAATAATTATGAAGTGCATCAGTAAATTTAACTAAAAGCTTCGCTTCATTAATTTGTATTCTATATTTGCACGTCTAATTAGTATGTTCCGCAAGACGTCTTGACTGACGTTGTCGTATGCTCCCTTGGCATTCAACTATGAAAGCTACAAAATCGTATCTTTCTTCATCTTTTATATGTAGTGTTAAAGAAAACAGAAAACTATCCAGCATCATCCATCGTGTGTTTCTGATTAAATTTTGAGGCTGTGCTTTCAACTCACCGGTGTCCTCCCCTCCGCGTTGCAGGGCCAACACCCCGATGGAGAACCACGTGACCCCGGTGTATCTGGCGGCCCAGGAGGGTCACGTGCCCGTGCTGCAGTACCTGGTCACCGTGGCCGGAGGGAACCTGAACGTCCGGGCCAGGGACGGCATGGCCCCACTACACGCCGCCGCGCAGATGGGGGCCCTCGAGTGCGTCAAGTGGATGGTGAGCCATGGGTCCTTCTAATATTCTACGCCTGGACAAAAATCTCTGGTCTGGACATGCCTGCCCAATAGAAAGACTAAATAAGCTAGGTTGAGAGTATCCACACCTGACTTTTTACTTAGGTTGTTGGCGTGCAGAAAGATTAAAGTTCCCTCGATACCTCACGGCAGCGGCGGCGTAGCAAAATTGCAGGTGAGATCTGTCATCTATGCGGAGCCCAAGTTCGTCTGCTTTTTGTGCAGGGGTTGCGGTGACATCAGAACGTAAAGCTCTGATTGGCTCCAATTCAAAGGAAAGTCGGTAGACCTCAAAACAGCTAGTATTGAGGTCTACCCACTATTTTACAATCAGAGCCAATCAGAGCTCGGCGTTCTGACGTCATTGCAACCCCTACGCAAGAAGCAGACGAAACTTGTGCACCGCATTGTTTCTTTGGTATTTCGTTTGCTTCTTTGTACGTCAACATCTAAAAAAAAAAAATATATGAATTGGAACTTTGTATGCCATTAAGGTAATAATTGTATATTTCAGATATCTAGTGTTTCGCGTATAAACGATTTTATGAGCAATAGTATAAATTTTATATTTTTTAACTTGCCATTGTAGCAAATGTACGCCTTGTGACTCTTTCTTGCAGACTTTCCCTAGATCAATTTATGCATCGAAAGTCTGCATTACTAACCTTCGCATAAGGGGCATTGCGGAATCACTCCTGAATTTCCGTCCACCTTGATCTTCCAGCGAAAGAGCAGCCATGCGTACCTTAAGATAACCACCTTTCCTTTCGAATTTCCCTATGTGATTAACAGATTCAGACCGCATATAGACACCATGATTGGTCGCTGAGACCTAGAGGAATAGGCTTGCAGCTCTAGCAGATGTTAGCCTAAATGGAACGTCGTGCAGTCAGATTCTATCTTTATAACCTTCTCGTTTCTTTTTCTTCTTCTTCTCTGGGCTCCCAATCGCCATCTCTGAATGTCTTGTCGGGAATGATGTCGTCAGGAATTTCTTCGGTTCGCCGTGTGTCAAGGGGGGCGCATCTTCATCTTGGTCTTACGCCAGATGGGAGTACTGATGTTTCTCGATGTTTTCCAGACAGGAGCCGGCGAAAGCTCAGGATTGCGAATGGGTGTTGCGGCAGTCGTCCTTGCTCTGTTATTCTCACTGCCGCACGGATTTCACCGTTGGTCAGAGCCAACGAAGGAATGCGTATCTGTTATCGGCAACTTCTCTTCCCGCCACAGCTCTTTTGATCCAGCGCTGCTGGAAGCCATTAATTTGTGCGGCAGTGTTCATTTAAAAAGAGGCAGGTTTGCCCCCCTCCCGCGATTGGAGCCTCTTTAAAACCTGTCGATTGGCGCTGCTATTAGCCGTAGAATGGGGTGCCTCTTTCTCTGTCAGGGTGGAGGCATTCTTCGCTGAATCGATTGCCGACGGCCGATGTGAGCATATAAATAAACTTTGGGTGGTAAAATGACATTGAGTCATCAACCAAACCTTCACGCACGCGCAAAAAGATAGCAAAATCGGTCATTTAAAAAAACAAAAAAAAAGAAGACAGGAAATTTGGGGACGGTAAAATAGCGGAGCTTTTATACCTTGGCAGCATCGCGTGTGAATTACGGTGGAGATAAGAACAAATAATGCAATTTAAATAGTTCTTAAAATTATAATTTAAATCGCATGGTTTTCCCCGCTATAACTTAAATCATAATTGAGCATTATTATCAAGTAAAAAAAAAAGAATCTCGAAAACAATTTTACTTATATTGAAAGCGTCGTTACATAATACTTTCGAGGAACACTCTTATTGGTTTCCTAGATTTGACGAAATAATCATCGAAAAGAGAACTTTCGTTAGGATGGAAATAAAAACCATCTGGCGCCGCTCACGAAGCGAAAAGCCAGGAATATAAAATTCGATATAATATACACTCCGTCCATATAATATAATAAGCCATATTTACTGAAAGCCCCAGAATAACTTTTCACTATCTGGAGTATGGAACTGGAAATTTGTTTAATCCAAATGGCACACAAAGGAATAATTTCTGAAAATCTGAAATTAAGATAAAAGCCAGATAGATTTCTAGTTCTATAATCCAGGTAGCGAAAATTTACTTCTACTGGGTTTTTTCGGTAACAATGCCCTACACTTTTTTTTTTCCTGTCCCTGGCTAGTTAGTCACTTTGTTAGTCGAGACTAACTCCACCTATACACAACGACCTCGCAGGCTTTTTCCACTGTCGTAACCGCAAATTCGGTGGCAACAACCGAAGGGACCCGCTTTATGATGTCTATCTCTTTTTACGCCCCGCATAAATTAGTAAATTCTTGAGTTTCGCAATGCGAGCGTTAAGGAGTCTCGGGCGCGGATTAGCGGCACTAATTCTCGAATGAGTTACAGCCCTGCAGATAAGCTTATCTCTCTGCGGCGGGCGCAGCCAGTCAACTTCAAAACTTGAAAAGTGGAACGCTGAAACAAAAGGCAAGCTTCGTCGTAGCGGAATGCTAAACATCCACGACTCACAAAAAAAAAAAAGAAAAAAAAAGAAGGTGTGCAGGGTTTGGTATGTAGACTACTAAAAATCAGGTGATCCGGTATATTAACACCTATTTTATTATCGTCACGTAACGTCGCGAGCTGTTTCTTGTGTAGATCATGGTATCACATCTCCCTCTGTTGACGTCTAGCGCCGTTTTTAAGGCTGCCAATCGTTCTACAAACATCACTGATTTTCTTTTTCTCTCTTGTCGTCTACAGGAAACTGGTCGGTGAGGGGATTTTTGTTTCGCAAATTTAAGTAGCTATTGATACGAGGAATATGGGACGTGTTCATTAGATATTGTATGATGTCAACTAGTCGACTTTGGTTACAGGGCGTTGACGTAATGTTTGTGGATCAAAGCACGTCCTGAAATCGTCTACAATCAGCACGCGCGCGCTAACACAGCAAAGTGGTACAAACTATGCGAAAGAAAAAATTAATAACGGAATGGTTAGAGCTTTAATCGATGAATAAAACATTTCAGTTGTTAATTTTTTTATTTGTAGCTGCCGAGATGGGGAAAAGAGAGCGGTGTCTGCGCATTGCTTTTAAGCGTTTCGTCCTTGATGCGTATATAGATAGAACATAAGTGAACTGTTGTTTAAGCTGTTCGCATTGTATTAGAGGCGCAATGAAGGAAAACGAATGGGAGTGTCTTCAAAAGTCGGACACGCAGAAAAAACAAATAAGTTCAACCGCGTTTTTTTTTTTTTTTTTTTATCGTGTAAAAGCCGATTGCATT
This sequence comes from Ixodes scapularis, assembly GCF_016920785.2. Lineage (NCBI taxonomy): Eukaryota > Metazoa > Arthropoda > Arachnida > Ixodida > Ixodidae > Ixodes > Ixodes scapularis. The sequence continues at coordinate 103,356,999 of NW_024609846.1, forward strand.
GCGCTAACACTCTTCGAATTTGTTGCAACGTTCATAAAGACTGTCCCGAGTCAACGTTCGCTTTTCTGGTTGTTAATCCTTAACGACCCACGACATTTGTCTAAAGCGCTGTATACGCTCGCGTTTATAGGGCAATCAACGATATCTCGGGTTTCCACGCGCTGAAAAGCACCAGGTAAAACTCATTCGAAAGCCGCTCCAAATCCGCCCACGAATTTCGCAAATAAGCGCCGAGAGAAATGCCCGCGCGCTTGCTTTCTCCCGGAGCACTTGAAGAACCAATCACTGCCTTTTTTACGGAGAAAGCTCGGCAAATGGCACTTTTTTTCTGTCCACTTTTGTTTTGTTCGCATTTTGTTCCCACAGCTCGGGTTTACAAGACGTTCAAAGTTCCCCAGCTCGCCCGCGTGTTCTTTCTTCTCATTTCTAGCGAACGTATGTTGTTACCTGAAAGAGAACATTTTGCGAGGGACAGTGAGTAAGATGTTTCACATCTCACTACTGTCGAGACCGGTTATAACCAAGTCCGTTATAACTAAACAGCGACTATAGTGAAGCGATCACGATTACCCATTCCCTTCTGCACTTCGTTATAACCGAAGTTGGTTATAACGAAAGAGCGGCTACAGCGAAGCGATCAGGAATTCCCATTCCCTTGTGCACTTCGTTATATTGTAATAATATTGTTTTGTAAGTCCGAATAAACGGGGCAAGTAGGGGGACAAAAGAGGGAGAAGAGGACACAGCGCCCTGGGGATCTCAAAACGTTCTACACGTAGTGTTGCTTGTTACCCGGTACGACCGGTACAATCAGGTAAATACTACCACATGGTGTCAGAAGTGCTCCGGAAATGGAAGCCTCATCGAACTCGGAGAACGTAACGGCCCCAACAACACTGCTAGCAATGGGTTTCACGGCGCCGCCAGCCTTTGATTTCAAGCGCCCAGAAGAATGGCCAAGGTGGATCACCCGTTTTAACAGGTACCGTAGAGTTTCGAAACTCGATAAAGAAGACGAAGGATCGCAAGTAGACGCATTAATCTACTTTCTCGGTGAGGACGCGGAAGACATTTTGTCCGCCTCGGCTTTGACCGACACCGAACAGCGACAGTTCGAAGCAGTTGCCCAACTCTTCGAAAGCCACTTCGTCGGCAAGAGAAACGTTATCTACGAACGGGCCAAATTCCACCAGAAGAAACAAGAGCCGGGTGAATCTGTTGAGAGCTTCATGACTAGCCTGCATCGCCTAGTAACACATTGCGGCTACGGCGCGTTGAAAGAAGAACTCGTCCGCGATCGTTTTGTCGTTGGATTGCAAGATTCTTCGCTCTCAGAAAAACTTCAAAGCGACCCAAATCTGACACTGGAAGCTGCGTACACTCGAGCTCGACAGAAAGAAGCCGTGCATCGACAGCAAGCCGTCGTCAGAGGCGAGTCTCAAGCAGAAGACATGACGCTGGATGCCCTCCACAAAAGAATGTCAGCAAAAGAGAAAGGCGCAAAGCGGCGAGAATACACGCCGAAAAACGCTGAAAATAATGCGGCTAGAACACAGACGTGTGGAAGATGTGGCAACAGTGCACACGAAAAGTCCAAGTGCCCCGCAGCGGGATCAATCTGTCGGAACTGCGGAAAAAAAGGTCACTGGCAACACGTTTGCTTTAAGAAGCTTAGGAATGAGGGCAAGAGCACCCTAAAAGAGGTGACTCTACAGGACCCAAATGAAGCGCCAAACTGGATGATTGGAAGCATCCACGCAGCTGAAGGAAGTGCGTGGAAAGTCAAACTGCGAGTCAACGGAACGCCTGCTACGTTCAAGATAGACTCTGGTGCAGACGTCAGTGCCATGCCTCCAAACACTGTCCCAAGCAAGGTGACCCTTGAGGAGACAGCTGCCAAGCTCTACGGTGCGAACAGGCAGCAACTCGAAGTGTTGGGCGAGTTTCAAGCGACAATACAACATAACAATAAGTCTATACAGCACGTGATCTACGTAGTGAACGGCCTGGAAGAGCCTCTTTTGGGAAGAAAAGCCAGCAGCGAATTGGAGCTGATCCAACTTCTGTGCGCAGTCTCGGGCCAAACAGCCTAGAGGTACCATGAACAATACCCTGAGTTGTTCCAAGGTCTCGGAGAAATGGCAGGAGAGTACAAAATCAAACTCTCGAAAGACGCCACGCCAGTCTCCGTCCACACATCACGGCGTGTACCCCTGGCACTGATGACGAAAGTACAAGAGCAGCTGGCAAGCATGCAGAAAGATCGAATCATAAGGAAAGTTGAAGAGCCTACACCATGGTGTTCTGCAATGGTTGTTGTGCCCAAGCCGAACGGAGAAGTACGGATCTGCGTGGATTTGACGCACCTCAACAAGACCATAGAACGCGAAAAGCTAGTTTTGCCCTCTGTCGAAGAAACACTGGGACGGTTTTCACGCACATCACTATACACAAAACTAGACGCCAAGTCCGGATTTTGGCAAATTCGGTTGGCAGAAGAGTCACAAACTATGACCACCTTTATCACACCTTTTGGCAGATTTTGTTTTCAACGATTGCCGTTTGGAATTTCTTCCGCCCCAGAGTATTTTCAACGAAGAATGAACGAGATCCTGGAAGGAATCCCAGGAGTCCTATGCCATATGGACGACATCCTAATCACTGGTGCCAAAGAGAAAGAGCATGATGAGAGGCTAGAGGAAGTCCTTAAGAGGTTGAAAGCAGCAGGTGTCCGACTCAACGACAAATGCGAGTTCAAGCAAAAGTCCATAAAGTTCTTGGGACACATCGTCAGCCAGGAAGGGATCAAGCCAGACCCACAAAGGGTCACAGCCATCTCCAATATGCCAGCGCCAACGACAGTGACCGAAGTGAGACAATTCATCGGAATGGCAAACCAAGTAGGACACTTCATCCCCCATCTTTCCGAAAAATTGAAGCCTCTGCGTGACCTTCTCAAGAAGGCAAGCGAGTGGACGTGGGACACTGCACAGAAAATAGCATTCAATGCGGTGAAAAAGGACATCCAGGAGGCAACAGCCCTAACACTGTATGATCCGCAACAAGAAATTATTGTTTCAGCAGATGCTTCGTCTTACGGTTTGGGGGCAGTGCTACTACAAAAGGACAAGAACGGAAATATTCGACCAGTAGCCTTCGCTTCGAAAGGACTGAGTACCACAGAAACAAAATACGCACAGATTGAGAAAGAAGCGTACGCCGTGACATGGGCATGTGAACGATTCGAGAAGTTCCTGCTAGGAACGCAGTTTCACATCCAAACAGATCATCGTCCACTCGTACCTCTTCTTGGGTCCAAAGAACTGGATGCGATTCCAGCCAGAGTTCAGCGATTCAAACTGCGGCCGATGAGATTCTGCTACACAATCTCACACGTGCCTGGAAAAGAACTCTGGACGGCCGATGCCCTGTCAAGGTCACCTGTTGAACCTCCAGACAATATGGAAGAAGAAACCGAGGCTTTTGTGCAAGTCGTCCTTCAGTCAGTCCCTGCATCCCGAGAGTACCTGATCGAGGTAAAGAAGATGCAAGAGGACGACCCCGTCTGTACTAAAGTGAGGGAGTACTGTGAAGAAGGGTGGCCAACTAGCAAGCAGCAAGTGCCAATTGAGATCACCCCATATTTCCAAGAAAGACACAACCTCACGGTACAAGAAAACCTACTCGTGAGAGGCAACCGCCTTGTGATACCAAGTCAAATGAGGAAGCAAGTCTTGCACCGACTGCACGATGGCCATCAGGGTATCTCGAGATGCCGGCAACGAGCCAAGATGTCAGTTTGGTGGCCAGGACTAAGCTCTCAGATGGCTGATGTTGTCACAAACTGTCTCAGCTGCGCACACGAGCGGGTACCAAAAACACAGCCGATGATCGCGTCTGAGCTACCAGAGAGACCATGGCAACGAGTTGGGACCGATTTGTTCGAGTTGAAAGGAGCCCAATATTTGCTCGTCGTAGACTACTACTCGAGGTACGTGGAAATAACCATCGTCGTAGACTACTACTCGAGGTACGTGGAAATAACCAGACTGAGACAAACCACTTCAGAAGCAGTCATATCACATCTCGAGGCTCTATTTTCACGTCACGGAATACCTGAGGTTCTGCGGTCAGACAACGGTCCACAATTCAGCTCCAAGCCATTCGAAGGCTTCTGTAAGGATTACAAGATCGAGCACGTTACAAGCAGTCCACATTATCCGCAAAGTAACGGGGAAGCTGAAAGAATGGTCAAGATAGCCAAAGACATCATCAAGAAGTCTGAAGATCCCGAGCTTGGATTACTGGTCTACAGAACAACACCAGGACCTTCTGGATACAGTCCGGCACAGCTTCTGATGGGAAGGCAGTTGCGAACCACACTGCCAGTATTGGCTTCTACACTCTTGCCAAGACTGCCCAACCATGAGGAGTTCCGGAAGAAGGATCGAGAAGAAAAAAATAAGCAAGCGGAAAACTACGACAAGAGACACGGAGTGTGCCGAAAACAGGAGTTAGATATCGGCAGCGAGGTATGGGTAAGAGACAGCAAAGCAACTGGAACAATTACGGGCAAGAGACCAGAACCTCGATCCTACACTATCAGGACAAGGTCAGGATATCTCCGCCGGAATACACATCACCTGGTTCGAACCAAACCCAAACCAACCGACCAAACACATCCTGAAGCAAGCACACCAGAATTCAGTGTTCCTCCTACAGAAGAAAACATCCCAAAGACCCGGTCCGGACGGACCATAAGAAAACCAAAAAGATTTGGCGAATGACTTTTGCGTGGGAAAAAGAGATGTAATAATATTGTTTTGTAAGTCCGAATAAACGGGGCAAGTAGGGGGACAAAAGAGGAAGAAGAGGACACAGCGCCCTGGGGATCTCAAAACGTTCTACACGTAGTGTTGCTTGTTACCCGGTACGACCGGTACAATCAGGTAAATACTACCACAATATAACCGAAGTGGGTTATAACAAAATAACGGCTACAGCGAAGCGATCATGATTTCCCATTCCCTTCTGCACTTCGTTATAACTAGGGCTCCGTGTTTTCGGATAAATCCGAAAAACTCCGAAAAACACCCACCGGTAAAGCTTTTGTCAATTCGGATTTATCCGATAAACACCGAATGGTTATGTGTCTACGTAACCCCCCCCCCCCCCCCTCCCTGTTGTCAAAAGGGGGTTTTACGGCTGGTCCCTTCAAGATTAGTTCAGGAAAACAGGTCATCGTAACATTGGTGTCACGACAAAAGCCACTCTTTTGGTTTCCAGTTTGGGCCATGGGATTTGGAATTTAGAGAAAGGAGAAGGTATGTTTCTGGGGATAACAGTGAAAGCTATGGACCATGGAGATGGCATAAAATAGGCAAGAGGGGCAGTGGAAACTTCGCTATTACATCCTTAACCACTCCACCTCGCGCGGCCGCGGGATAGATTGATGGGATGACTACGAGCTTCCTTGCGGCCACCTCCGGCAGTTTATTGATTTAAGGTATCGACGTTTATCGAAGCGCCACTTGTGTGCGACTTTTGTCGTGAACAAATTAGTATTCTCAATGGCAATGGCACCGACGCCAAATTCAACTGAAGAAATCTTAATTGATACGAGCTCGTTTTGTTTTTTATCTGGCTTACGTTTGCATCCGGTTATTATTTATTATTTTTTTTTAATAGGGTGCACTGCAAAAGTAATCTCCGAATTTCGAAAAACTGGGGATTTACGAAAACTAAACTCCGATAGACACCGAATTTTGGCTAAAAAAATAAACTCCGAAAAACACCCTCCGAATTTCACGAAAACTAAACTCCGAAAACACGGAGCCCTAGTTATAACCGAAGTCGGTTATAACGAAATGTCGGATATATCGAAGTGATTTCCGATTTCCGTTGACTTGGTTATAACCGACCTCGACACTACTCGTATATCATTACAAACACGACACGGAGTTTCTCTGCAGACACAATGACCGAATTGTGTGCGGAAATGACTCAAGCATCTTAGAGGCATGTTATGCCTCGTACGTGCTTCGAACATCAGCTGCAGACAGTTTCTTTTCTTTTTTTTTTGTATGGCTGTTTTGACCGCCATGCAAGGAAGCAACACTCCTCTGTAGACAGGGTCTGCAAACTGTCTTTTGCGCGATGTATTATCGTTGTGACCGTGGGTTTGATTTCAAGGTGTAAAGGTTCGGGCTCCACAATCGCCCAGCTCTCTCAGTAGGACGCGGCGATTGGCTCTTTAAGTGCTTTGCGGAAAAGTAAGCGCAGGGATGTATTTTTAGAGTGGAGAACGTCGTACCATCAACGAGCCATTTTGTTTTACGCTGTTGTTCTTTTTTCACCGGAAATGGCGTTATTAGGTGCGTTTGTACCACTCAAGTAATGCTTTAGTATAGGAAGATTTCAGGGATTTCGCTGGCCGAAAGACGAGACCAGAACTTTCAGCAGGGACATATATTCGCGTTGAGAATCTCGCTAGGGGCGTTTCTGTTTCCCTCACTATGGGCAGTTCACGTGCTACTCACGCGGTTAGGTTTTTATTTTCATAGTGCATAGAAGCTTGCTATTCGTCCACGCTTGCGCAAGCAGAGCAAGTTGAAGTAACCTCACTCTGGGTTGGGAAAAAAAATTCCACCAAGCGGCGATGCCCGAACTTCTCGCCGAGAGTAAACAAATGTTTGTTAGCATATTCAGATACATAATTCATGTTTAAAACTACGTTTGCACGACAAAAGAAAATCATAGCAACGTTTTCTTCTTCTCTTTACTACAGGTTATTAAAAAAAAGTTACTCGCACAAGTATTGATGAGAGCCAAATATATTTGCAATGGGGTTTGATCGTAATAAACTTGTTAGTAAAAAAAGAAATCATGTTCGAGTTGATATTTATAAATGTTTAATAATCTTTCAATATCTACTAAAACTATAATCAAGATGTCTACACAGACTAGTATAATTATTGACGGAGCGACATGCGCGTAATGTCTATTATTAATATTGAAAAAAAAAATACACTACGCATATTCAATACGTTATCTTCAGAGCTATTGCATATGCATATTGTTCATTTCTATGCCCCGAATTATTGCGCCTGTGATTTTAAGCAGAGCACAAAGATAACAGACGCTTGCAGGAAGAACTAACCGGGACAAGCGTCGAAGGGGCAGCCGATGTGTGGCTCTTGAACTGTGCTTCCTCGTGTGTGGTTTCCATAATTACTTTGACAACCATGTCTTAATTATATATATAAAGAATGAGGACAGACTGACCTTGTGCTAAAGAAAGAGGAAATGTACAAGGAGGCTTCTCGTAGTTTGTGTTGCTTTGTCTACTCCTGTTTGACATTTTAAGGATATTACTAGATAATAGATACTAGTTGCCACTGAGCGCCTTAATTACGAAGCTGGCTTCTGTACTCTAGTTGTTACATTTTGTTTATTGAAGTTTTTAGTTCGTGCTCAAACACCATCATGCAGAAACGCCGGTTACCGCTATTCCCATGGGGCTGATTGTTTTTTTTGTTTGTTTTTGTTTTGTTTAGAGGATAGATACTTCAGGCCATTGAAGTCCCAAGTAGGAGTGGGGTACATCATATGCATTCGCACATACAACAACAAACAAATATCGCGACATTAAAAAGGTTTACAACAATCAACTAGCAGGCCTACAGGATATATATAAAAAAGGGGGAGGGGGGAGAATAGCAACCATCAAGCAGCATGTAGTGCAATCATGCAGTAATACAAAATGATCTATACAGATGTAGCACGAAGGTTTATACGATCTTAAAGTTCATGCTAAAATGATGAACATGCAGTAATATACAAAGGAACATGCTAGTCATCAAGACGCTCAAGACCCTGCACAAAGTTGGTGTCGTTAAATAGTTCGAGAGGTAAGCTGTTCCAGTCGCTAATAGTGCGGGAGAAAAAGCTAAACTTAAACATATTAGTATGCGCAAAAATGGGTGTTAATGAAAACTGATCTCTGTACCGCGTAGATCTTGACTCTAAAGGGGAAATATATTGCAATGGGTCTATACGAGTTTCCCTTGTTGAAGATGAAACAAGAATTTTAATCGTGCCAGTTTCCTTCTGGTCTGAAGGGTGTGTATTCCATTAGCCTGTATAAGTTGAGACGGGGAATCCAACCTTCTATATTTCCCATAAATAAACCAAACTGCTCGACGTTGCACCATCTCCAACTTCCGGATGTCTTTCTGAGTGAATGGATCCCAAACGACATTTGCATACTCCAACTTGGATCTTACTAATGAATAGTGAGCCTGCAGCTTAACCTGAATCGGAGCGTCTTTCAACTTTTTCTAATGAAGCCCAACTTCCTGGATGCCGAGGCACAAATATGGTTTATATGATGAGACCATGAAAGTGTGTCTGATATAACTAAACCAAAGCATTTACATTCCCGCTCCACAATACCGGGGTTTCCGCGATCTTGTAAATGTATTCAAAGGTTGTTGTTTTTTTTGTTTTTTTAAATACGTAAAAGTGTTGATTTAGCAGAATTAAGCTTCATTTTCCAGTTATCACAACATGATACAACTGACTGCAAACTATGGTCTAGCAATAACTGATCCGAGCTTGACTTTATTTATTTGAAAATAATGCAATCGTCGGCAAAAAGACGTATATGGACACCTATGTCAATCATTGAAACAATATCGTTTCCAGGAACAAAAGAGGACCTAAAACGCTCCCTTGGGGGACCCCTGACGTTACAGGCAGAACGGGAGAGAGGCAGCCTCAGACAGAAACAGACTGTGTGCGATGTGATAAGTATGCGGCAATCCAGTTAACAAAACCATGTGGAAGACCAAGCTGTTCAAGTTTAAAAATCTGTTGTTCATGAGGCACCTTATCGAAAGCTTTGCTGAAGTCCAAGAAAAGCACATGAATTTGACTTCCCCTATCGAGGATCTGCGCAAACTCATGGATGGTAGTAACGAGTTGGGTAGTAGTTGATAAGCCTTTGCGAAACCCATGTTGAAACTGTGTTAGAAAAGTACGGCTATCCAGCACTTGGTTTATTTGACCGCAGATGATATGCTCTATCAATTGACACGAAGAAGAAGTTAAGGAAATGGGACGGTAGGTTCTCAACTGCTAGGTGATCACCTTTTTTGTGCACAGGTACTACTATGGCAGTGCGCCAGTCTTCTGCCAGCGAGCTGTTCGAGTATGATGTACGAAAAATAATGAGAATAAAATGGGCTAGGGACTCCGCGTAGCGTCGTAAAAACGTGTTTGGAATCTTATCAGAACCAGCACTTGTTTTCGTTTTGGGTGACAACAACAAAGAAACTATGCCGTGATAAGTTATGAAAGAAACGACATAATCATGGTTACAGTTATCGGAAAGAACTGACGAAAATGCTTATTGAAATGGCACGTTATAACACCAGGGTTAGTAGAGAATGTGTCATTCACCATAATTTGCTCAACGGGTTTTCTTTTTTTTTTTCAGTCAAGTAGCGCCAAAACGTTTGATGGTCCTGGTATTACTCTAGCTCACTCAACCGACTTATACCGGGAGCGTAAGACCGTAATCGGATAACTTTGTAGGAAAATTCAATTATACACCTAAACTCAGGCCGCAACAAACACAGAATGTACACGTTAAGTACAGTGAGCTTTCTGAGCTTGGGCAGGTGGCTACGTCCATTCCGAATAATGCCTAGTTAGTCCGAGCTCGGGCACGGAGTTTCCATCCTCTAAGCTAAAAATGTGCAACTCAGCTTCTGTTTTGTTTATAACACTTCAGCTTCGTCTACGCTCTGAGAAAAGTTCGTGAGTTGGCTTTCCAGCAGAACGCGGAGATAGCCAATCACGTCACACAACAGAAAGATCCCAGCCAATGACGAAGCTCGGAATGAGATTAAATCAAAGTAGTGCGATGTTTGCAGAGACAAGAAGCCTGGTGTTTGACTTGCTCAGTGTCCGAACATGGAAGTTTACATATCTAATCGTATTTTTAGCTTTCTGTAGCAACATTTTGAAGTATGACGTACTATGAGTTGGACGACGAAAAATAAAGTAGATAGTTGAAACATAACTACAATAAAAGAAAGTACAGCCATTAGACAAGTAGAATATTTGCACGCATACCTTGAATTTAGTGCCTTCCAATCCGCAAATAAAACAAGTTGCTATATTGCCCCAACCCAGCTTGCACCAGGACTCAACATGGCGGCTGCCACGAGAACAAAACACTGATCTCTATGACGATTTACTGGATCGGATTGCACCTCCGCCAATGCGGCCACCGGTCGGCCATCTTATGTCACCCGCTCCAGCGGTGTCAAGCCTAGACAGCTACTATGGTTAGCATCTGTAGGTCACGTGATAACAGACGCAAAGGTCACGTGACCACTGCCTTGACAATGCTTCAGCGGGTGACGTAAGATGACCGACCGATGGCCGCGATCGCGCAGTGGACCCGAAGCGAGGATGCACGATTCAGCAAATCGTTATAGAGATCAGTGAAAACAAAACTGTCTATAGTTTTCCGTGGTTAGCTACCTCCAGGCTCTGCAGCTAAGCGAGCTCGTAGACCTTTGTTAGACCGCATAGTCATTGCAGATTTCATCTTGCGCCTCGCCGATAAAGCGGACAGAAAGACGAAGGTTAATATACGCATGTTCCGTATATTTAGACTGTCTTTAGATTTGCGATCTCGTGCGATTCGCGTCTTCGAAAAATAAAATCGAGTATAAGCGAGCAAGATCCTTGTAGATCCTTTTATCAGCATCGGCGAAAGTAGCTGTCTTCGCGAACGCGAACGAACTTCAAGAGGCTGTCTTAGGTAGCCAAATGGATGCCCCGCATACGCAGACTTGTAGTAACGCAAAATTGTGTCGATATCGTGACTACTTGATACTCACACCGTCTAAGTCGAGTAGCTAGCTCCGAGTGCAGACGACCTCGAGCATATTATAAACGTGTCCTCCAATCTTCACGCGTCTTTGAGGCTTGTGTTTCTCTCAATAATATTCTTATTTTCGTGCCGCAGTGAAAGAGTCGCGTGCCTGGCGGACCTCAGAGCACGCGTATAACGGGGCAGCAGTTCCGTACCGAACATCTATCTTCCGCCAGCGCTGCGCCCAAGGAGAGACCGCAGAAACAGCGGGGCCACTTATGTAAATCCGGCGTGTATGCGGGCACACACGCGAGCACGCCGCCCCTTGCTCGCGCGTAAATTACGAATGCCCGACTCTGCTGCGACTCGGTGCTAAACGAATCTAGCTCCCTTCGACCTCGTACACAACGGCGCTACAAACAAACAGACTCCGAGACGCGGTGGCGGTCTAGTTCAATGCGCGAGCTGCAGTGTGTATGTGTGATCGAGCATAAGCAACCGGTTCTCCTCCAGTAGAACACAGCACGCGTCGGTGCTAACGCGGAAGTTTCTTTTTTTTTCTTCTTCTGTTTAGTACAGAGTAGTATAGTCGACGAGAAGCATGTTCACTACTGTTGGGGGATCGGTGACCGAGGGGGCTAGCGCTCAACAGCTCGGAGCACGTAAAGCGAATGCTCGCGCCGCAGGAGCCAGGATCCTGGGTTCAATCGGCACCCCTGCCCGTTTCGATCTGGATAAGTATCGTACCGGCGCGCGGTCGTGTATAACTACAGTGTGGTGCACGTTCAAGACCGCAGGCAAGCAGTTGTGCCGCACTGGATAAATTGCTTTTCTACAGTGAGTAACAATGGTCACCACGTTCTGTCGCCCTGTTCTGGGTAACAATTTCGTCATGTTCTGCTGTATAAACATTTAACGACTAATTTGTTTGTTTTGTTTTTCACCACTGTTCGCACTTTCTGTCAGTCGAAAAAGCGAAAAGCATGTATTCGCCTAGTATTTTTGCAGGTCCGACGGTGCGGGAAAAGGAAGGGGGGGGGGGGGGGGGGGGGTTACGGTTACGTGAGGCTGGACATTACAAGGAAGGGCGCGAACGAGGAAATATAAAACACGTTAACAAACGTGAGACATCCTACGACTGCACAGGGGCGTCTATTTATATGTTTTATTCAAAACAAGTCGAAAAGAAAGCTTGTGAACATCGGTAAACTAAGCCCACGTAGTTTACCAATTTATCGTTAATTCCTTCATTAGTGTGGCCCTTCAAAAAAATCTTTCGAAACTGCTTTTTTGAAACGTTGATGAGAATAGGTAATGTATTCATATATCTAAAATCACTGGATCCTGGGAAAGTAGCGCCATTGCTTTTCCTGCCTGCTTACAAGTCATGAACAGATGGTAACATACAAACAATCGGTCTCTGTTGCAATGAAAATCGCCATTTCGGTTCATTCTAATCTTCGAAGCTTTCAAAAGGTCGTTCTAAACCAGCCGCGCAAAGATCACTATGGAGCATCGCCGTACTGAAAACGTTCCTCGCCCATATAAGCGTTTTTGGCGCTTTCTATTCAATCAACATATGAATCGTGCTTATCTCCACATATCTCTAAAATGACATCGTTCTTCTTGCATAATTCAAGACATGAAAATTATTTTTTTTTTTTAATATCGACAAGTGCCGACGTGCACTCGACGGCAGCAGCCTACCTTTCCCCGCGAATGCGAGTAGGCTCCCGAGGCAAAGGAGAAACTGCTCATTACACGACCAAATTGGCGACTTGGCTCTATATATACTCACCTAGGATCCAGTGTCTTTACATATAAACCAATCCCCTGAATTTTTTTAATCTTCTTTTTTTTTTAACATGGGATTATTGTAATTTATATTTAAAGATAAGAAAGGGCACTTTTTTGTATTAGAATCGTGACATATACAAAATACGAACAACAATCTGAACCGATCCACCGGAACGCTGCCAAGTAGCTATAGACGCTTTCAGGCAGCTGTGCATGGGCGCCGCCATAGCCGAGCTTCAGTTTTTGTCCCTCTTATTCCGTTCGCTCCACTTCATCATTACCACAGCAAGGCGGTCATTGCCATTTTAAGTGTTACTGTGTCCTTCTCCCCAGCATGGGCTCTTGTGGAGACCCGACAACGCCCGCTTCAGTGGCTCGGTATCTCGGTAAAACAAGAGAAGATCGGCTATGGCGGCTCAATCTGGCGCGCGCTGAAAGCGTGTAGATACACGGACTACGACGACACACACACAAACAGAAGAAGAAAATATTGCTGCGAGAAAGAAGAAGAAAACGACAGCTTTCTACCTTTGGGCCCCCCTACAGTCACCCGTGAACAAAGAGCCGAGTTGGCTTCGAAACGTCGGGCACAGTGAAGAAATTGGTTAGAGTCTACTAAGTACCTTTTCTTATTACTTACCTAGCCAGACGGAGTTTCGCCGGAATGTTTACATTTATATTTAAAGAAAGAATTCATGAACGCGAAAATACACGACACACACTTCAACGTGACGTTGTCATTTTCCTCGCCATCCCGGAAGTGTCGTTTTCAGTTTTTCACGGGTTTCTTTCCTACTTGCACCCAGCTAGCTGCCTAGGTCATGGAGGTTTTATATAAAGAGGATGCTCAGTGACTGTTCTCTCTCGTATTTCTCAATTATTTCTTATTTTTCCCTAATTATACAGTTTTTTTTCTTTTTTTTTCTTTTTTTTGCGGTGATAAAATTTGCAGAAGTCATGAGACGCCATTGTACGCGGTGGCCGTCATGAAAACTGTCGGAAGCAAGATGTCAGGTACAGACACTGTTAGCACAAACAAGCCATCGCCGGTTTCTTTTTTTTTTTTCTAATACTTTAGGGCTGGCATCAAAACTACTCTGGTGGTAGACAGTGCTGCGCACTTAAAGAACTAAGCTAAGCGATAAAATTTACTGCCCTTTCAAAATAAAACGAAAAAAAATCGCCAATGTCGTGTTCGCGTTAAGAGTGTCACACAATGTACCTCTTTTTCGTTCGCTCTTTTCAGTATCTAAACATAATCAAAACGTTTTTTTTTTATATGTCCAGAATCACAACTTTCGTTGCTAGAGCTATTCAAATCAGGAATGAAAATGTTTCAGAGTTTCAGAATCGCTAATATCCTAATTCGTCACCAAAAAAAGAAAAGAAAACGAAGGAAATTAATAGGCGAGTGCCACTTGTCCTTGAAGGGCGATGTTCGCGACCGTTTCGCGGTCCTCGGGGATAGCGCCATCGCCTATCAAAACGATAGGCAGCTGAACGAACCGCGTGAAACGGGATCATGATGCTAGGCAAGTGATGCGCAAATAACTCTACTTCTGTAAGCCACGGATATTCAAGTTAAACTCCATTTTTACCGAAACAAAAACTAAGAAGTACAACGCGTCTACTTTCCCGGAAAGCACTACACTCGGTGCCCCTGTAACACTAACTGCAATAAAAAAAAAATATATTGTGAGCCAGAGAAAGATGATATTGTCTGCTTTCTTTCTGACACGGTTTGTTGTCGTTGTTTTTTTTATTACAACAAATGTTTTAGGCGCGCCTAACCTAATTTCTTGATTTTACTAATATTAGGGCTTTGTTGGGCCTCGTATTACATAAAAATTGTGTTTTTCCCTCTCAAACTGCATTTCCCTTTCTCGATCGAACTCCTGTTTATTGACGAAAATAATCCTTGGAGAAGGGGAACAAGAAGGACAAAGGACAAACACAAATGCCCAAACACAGCTAAGTGACTGGTGCGCGATAAAAAAAATCCGCCTGGTCCGGGTATCGAACCCCGGGTTCCATACCCGGACCAGGAGGATTTTTTGGTTCTGAAGAGAGGGTACTTTAGTTTCCCTCGAAATAACGGACTACTGTCAAAAAGGGGTTCTACTTCTTAGCTCGTTAATGTTCGTTCAGGACAACGCTTCATGGCCCCTTTGGGTCACGACAAAAGCCATTTTTCTGGATTCGAGCTTGGACCATATATACTATTTGTGCCTCTTAGAGGAAGGAGGACTAGCGTTTGTACAACACAAAAAATGATACGAGCCCGTAGATTTCAATGAAGAGGGAGGGCAGCTGAAACTTTCATGCTTCCCTACAGCTATACGCTTAGGAGTTCAGTAATTTCCAAGAAACTACTGTTATTGAGGCAGCGCGTCTTGGCAATGTTTTTCGGGGGAGATAGTATTGAAAACGGCAAGGGCGCAACTGCCCAATGCGGCTGCAGAAATACAATTCAATATGATGAGTTCTAATGAACTTGTGGCACGTTTCTGTCCGGGCTTTGTTTACCCTGTTTTCAATTTTCTCGAGCAAAAAAAAAAAAAAAAAAAAAAAATAGGAACACAGCAAAAATTAAAGTCCAAATTTATCAAAATTCAAAATCTATATTAAAAAATGCACTCCAATAAACCGCAAATTTTCAGCGAAACATTAACTCTGAAAGGCACGCTTCGAATTCTAAGAAAAACTCCGAAAACACGTCATCCCAACTATAAAGTGCCTGAACAAAGTGCCTTCCCCTCCCAGTAAAGAACGGCCGTCTATGAACTAGTGGACTTGATTCTTGGTTGTAATACCGCTGCGTCGTCATTGCTGAATGTTGCGAACTGGTTCCGATACAAAATACTTTTTTTAATACAAATTTTTGCTTAACTATAAAAAAAAGATTAATAAAAACATTGCGATCGTTTAAAGTGAGTGGCCTCGTTCAATTCAATCCTCGAAAATTAAAACAATTGCGTGCGTGCAAAGGTCAGCGGCCTCATTCAAAGTTAAGTGGTTCTACGCCGAGCATAAAGCGGTGGACCTCACCCAGCGTCCAGCCAGCAGCAGTGGGCAAGTGGGCAGTTTTAAACGACGCCGGACACCTCGCTCGAGGCGCCCAATGTGGCGCAGCACTTTCACCGCCACGCAACCCGCGAGCAGCTCCTTCCTCTTGTCCTCTTTCGGCCTTCGACGCCCGGGCGCAGGCCGCGAGCAACGACGACATTGCTCCGGGCTCTGGGGATTTGATGCCGAGTCTCCGCAGTTTTATCTTTCCTGAAAACAACGCGCTCGAGCGATCGGCGAGCGTATATCGACGTGAATCGAAGAGAAAGCGAAGCAGCGAGAAAAGCGAATTAACGGAACCGGTGGCGTCGCCAAACGACTTTGCTTGTGTTTACGGGTGGCCTTTTTTTTTTTTTTATTCATTTTCTTTTTCTCTCTCACCCTTTTCCGTTGTAATTCTTTTCTTTGTTATTAGTTTTTCTGTCCGTCCTCGCCACTGGGAGTTGTGGCAAGCGAGCGCGAATGCGCGCGGTCTCCTTACCAGGCGGCCGAGTTGAGCTATTGCGGTTTGGGGACATCATAAGTCCGCTCTCCCTACCGCTCGGTCGTCGTCTCGATCTGGGACATCCGATCCCCAGATTACGAGAACTGGAAGCCGTCCGCGAATTAAACCGCTCAGTGCGCGAGTCGGAATCCGATCGTGACGGAGGGTTCGGTGCGCGCTGGGACCGCCAACGGAACAACTGCACACATGCCGTCGAGAAAGAAGACTGCGGCAGCAGACACCGCCACCACTGCTGCTGCCAGGACGCGGAATTGCGCCGTGTTGCCGCACCGCATCTCCACGTAATCGTTGACAACGCCAAGGGTGATACGTGATCTCTCGGAACGCGTTGTGGTTTATCAATCGGTCCACGTCCACGATGCTGGCAGCTGCCGCCTCTCCAACACCCTGCGTCCCAAAGGAATCCTCGGCATGAGTTTTTTTAACGATGCAGTGAAACCGGCGGGAGTGTTCCTCCTCGGCAGTCCTGGAAGAATTCTGGAGCATTCCAGGATCGCCTAACGGTCCTTGAGGTTGTTTACGGAGCAGCGGCTTCATCGGCTAATTGGAAGCCCCCTGGCGACAAGGTCGACAGCACGCTAACGGGATCAAGATGGGATTAGAGTGATCAAGTGCGCGTCGGCATGTGGTTTGAGGTGCTTCTTCTGTGAGCAGCGTCGCGACTGTGCGTCGCCCGCCGTCATCGCAGCGTTCTGCCGCGGCAGCAGCGCCGGATGTAAGGGTACGCGCAACTGCACGTCACCGCGTCCCCGTGAGGGAGTTTGCAGTGCGACGTCGGAAGCTTCGCTCGGAGTGCGCTAAGTGCTTCGGCCCGGGAGTCGGGACGTTCGGTCGGCTGGTCGACTGGTTCGCCGGTGTCCTCGTTCGAGTCCAAGTTCGCTGTGGAGCGCGCGCGAGGATTACAAAGTTGGTGACCGGAGCGATTTCGCCGGAACAGGTAAGGCTGGCCTGGTTCGGCTGAGTCCCGTGTCGCACGCCTCGTATGATCTTGCGCCTTGCGCTACTGGTCTTGTTTCGAGTGACTGTTTGGTATGCTGCGTTTGTTCCCGTCTGGGAGCTGTTGCTGAGCACAGTGGGACATTGGGCTTCTGAAGAAAGTTGGAAGCAAGGTGCCAGCTTAGTGTTTACTCGTGTATTTTTATATAATGTGGCTTACTGCGAATGTTCCGGGCAAAGGAGCGCTGGCTTTCCCTCATTTAACCTGCGCTTGGAAGGTGACCTTTGACTTTTGAACACATGTTCATTCTACGTGTTTAGTGGCTCGAGCGAACAAATGGCCACGAATACATACACACATCGCTGTGAAACGTTTCCGGATTGGCGTCGTTTTCATGAGGCTACTTGTCCACATTAACCTGGCGTACCATATGTCACGTGCCATCCATTTCTAGGTAGCGCGGAAAAAAATATCCGGCGATTGCTTTATTGACAGAGCGTTAGTATTAAAGGCGCTTTTATTATTTCTCGTTTGGTGGCAAAGATTTATATAATTTTGAGTCCATCCAGACGACAATCATGAATCTAATAATAGGAACAAGAGACGGGGTAAGTAGAAGTGACGCAATGGTGAAGGAGTGAGACGATGGCCCGCATGGAGACGGCAAATAACTTAAATTGAGTCCTTATTTGTTTAGATATAGGATTGTTGCTTTTGGCCTACGCCCAATAGCATGTCATATCGTTTAGTGTTTATAGATATGTTTTTTATGGTTTTGTTTTCCTTGTATACAGATCAATGGAGAGGCAAAATAAGGATATCGCGTATTTAATTGATTAAAAATGATCCGTCATTTTTTTCCCTTCTAGTAGTGTAAAAATCAACTGAAAAGACAAATAACTGGTACCGCATTATCTGTTGTTCATAAATAGATAAGCGCTGCTGAACTCGGGATGCTGGGTTCAATCCCCACCCCTGCCCGTTTCGATCTAGATGAGCATCGTACCGGCGTGCGGTCGTGTATCACTACTGCGTGATGCACGTTAAAGTCCCCAGCTAGCGGTTGTACTGCAATGGCTAAATTTCTCATCTACAGCTTGGAGACTCGTCGCCCGTTGAGGCAGACCAAGTTCTAGGCTGTATAAACATACGCACAACCCAATTTTTTTAAATAGATAAGTCTTGAGCTCATTTATTTTATGGTGCTAAAACAGATCGCTTATGCCAAATAACTGAACCCGCATTAGTAAATAAACTTATTTATTTTCTGATGATGCATAGCCTATTGCTTATATGTAAACAATGTTTTGGGTTTATTTATTTCCTGATAATGCATTTTTATTGTTTACATGTAAATATTGTTTTCTGTTTTTCGCCCTTATATAACATAGTTTTTGTTTTTATTTTTTCATATCGAATGATTTATATTTTGTGCGTGTTTACTTCCTCACATTGCCTTGTATATAGACTCCCAGGAGACGCCGTACATCTAATATTTGGTCATTTATTGCTTGCAGATAGGTCTCTCGCGTGCGTTTAATTATTTGCTAGTGGTATGTAGACTACTGGAGCAAGTGTTGTGCATATTTCTGATATATGTATGATTTTGCCAAGTTGGAAATAAAAGTCACTAATTTAACTAGGGCTGCGCGTTGGTTACAATGTGTAACCCAATTAATCGACCCCCTTTAATCGATTAATAATTCGATTAATCGGTCTCATTCATCTCCAAGAATAATATTTTTTTTTACAATGTGATAAAAGGCACAATATACAGTTTTGATTATAGATCAACTTCGATACGTAGTTGACAAAAGTTCAAAGACTTCATGTGCATGAGGCGAAGGGGTTCGTTGATATTCTCCGGCAAGAGCGGCCTCCTCTGGTTATTCGCAATAGTCTCTGCTGTGCTAAACGGACACCCGTACAGTACTGAAGTGGCCGGGACGCGTGTAACCTTCTGCACTTGTCTGGAGTTACAAATTACGCCCTTGCGATTTACTTCAGGTTGATATTTCACCTAAAGTTTGCCCTCGATATAGGTTTGTTCGGGGTGGCACTCAGTTGATCGAACGATGTATTAGCGAACTCCGAATTTTTATCGAAAGACGCTTTAGCGAATAGTTGGACGCCGCGAAGCGGCGTTTACGGGTGGGCCAAGTGGGTTAACCCTTTTGTAATAAGCCGCCGCAGTCTGCTGCCGTGAAGCGTCGTGAACGCAGCGGGAAAAGGGGGGGAGGGGGCGTTATTTGTTAAAACGTCGATTCACTCAAATGTCGCTGTTCGCTAAAACGTCATTCGCTCACGTGACATGGACCCACGTAGGCGTCAATATTGTTACTTAATATTACATTTACTCGGGTATTCTTTTATTGCGTCACTCAACAACCTAAGCATACGTCGTCTCACCAGGCAAGCAAACAACGAACGGTGCGCACAAAGACGTCGAGTTTACGGTTTTGCACTTCTCGTTTACACTAGAATGTCATGATATCGCTCTTGTCCTTGTTGTGGTGATGCACCTGAAGCCAAGTTGTTTTTATTTCCCACTTGGGTATATGTTTTAGGACGTCGGCTATTGCGGTTTGATGAGAGTAAATGCAGGATATGAAAAATGGAACATATGTTATTGAGAGAACCTAGAATGCTGAAACAAATGGGCTAAGAAAAAACTAGAAGAAACAAAATAGAAAATAAAATACTTAGACCTGAGAAACTGAGTATACGACATCTACAACGCAAATGCGTTGTTCACATGAATTCATCTAGGCAACAAAACAGACCTGAAAACAATCACAAGCACACGAGAATAAAATAACCATAATTGGAACACCACTCGGAAAGCGGAATGTGTATCTGACACGTTCCTTAAAAGACACCCCCCCCCCCTTTTTTTTTTTCCTCCCCAACCAAAAAATAATAATCAAAATAAGCGGCTAGACTTCTTAAAGGGCAAGTATGCGGTTCTGTATCTGTGTGTGTGTGTGTGGGGGGGGGGGGGGGGGGGGGAACAGTCAAATCGTCTTTATTTGCCTTCTAGGATTAAGAAAATCGATATTATATTTCAGACTGATGGGCCAAGTAGTCGCCAGAGCGCTTTCAAAGCAGCAGTAAAGCCCCTCTTTCCCGTTGCGTTCGATGCGACGAAGGTATCATGAGGTATTGTACAGAAATCTCAACATTCCTGCGCTTCCCGCAAGCTTTACCCGAGCAGTCAAAAGCTTTACACGCGTTCCCTCACAAGTGGCACGCGCAGGGCAGGTAAAACCTCTGGGTATGCGGGTTTTTTTTTTTTTTTTTTTTTTTTTTTTTAGGTTTCTCTTACGTCCATTGATACGCTCGGGTCAAATGATCGTGATATTCAAATACACAAGACAAATATACGCTAGAATTTACCTCTAACTCGATTTGCTTTAAGAACCTCTTTAACTTCAGTCTTGAAAAAGCAAAAATTAAATTTGTACCGAAAGGTTTTTTTTTTTTTTCCGATGGGTGTATGCAAGCTGCGCCAAAATAGATATTCTGGGCCGCCAGAGAGGTTTATGTTTTTAGTCGGGGAATGTATTTGTTGTCTGTAGCAATGACAGAAATAAAATATAAAGCAGAGAGGGAAACACGGCACTGACGTGCGTCCTCCGGTGTCGCGTTGCTTTCCGCCCGCGTTGCACTCGTTTCTCCCAACCGTCTACGGGAATGCTTGGCGAAGTAAATTCACAAAATCGGGCCATTGTTCACGCCTGTTGACCGCGACAGCGTGAGAGCACCAGCCATGGGGGCAATTAGCTATCGCGCTACCTTGGTCGCCGCTGTCCCTGCCACAGGCGGAGCAATTATTCTCGCAGGCCGTTATTCCCCGATTTTTCAGTATCGAGACTGTCAATCGGTCGCAACGTCAACCCTGTCATTTGGTGGTGTTGTCCCTCCATATCTTTCTCCGGTGCCGCGCGTGGCTGTTTCTCGATCGCCAGATAAGTGAGAAGAGTGACACCGTTGTAGTCGGTATAATTGCAAACACGGCGTCGCGTCTTGAGCTGCGTAATCAGTCACACTCGCATAACAGTAAAACTATGCCAAACTCTTCGTTCTTACTTTTTTTTAATATATATATAGATGCGAGGAATCTTTATAGAAGTAATGGAACACACTTTGGTTATGAATTACGCAAATGATTCCCAAAGTTGAAGAACATTTATGGTTGTGTTTACGGTGTCCCGGCTGCCTTTGTCTCCACTGTACCGGTTGAACGCGTTTTCGCATTTCTATCGTATCATACACCTCTAAAACGATAACTCTGGAAAAAAACGCGCTGTAAACATGCCACGCACGTTTCGAGCGAAAATGGTGCGCGTGACGCACACCACACACCGCCGCGGTGCATAATCACAGTAGCGAGAGAAAAATCGTGCGAGTAATTACGTACGAGGCGAATGCGAGTTTTGCACAAACGTGGGGTGAGAAATGAGACAAAGTGCGGCCTGGAAGAGCATTTGCGAGAGACCGAGAAAAGAAAAGCAGATCGCCGGCACGCACTCTGAATGTGCAAAGCGTGCGCGCGTAACAGCGCGGCCACCGCGCGTCATATGTGCTCCACATCGTGACGGAACCCAAAGAGACTCAAAAACAACGCTCGTTACGCCACTAGCTACCGCAATGCGGCCCCCCCCCCCCCCCGGCCGCCGCCGCCGCCGCACTGGCCGCCGAACAGAGCACCGCAGGAAGTCACTCGCAAGCACGCGATCACGTAACCCCGGTCTCGTAAAATTAATTACGCGGGTTTCTGCCGATGTTCCTTTTCCAAAGCCGCCGTCAGTCAATCGTGAGTCGCCGGATTTTTTAACCCCCCCCCCCCCCCTTTTTTTTTGCGCAACTTCAGTTATGAGCTTCCACTTTTTTTCTTTTATTTTTTCTGCGGCTTTGTAACCTTTTTTAATATTTTCTTGGGTATCTGCCCTATCTATTGATCTATGTGGTCCCCAATTGTTTGGTGCATCAGCTTGGGACACATATGTAACAGCTCCAATCATAGAATAAATGTTGCGATCGTTCGAAAGAATGAACAAAATCGATGTTAACGGAGATGGGGGGGGGGGGGGGGGGGGGGGGGGGCTTGAAGATAATTTGAAGTTAAGCGTAATATAATGACGGACTAGGAACGACTAGATAAATGGTCCAGATATTTGTAATTCTAAAACTAGTCGGCTATTTTCTTTTTAATGAATTGAGCGGGGTAGTCAACCAGGACAAATAGCCTAGGTTAATATTTCTGTCTTTTCTTTATGATGCATCGATATATTTTATTCATCGTGTGCTTGTGACACTCCTAAGTTCTAACCCAAACAAAATCTAGGTTCAGGACAGAGTCATCGTGGCAGTTGCTGCAGGCATAATGACAGCAACTTTGGGGTACTGTATCCTCCGGTGAGGACATAAGAACGTAATCTTTAAATTTGGAAGAGCTGCCCTGACATCGCGATACACTCTCTCGCACCTGCTGCGGAGCTTCTAGAATATTTAATTTGTGGCCATTTTTAATATCCATCCGGTGATATGCTTGGCTCAAAACTAACTTCCATTTTCCTTTTATTTTCATTTTTGGCTGAAATTTGGCGCTTACACAATTGTCCATCTGCTGCCTGAAAATATGACATTTCAAAACCCGACAAGGAGTGGGGCATTTTCGGGGAGGGTGAGCGAATGTACTACCCATAGCTTAAGGACCCTTGCGCGGCTTTGCCCAACAGGTGCTATCAACTGGTGACTATCCACAAATTAAGCGTATTGCGTTTTCTAAAAAAAAAAAAGGAAGAAAGGGCGGGGACAAAAAAAAAAAGAGGGCTCTAAATGATGTCGTGGAGGAATCGAAAGTCTTTCAAAAGACACCGGCTACAAAAAGTATGAGGCAGAAACAAGTAACTATTATAAAGCTATACTCAAAAAAAAAAAAAAAGAAGAGAGAAAAAAATCCAGCGCTTCTGCTTTTCCGCGATGCATTCAGGGGAGGCGATCGCTACAATCAACGGAGGAACAACAGCGAATGACTGGGCTGAATACAGTCTTTAACACGTTACTTCAAAAAAGTAATTGGTTGCAATTATAATTACTCTTGAGTAAAAACTATTAAATTAGATTACTCTATTATTCGATACCGAAAGCAATTGGCCATTATTTGATAGATTAACCGTCACTTTTCCTATTATCTCAGATATTCGAAACGACATATTTCTTCTGTCGGTTTGAAAACGGTGGGTCTTTCGCGCTGTTCCCTAGGGAGTTCTAGGGAACCGTCTTTGCACACTCGATACGGTACGATGGGCCCTCCGGTACGAACTGCGCATGCGCAGCTTGTCTTGCGCAGTTGGTACCGGACGGCCAATCGTACCGTATCGGATGTACGAAAACGGTTCCTCAAATCTCTCTAATATTGGATAAGAATTAGCCAACTAGAAAATACTTATCTTCTTAATCGAACAATTTTGGTAAACCATCCTCCTGCCGGAGATTTGGTTCGAGGATTCCTTGATGGGAAACTTCTACAAACCGCATCGTAAAAAGAAAAGAAGCCTAATACAAATTAAGTATTGGTAACGAGTACTTTTATTACTTCCCAAAGTACTTAGATTACTCTTGCGATTACTTCCTAATAAAAGGAATCAAATGATTACAAAATGACTCCAAAAAGTAATCGGTTACACGTAATTTGATTACTTGTAGTGAGTACCGTACAAGTCTGGCTGAATACATGCTTAGAAGTAGTAGTGGTGAGAGAGAGAGATAGAAAGCAGCTCAGAATATGTTGACCACACATTTTGTTTGGGGCCGAGTTAGAACACGATAAAATAGTCTGCGCCCTAAGAATGAGCATGACGTAATCACGTGAAACGTTAGGCTCAATCTCACAACGCAGACTGTTTTTTTCTTCCGCTTTTTTTAGATTTTTTTTACGTGAAATGTTTTTTGCAAGGTGCGCAGCATTTAGTGAAGCCTGATGAGCGTGGCCGCGAAAGTCGATGCTCACCGGTTAAGGGGGGAGGTCAAGTGACCAGAGGGGTAGGCGAGGAGGAGTGAGGGAGGTGAGGAGGAGGTCGACCACCTGTGCGCAACTGAGGGAGAGGTGCTCTATAGTATATGGAAGGCTCTGGAAGATTGCCGGGTTTATCAGCCCTGCATACGTGAAACTCAGAGTATCGTTAAATGTTTGTGATGCTAGAACATTTCACGCATGCCACACAATTGCCGAGCAATTTATCATACATTTTCTTAGATCAGTCTCCTTTTTCGCCGCTCTTCAAAAAGCAGTTATTGGCGCTGCCAAGTGCCTTGCAGGAAAGTAGACGCACTCGATTTTTAGAGAGATTAGAATGAAGAAGCATGAAAAATTGAGTATAGTCGCAAATGCAGCGCATTCACGGCAGCGGGAACACAGCGACATCTCGAGAGAAAAAAAAAAAAAGAACTGTGACAAATAGCGCAGTGCGTCAAGTTTGATAAACTCGAGGTATATTTTTCACCGGTCGTAATTTCTTCTCAAATCGCCATTCACGATGAATCACACCACGGCTTATAACCCAAATTTCATGAGGTATTTTCAAAGGCGTTCACAAAAAAAGGCACCTGAAATGGGGATCGGTGGACAAGTGGACTAACGCACACCAGTTCGGAGCACGTGGAGCGAAAGCTCGCGTTGCAGAACCCAGGGATCCTATGTTCAATCCCCAACCCTGCCCGTTTCGATCTGGATGAGCATCGCACCGGCGTGCGGTCGAGTATCACTACTGCGTGTTGCACGTTCCAGGCCCCAGGCTAGCGGTTGTACTGCACTAGCTGGCTTATTGCTCATCTACAGCGAGTGACTCCTCGAAACTTTAAAAATGGCTGACCAACTACACGCTGTCTAAATATCCGCACAACCCCAATTATTTTAAGGCACCTAAAATTCGGTGCATGGAGTGAAGTGTTAAGGCTTGTTCACACTGCCCCATTTTCTCACGTTGAGTTACGTTACGAAATATTACGTTAAAGTCACAGGGGCCTCTGTGCTTCATATTAAGCGAGGCTACCAGTTCAATGAGAAAGCATGACACGGCGACATGCGAGACACGAATGTTTCGCGGTGACCCATACGTTACGTAACTTAACGTAAGAAAATAGGGCGGTGTAAACCAGCCTTTACCCGTCCCTGTGGCACTGGTTTTGCACGCATATCGCATGCTGTCAGGCTCCCTCGCTCGTACGCGTGCACTCGAAAAGACACTTTGAAAGGCAATATTTTACGATCATACAAAAGAAATGCGCCTGTCGTTTAGAACGTCGTAGATAAAGCTAAGCGCCATTCAGACGCTTTTCGAGTGGGCCAAGGCCCCAGTATTTTCGATAGAGAGATGGAGGACGTCAAAGGAGTGTGCTGCACATCTTCAGAGGGTTACCGCATTCACATGTTATAGGTCTTGTTATTGAATTCGTCCGAAGGAGCTGCCGTCAAGCACCACTTCAAGGCGCAGTTTGTGAAGAGTGTTGAATTGAATAAAGTGGGAGAGGGGCAATGGGAAGGGTGGCGAGGAGGATTTTCATCCTAAATTAAAAATATTTTGCTGGTCGGCCTTGGGATAAAAAAATAAACCCTCAAAAACGCCGCATGTTCGCGCCCTTCAGTAGTTCAGCGCAGTTTTATAATCTCCAACTATGATATGACCCAGTTTCCTGACTGATCGTACCTACATCAATAAATGTGGAGTCTGAAAAACATTGAATGTAACTCGGTCATTGTTAAACGTGTGTAGTATAGAAGTCGGGAGCCTAATGTGGACACGCCAAGTCTCGGAACAATAAAACTAGACCTATTTTTTACGATTTTTCTTAATATTTATATATACTTTTTTTTACTTGTCTCCTAAATATAAGCCAAGGAAAGTGTTTTGGCGGAACCAGGCCTATACTGCAGGTTCTGTGGAAATCCGATCAAGGTGCTGCTCAATCTTTGATTAGACGTCATCCAACGCGGTCTTATAGCCACTTACATTTTAAAAGACGGAGGGTTTGGCGATCTTCGAGCATCTTATCGTCACTCCGCAGGCAATCAGAGTACGGCATTTGCCATCAACAACACCGAAGAACAGATCAGAAAGCAAGAAGCGTGATTAGGATAGTAAGCGCCCTGCGTTGCTCAAGCTCTCAGAGACTCTCGTATGCTGCTCTGATGGTCACGTGAGAATTTGACTTCTAGCTCGCTTAAATATCGCTCGGACATCTTGTACTGGTGCAGTGAAAAGATAAATATTTTGGGTTTCAAGATAGGTAATAAGTAATTCAGGAAGTGTACTTGGCAACATTTGCTCACCGTATGTTGTTTTGAAATGTTCGGGCTTCCGATACTTCGTGTTTCGTGTGAGATAACTTGTCATTCTTGGTGATGGGGACGCAGGTTCAAGAAAGCCATTAAATTTGTTTTGTACGCTATAGGTCACGCACGGTCGATATTCATATACACAGTTCACGGGCACCACACACAAACCATTAATAAAAGGTTCGGTAGGGTGGTCATATGATACATTACAGATGGTTCTTAGATTTGTTGTTGTTGTTGTTTTGTAAGACAAAAAAATCTAATTTTAAATTGTATATGTAGTTTTTTCGCAGACTAGATGGGAATAATTTGTATTAGAAAGAAAGAATGATTATAAATTAGTAATTTAACATTTTGTCGTACGATATGACGGTTACGACGCCAACAAAGCGTGAAGGTTTCACCAAAATATAATTTACATGTCCATCCTATCTTTATCGATGTGTTCAAATGACCACCAGGTGTCATAAACTAAAAAACATCTATTTATATTAAATTTAAGACAATAGGACTGGCTGTATTATCATTCATGTTTTAAGTTGAAATAAAATTGTCTTTGTTTCGTTATGATTAATTTGCAAATCATCAGAATAACTCCATGTAACAAGGTCTTTAAGAGTTTCATTTGCACGAATTACTAGATCGATACAGCAGTTACATTAAAAAATAAACTCGCATCATCAGCATAAATTATATATTTAATAAGTTTGTTCACGTTTACAATATCGTTGACATATAAGTTAAACAGAAATGGTCCGAAAATACTCCCCGGCGGAACTGTGGATAAGATTGGTTTTACATCAGACCTGTAGCCGTTCATATGAGCGAATTGTGTACGATGTGCAAGATATAGCGCTATTAATGTGGAGGTATGTCCACGAAAACCATAGATTTCTTATTAATAGGTTGTGGTTTATGTAATCGAAGGCTTTGCTAATCTCGATAAAGAATGCAAAAACCCAGGTGTATTTTTGTTATCCTCGGAACTTCACAAAACGTATTGTTTTGTTCTAAAAGTGCAACTTCTGTAGATCGGAATTTACGAAAACCAAACTGTTATGGAGTGATTATATTAGGTTTATCTTAGAATTTTACCAGACGCGAGTGCAGAATTTAAAAAAAAAAGAATGCTGATAACATTGAAATGGAGCGGTAGTTCCCATGTCGTTTTTATCCCTCTTTTTGTGCCCTAACGCTAACCCTTGCAGTCTGCTTTTTTGAGGGGGAAGTACCCCTCGGTGCATGCACAGATTAAAGATATACGTCACACAGGGAGATATAAGATCTATTACATATTTGATCGGGCCTATTTGCATGTCTTGAGGGTCACAGCTTGAATTACTTTAAGCCATAAAAATGTTTGAATCCTTTCGGTATCTGAAGCAGGTTGAAAGATCGAGTTTCCACTTCACTGTTCAATATACGCGCAAGCGTTTTCTCCAGGCGTGCGCCTAAGTTTACATGTGATAATTAAAAGCGCTTGCTAGTTGTCGTTTTGTTAGTTGTATGTCATTCGTATACATTTTTTTTCTCAACTTGTTTGGTACCATGGGAATGATTTAGAACATTGTTAAGCTTTTTCCACGTGCCTTCCATTTGCATAGCCGAAGACATGAAGCAATTTCTAAACTGTCTTGTTCTACCAGACTTTATCTCTTTTGCAAGTTTATTTTGGTACAATTTGGACGTTTTAAGGTTTTTAGGGTTGTTTCTACAACTGATTTGTATAAATTATTTTTTCTATTAATTCTTATTAGAAGTTTTGGTGTTAACCAGGGTTTACGATTTCTTTTTGACAACCTAACAGTTTTATAGGGAAAACACTCTTTATATATCTGCTGAGATTGTATAGAAAAATGTTATGCTACGTCAATGTCCAGTTTGTTATAGACTTTATTCCAGTCAAACTCAGAAGTTTCAAAGTAAAATCACGGCAGCTATTTCTTTAGTATTATGGAAGGATTCGCGAAAACGGCTCCTCGTGATTTAGGTTATTTCTTTTTTTATACACATAAATACACGTAGATGGTCGTTGATATCCGTGCTTACTATCCCTGATTTTATATAGGTTAAGCCAACACTCGTTATAAGAAAATCAAGAAATGTTGATTGTGCGGTGAATCTGGTAGGTGATGTAATGACATTTATACAAACACTGGTGTTTATTAGCAATTACAGTTGTTGCCTTCTTTTGTTAGCGGTATCCTGGAGCCTGTTATGGTTAAAATCACATCCCAAAATAACAGCATGTTTGTCCTTATATTCAAATCTAAAATACGTTTCTAGGAAGGCGAAAAAAGATGTGAGACGGCCTGTACATTACTGAGATGACACTGTTATTACCGAGTAAACGAGTAGATTCTTATTGACGGCTTGTACTGGCCCCGAAGAGAAGAGGTTAACAGTGCCTAATTTACTCAGGAATTTTCGTTTTTGTTTAACAGCATGCGCGTGGGTCTAATAAACAAACTCATAGCTTCTATATTGAGAACATTGTTGATTACGTTAAATGAGTATTCAGAGAAATAGAACAAACCTTTTCATATTGCACCTTTAAGTTTCCAAGGGCGGGTTCCAATAGGAGGACGCTGACCTACACGGTAGCAAATATCGTATCCCTCCTTTTCTTCTCTCTCCCTGTCTTTCTCTCTTTTCGTTCCTGATTTCTTTCTCTCTTTCTCTTTTTAGCTCCCGATACGGCTCGTTGAACAGCAACTTCAATGTTATCTTCGTCGTCGCTGTTCTTCCAGCTGCCAAAGATTATTCACTCGCTGCTGCTTTCATGAAGATATCAAATTTAAAATCCAGCGTAAAGTGAGCCACTTGTAGGGAGAGTGGGCGACCGACCGCCGTTATCGCAGTATCTCTCGTGTATTCTGGGATCACAGTGGCCGGCAGCTGCTGTCAAGTGCCTCATTTACAGAAAGGAAACACACCGTTTCTTTTTAGTTGTTTTTTTTTTATTTGTGAGCGCGGAATAAAATAGATCGTATTAGATTGAGCAGGTTTAAGGAGAAGGTTAATTATATAGAAGTACTAAGCCACTGGCCCGCTTGTGCGTAGAACGCTAGTATGCGAGACCAGGCAGTATATACCCAGGTTTCACATTCGACGACCTTTTCAGATTTGGAACCGGCTCCCCCAATCACAATATGGTCTCGTATAATCTATAACACGATGGAAGAAGTGTGAGGTGTTTGAGCTGCGCCACCTCGCCATAGAAGGAGTGTGTCGAAGGTTAGCTCGCGTTTCTGCCAAACCCCGTGACCTGATCTTTCTTACGGTTCTACCTGGATACCCACAAAGAAAAACGCGAAGTAAAACGCACAAAACAAAAGCATTGTACGATTTAGTGCCTAGTTAAGGCGAAAAATGTTGAAGTGTAATCTTTGTTCAAAGTCTCGGGAAGATGTAACGAGTAACGTAACTATAAGTTACCAGTTACACAAAATAAGTAACGTAAATCCGTTATCTGTTACTGTATTAGATAAGCAACGAGTACGCTACTACGTTACAAAAAACAGTTACTCGTTACCGATAACGCGGTTGCCTGTAACATGATTCCACCAGCACTGCCCTAAACCTATATGGCGCGCGAGTGTTCCAAAATGCATCTTTCGCGCATCTGAACGCAAGGAGGAACGTGCCAATCAGTGGGAAACATAGAGAAAGGGTAGAAAACGTAGAAAACGCGCGATGACGAGGCAGCGAAGCGCGCTCCGTCATTGGTTGAGGTAGGGGGTAACAACAGCACGGGGGAAGGGGGGGGGGGGGGGTAAACAAACTAACGCGGTGCGCAAAGAGCAGACGAACTTGCAGGCCGTATAGTGCACCTGTCGGCAGAATGAAATTTAACCATCCTTTCTGGCCTTGTTCAGACACCTCTCTCTTCTTCCACCGTAGTCTTTAATATGCTGCGCATCTGTTTTTCCGCATAGCATCCGGAGGCTGAAGACACCTGGCGAATGATAATCCACCCCCCCCCCCCCCTTCCCAAGAAAAAAATAAATAAATAGAAAAAAGCCTTGAAGCTCAGAATAAATTGTGTGTGGAGACACCGCGGGCATGACGTTTCACTCGCTGGACTTTCCTTAAAACTTCAGTTTCGTATATGTAGCGATTGGATTTCGTATTACTTTACAGGGGAAAAAATAATAGATTTGAGGGAAGTTTTTAAAGCCTCATGCAGGAACGTGCAAGAGCACTTTTTTTTTTGAACAAAACGAAAAACAATTGACAGGTTTTTGTCTGCAACTACGTACAACAAATGTTCTATCGCTATATTTTGTACTGACTTTACGCACGGACATATTCAAAACAATGGTGACGTCTGATTTCTCGGTCGCGTCCGCTGCACTCGGACTCTTTGTGATAGTGGCGATGGCACTCTTGCACAGTTTGACGGGCACGGAAGGATTAGCTACAACTACATTGTGCACCACTTCACTTTATTTTCTCGAAGACCTCCTTCACGGGGTAGTACATAAGGGGTGTGAAACAGAAAACAATCATAAATGCAAGTGATATTTATTGTGATGTCTCCAGGTAAGACCAGCTAAGCTAGAATAAATATACACAAACTAACCAACTAGATCAGCTTAAGCCTGTTATTGTGATGGTCGGTTACATGTTCCACGAAAGCTCAGAGTGAAGCTTCATATTCACTCTAAGCCTTCAAAACAAACACGATTCCGAGGATATGCTTCTAAATTGGGGTACTCGCGCGCTCTATCAGTTAAGTCGGGGTCATACTGCTCATACATCATACAAAAGACAGTCTGCATACAGATTCTAAGGCGAGTCACCGCGAGATCCGTGCTTCGAATGCCGTATGGCAACGAGTTCCAGGAGAGAACGTGGCACACGGCATTCGAACCACGGATATTGCGGTGACTCGTGGTTGCAGACTGTCTTTTGTATGATGTATGAGCAATGTGACCCCGGCATATGTGTTCAGAGTTCCGGGCTTTGGGCACGAAACTGGACATCGGGTGTCCAGAAACTCTGACTGGTGTACGCTCCCCGTTCTCTTCCCACGCCTCAACGTCTAGGGCAGCTTCGTTGCGTCTCGATCTCCCAACAGATCAAACCTTGCCCCGACCCACATTGTGGGTCTGTAACTTTAAGAGCTAAATTAAAAAAGGGAGGGGGGGGGGGGGGGACAAACACGGACGAATACTGACAGAGACGTCTCATAACGCGGTAATACTGTCGGCATTCAGTGGGCTTTCAGTTAATATGGTTCCCACTTAAAAACATACTTTAGGGAGAACAAACGCTGCCTCAATATGAGTGTAACATTATACAGGGGTGCATTGTTTTGATTACTGCGTGGTGCATGTTAGAAACCCAAAATTAGTAACCCTGCTAAAAGTTATTTTTCTAAAATTGCACGTCAGACTAACATCGCACTATACTAAATTTAAGTTGGGAAAACAAATCATTGCGAATGACTCTGCTGCAGATATTTTTAATATATACTCGTACCGTAAATATTATTTTTTTATAAGTCGTGATATATAGAAACGGGGATCTCCGGCAAATCTGCAGCGAAAATTGACGCGGCCTGGTGACCCAATCGCGAAACGGAGGAAGCGAATAAAATACATGCCGTTGGAGTTGGAAATTGACGAGACTCAGAAAGAAGTTACATAAAGACGGACGAAGAGGACAATACATTTGACGCGTTGTCGTGCCCGGCCCCATGTGTTGTTCGTTCGAGTTAGTTGAACCGCCAGCGTGATCCTCTGAACGTTATAAGCACATTAATACAACCGCATTTTTTGTTAGATATCTTGTTGTTTTTGTTAGTTTGCTTCGAGGAAACTCCTGGATATTAGCGAAAGTAAGTTGAATAAATTATGGATTACGTATATATTACATAGAAAATGCGATATCTGCATTGCGTTATATGGTGTGGTTCTTTGATCTATTATAGGATTTCGCGTGTCGCTTTGCAAGTATGCACTTCCAAACATTCAAAAACTATCTAAGACGCTAGAAAAAGACATTCAATGTATGCTTTTTTTTAAATTATCATTTATTGTACCTGACTTGGTTCAAGGTAATCTATTACTTTCCAGGTAAGTGATTTTTTGTGACATCCGCGTATTTTAGTTTGCCAATTTAGTAACAAGATCAGGGGTAAACAAATGTCACGTTTTAACTTCTTTTCTTAATTGAACGAACCTAAAATAACTGCATTCTTGCATCAGCAACGAAATTCAACACTCAGCAGTTTTCAGTGGGCGCGGAATATATCATTGCATGCATGCATAAAAGTACGGTAACAAAATATTATACAAGACATAGTATTCCGCCCAAAACCTCCATTGCTTCGGAGCAAAAGCGTTGGTATATTATCGTAAATTAGTTCCATAAATTATGGACACAGTTATACAGCAACTGCAAAACACCAAAATCGCTATCGCGTTTTTTTTTTTTTTTTGGTCAGCTAAGTTTGACTATTATTGACTTTTGGTCTGTCGTCTCCTTGGTTGCAGACTGATAGAAAAAACACATGAAACAACCTAATCATAGCAATATATATCCAATTTTTTTGTTGAATATTGATGGAGCGATAGCTCGTGACCATTAACCAATGTTCCTACTACAATAAATAGTAACGATCATTTTGAAATAAATATTCAATTACTGTCAATGTCTAGCCGTCAAATAATATGTCGAAATATTTCTTAACCTCGAGTAAAAGCAACTTCATTCCGAAACGTACAAGCGATGGAGTATTATACTTTAGCACCTCCGTATTATCTCGTCTTCATAATTCATCCTTCTCATAAATATCTTACGCGCACTTTTTTTTAATCTCGCGTCCAGCAAAGCTTTTTTACCAGATTTATTTTAAGTGCACAAAAGGTCACGCGATATCCGGATAAATGGTTTTGCGCACTCTTTATTTATCCGTCTTAGCTTAATTTCATCCGGTTTCTGGTCTCGACCAGCGCTCTCCCTGCCCCCCGTGCAGGACGCGATGTGTGGTCGCCAGACCAGATTAATTGAGTGGGAAGTGTCCAGCGACGTGTCTACCCGTGTTTATCGAACATCCAGCTTTTCGGACGAGGTCCTCTTGACCTCTCTCCCCGTCCTGACGGGCTTTATTTGCTCTGAGGAGCGCGCTCCTACACTCCGATTCACCGAACAATGGACTGTAGCGGACGCTACGAGCTACCCTCGCCAATCCAAAGCTGCGAAAGGATCATGTGACTTCGCGTCCCGCACGTCCCTGCGCCCATCCTGAACTCACGCGGTATTGGATTGTCCACCAAGGCTCGTAGCGCACTCCACGTTCCACCGTAAGGTGAAACGGAGAATATTTAGGGGCGACCGCAAATCCGTGCCCTCCACGTTCAGTTCACGCACGTTTCTTTTTTTTATTTTTTTCGTTCGTTGCAGCCTTGGGGCATTTACAAGTACTGGCTGATTTATTATCGGTCTCCGTACACGTACTAGCCGCTACTTTATTAATACCCCGATATGTCGGTGTTATTCTTTTTTTTTTCTTTTTTAACGCATTGGCTTGGTCTGACCTTGCGCGGTTGAACGCACGAGCGTATAAATTTTCAAAATGGGACGTTTGGCCCGCGGCTATGAAACTACTGGTCGCTGGAATCGATGATAAACGACGAAGAGTTTTATTGCGGCAAAGCGTTTCTAAGCTCTCAAATTATTGGGAACATAAACCGCGTTGTAATTATTGCGGTCATTAGTCAAACTTCTAATTTGTCACGACTCGAAAAAAAAACAAAAACAAAAAAAAAAACACGGTTGTATATGAAAGATGATAGCGTGCGTCTGACACGAGCCAAAATTAGCGTCCGTGTGCTCGATGCATACTAGATAGTTCGTCTTCGAATGTTTTTGTGTTTGTGCCTTGGTCGTGAATTTTTAAATAGAATTAGACTGAGGAATAGTATTGACTGTCCCTCGTTTCGATTAGGTTTTTCTAGGAACGTGTGCGCATGCTGAGTATATTTCAACAAAACTAAAAACACAAGGCTTTCAGGGGACCGTACCTGTTTAACAACGTAGGAAAGTCTGAAACTAGAACGCATAATGAAAATAATTGATCTTGAGTTTAATTACGCCGTACCTTACAAAGGCCTGAAATAGTACATCGACAGGTGTTCAATGTGTGCTGCCGGAGATTTTAAAGGAGCTGTGCAACAATTTTTGTACTGTGCACAAATACCGCTTAAAACGGATCCCTAACGTTAATGACCTATGAAACACGCGTTCGTTTTTCACCCCACGCAATAGAAGTCCCAGAAAAAAATTTAAGAAAAACGAGCAGCGTTCACCCCCTCAACTTGCAGCCAGAACAAGCGGCCACGTGATCTGGAGCCGATTATATGCCGCCAGTGTTGATCATAGCCACGCGCTGGGGTTGGCAAAGCACAGGACACGCGCTGAGTTCCAGACATTGTTATGACTCGGCTGTTGTCGTCGTTGCAGCGATTGGACACGGGTCACAACCCGAATGCTTCTCGAGCTAGCAATTGTCACGAGCCCAAGTCGAGTGCCCACGCAATGCTCGGGTCCAATCTATGAACCGCATTCAAATATCGTCACTTGGGTGTACTGCGATCCCCGAGTTACGTCATCAAATTTTGCAAAGGAGAGATTGAATGAAAATGACCTCTTTTGTCCTTGAAATTACACCGCAACAAAGGAGTTTCTTGGCCAATGGCGTTGCGCGTGAGTATCCTTGAGTCCCAGCTGTGCCAGTAAGCTCGTGTAGAGAGAAAAACATTCCAATTGAATATCGTTGCACAGCTCCTTTAAAAGCATTCCCTTTTTTTTCTTCAGTAAATGGTGAAAATACCACAACATCGTGAAGTAAACATCATTTCTTTCCAATCACTGTGTGCAGCTCGTGCGTGCCAACGTTGCCTTGAGTTCATTAATTGACTTTACGTGACAACGTAATCAGTTAGGGTTAGGGTACAGCTTTTGATTGGTCCAAGCATGTTTTTACGGGAATTAAGGAAACCAACCTGAACGCCAGTAAGGAAGATGTTATGTGACGTTTTGTCCTGTCTTCGTCCTTTCCGTTGTTTATGTTGCTTTCCTTTATCCTTGTAACTTTACGAGCAGGCTTTAATTTGTCAGATCATTTTTTATACCGTGTTTTCCCCCAACATCGGCCAGGTTTTTTTTTTCTGATTTTTTTCTTTGCGACAGCTACGCATTGCGCAGAAAAACAATTGGTGCCGTATTAGTTACCGCCGAGGGACCAATTTAGCGAGGTACATGGTATTTCGAAGAATGAAGCCCTTGATTAGTTTTGCATAATTATCTTATGATTCATAAAACATATAGTTATAATGAAAAACGTGCTCAGTTTCATCGAAAACCACTAAATCGGTAAATTTAAAAGAACTTGAAGCACGAAGCGAAGTTGAATGCATTCTCGGGTCCCAGAACAACTATTCATGCATGACTCTAAATTTGTCGAGAATTAAGGGATTTGGTAGGTTTCGATTATACCTAGCAAGTTTTTCATTCAAACTATTTGTTTATTGTTAATAAATAAAACGGTATTTATGCAAACCTCATTAAAACCAAAATTATATGCTATACGCTATGCGCCTAAATAAATATGTCCCTTGGAAGTGGATGATACCATATTATTCTTATAGTTATTTCTGACGCGCAGTTTTTACACGAAATGTTTTAGCGATGTGTCCTGCATATTATTTCGACTGAACGTAATTTGTAGAATTACTTGTCAGGAAGAAGGCTTTTGTCTTTCTAATACAAAAAACAAATGCCTCTAGTTGCTTGCAGAGATGCAAAATAAAGTAACCGTTCTAGCAAAACTTTAACTACTGCCACCTTTGTACGATAGTTTAATTAAAAATAATCTGTAAAACTTATTATTGCCGGGAAAAAACGCTTGTCTTTCGAACACATAAAAGTGCGATATTCGGCCACAGGAACACAAGTTAAGAAACTTTAAACTGTCTTCTCATCTATATAAATAAATGTTTTGCAAGAAGGTTTATATATTACAATCTCTCGATTGTTAAATAAAAGCATTTTGACAAAATGTCGACCCAACTTCAGAATTTCTTATTGAAAGTTCACTGTGCTCTGGCAGCTGATGCAAAACTCTATTAGATGACTCACCTTCGAGGTTCGATCGGATTCAAGATATAAAAATGAAATGTAGGCTAGCCGATGAAAGCAGTAAGGAGATCGATGAGACAGTCTCTTTACGTTAGGCATACTAAAAAAGAGGGGTTTGGCATGGGCTCGCCTTGGAGTAGGATTAACGGCTATCGTAAAACCGGAATAGGGCGCATAACTTGTTCTAGTTTCGCCACCGTCCATGTTTATGTGCTTACAGTTTACTGCCACGAGGGTAGCGCTATCGCTGATTAAGTTTTATTTTCTGCTAAAAAATAAAACTTCCGACAGCTTTTGCAAACAGTAACATATAGGGTTGGGGTGATTGATCGATTAACCTTGGGATTAATCAATAATCGAGATTTATTTTTAACTGGTAAATCGGTTGAACTTTAAACCGGGTAAACCAAGACAGCACAACAAAATCTTTGCTTTTTTTTCCCCGAGTGGTTTTTGAATAATATAGTGTTTTAGTTGACCGTTACGATGACTCCGATAACGATACTCAATACTCCGCCCCAGCCGTCGCGCATGAATTGTATCGTTATTGGGTACCATTATCGGGGGTAGCGGAGGTATCGGAACCATCTACTAAAACTCTCTTGTAAAACTCAAACCTTAATTTGTTCGTCGGCGAAAAACTCGTGAATTACAACACAGTGCTTATCCTCAGCTGAATATGCACATTGCGGTGTTTATCAGAGAAAAAAGCATAACAGAAAAATTATGATTTTGCCCATTTTTCCTACGTCTTCAAATTCACGCGATCAATTAATAGATTAATTAACCGATTAAAGGGTACCGAGTAATCAATCGGGTTAAATGCTTTAATCGACGTCCAGGCCTAGTAACGACCCGTTTCCGTATATTTGAACTCCCGCATTGTAAATAACTCATTTTATAGACG
Source organism: Ixodes scapularis (assembly GCF_016920785.2). NCBI lineage: Eukaryota > Metazoa > Arthropoda > Arachnida > Ixodida > Ixodidae > Ixodes > Ixodes scapularis. The sequence goes on from NW_024609846.1 coordinate 103,394,591, forward strand.
GATAAAACATGTATTTAAAATTTCACGTATCTACGATACTTTAAAGGTTTGCAGAGATAGCAGATGCCTGAGCAGGCGTTCATTATTAAGTTAAAAAAAAGCACAATACAAAAAAGTGTTGTAGAATAATTGAAATCAGGTGATTTACACCTCATTCCAGGAATTATTGTGCCCCTGATCTTATATATATATATATGGGTGATTTCATCTCAACTCAGGCACGGATTTAGGGTCGAATTTTTAATTTTTACGAAAAAAATATATGTTTTGGGGCAATTCCTATAATAAAAGAAGACGCAAATGGTTATTTCGTCGAATTTTTTGTTCTCAAGTTATGGACCGTTGAAGCGGTCAAGGTGGAAATTGATGTTTTTCCAGCCTATCGGAGGTGCCATATTTCACTCCATCCCTTTTCCCTACTTTTTACGCTACATCAATATAACTTTTTGGGAACACTCTAGACATAGGCTTTTTCATGCTAATTAAGCGTCTAGGTCATAACATTCTTAATGATATTTTTTTTATTTGTCAAACCGCCTCTCTGTGACGATATTTGACGAAGTTCAGCAAGCTGTGCTGTGTGACGTAATCAACATATTTTTATGATCTTTATATCACCGTAAAGCGCCAATTATGCTCTTTCTTTTGAATATAATTTAAATATTTTGCCACAAGTATATAATGCGCTACATGTGCCTGAAAAACGAATATTTAGAAAAACTAGCAAGTTTGGAGTCGATTTTCTAAAAAAAAGCACTTTTTTTTTTTCATTTTTTATTCACAGTTAGTTAATATAGTAGTCTATCAGGAACTGCAAACAGAAATTGTAATATATTGTTTGTATGGCCGCTATTAAGACTCGAATCTCGTGCTATGAGCGTTTTGAACTGGACTTCGCACAGGCGCTTTGCTGAGCAGAATTTCGGCCTACATAAGGTTTTCTATTTATCGTTAGCAGTTACCTAATATCCAACCATAAACATTAAAAAAAAGTTTGAGTAGTGCTCTTGAAAAAAAGTTACTTAGAAGTCCGTTTTCACAAGTGCGAGCGCATCTTTTTCTCCCATTACGGGGGAATGCAGATCGTTAGAGAAGTCCTCTGAGGCCTTTTGCTTTCGGCTCCGAAATTTTACAGATGCCACCCCAGTCAGGCGGCGTGTATAGAATACTTTATCTTGAACATCACGGGGCTACCGCTTCTATCTTCGTCGGGGTCCTGGAGCCTCTAATGATTATGCCTTTGGATGCGACCGACACGGAAACCCTGATTGTCGGGAGAACAGGCGTTTCGAGGTTAGAGTTTATGTCGCAAGCCCCCCTCTGTCTCTCCAAGCTCCCCTCCTCGTCCTTCTAACACAACCGTGCCACTAATCCGCGGGCACTAAAAGAGACGCTGCTGCTGCGTGGCACTCAGATTACGCGCGAGGCGGAGAGCGAATGTTTAAGTATGGATCGACGGGAAGATTGGGGACCCAAAGGAAGCTGAATCTTCGCACGTCATCTAACTGATAATAGCCTTCTCGGTCCCTTTCTGGCTCCTTACTTGAATTCCTAAGCCACGGCGGAAAGCTGGTACTCATTCTACCTCCGTGCTGTCTGAGCTCGATGAACTTAAAACTGCTCCTGCTTTCAGAAAGCCAGAAGTGTTCGTTAGTGCCATGGCTAATACATTATTCAGTTCAGACCGGAAAGAGTGAGCCGACTATTCAAGGAGACACAAGAGAAGAGTGTTTTACGGACGCCATTTTCCTCAAGTCTCGGAGCTAAACCTAAGTTTTCTTAAGCAAGTTCTACCGGCTGAGGACGTCCAGCGCGTAAGCCCTGGAGATGTTCTGTGCAATAACTGCTACACAATGTTCTTGGGTCAGATTGAAGAACATAAGCAAGGACAGGAAATGTTGTCATGAAGCTCATCGTCATCATCCCTGAAACCAGCGGACAGATCATTCGTTGACGAGGAAGCCCTGGTCCAAGGAGTGTCTGAAGCAATTGATGCTGCCGAAGTAAGTGTGACACCCCTTAAACTCCCTTCTAGCGTGACCCCACGAAGTCGTACCGGCTATGTTAATTGAAAAAAAATCCGAGATAACCGCGGACTTCAAAAAGAAAATTGGTCGTAAACTAAGTGACGTGTACGGAGAACCTACGGGCACAGACAAAGAAGATCCATGCTCCTCGTGCTCCGACTGGGTCAGCAATTTACGAGCAGCCTACGTCAAGAGCGCGTCGCAGCTAGAACGCTACCGCCTCTTAACTCTCCTTCCATCTAACCTCAAAAAGAAAGATATCCTGAAAGCAGTTCCTGAAGTGACGAAGCATGCTTTGGACCAATCAAGAAAGCTGAAAACAAAATGGGGGTCTGGGCGTCACCTGACCCATACCAAGGACATGCTCTCAACGAAAACGATGTCGCTCTTGCGTTGACTTACTACACATCAGATGCGAAAGACTGCTCAAGACATAGCCCGAACAAGAAGGATGTCGTAAGGCTTTTTATTGATGGTCAGGAAGTCTTCGTCACGAAGCGATTTATGACGAGATCTATTAGGGAAACCTACAAAGAATTCAAGGCGGCCAATCCCGAGTCAAAAATGGGCCTAACAAAATTTTATTCTCTTCGGCCCAAGTGGGTTAAGAAACACCCTGTACATGAAGAGTGTGTGTGTGTGTATGCTGCGCCAACTTCATACTCTGTCTGACATCTCTGTCAAATGCGGCGGGGAAGACCATGACCTTTGAAGACGCCCAGAAAATTTTTCTTTGTGAAAATCCTTCCCAAAACTGCTTCTTGCTGAGGTGTGAAGCCTGTTCGAACCGGAAGGACATATCCCTCGAGATGCTAGGGATGAGCGCTGAAGATGAACTGGAGTTGGCACTGTGGAAATCTGGTGGCGAGTTGGTGAAAAAGCATTAGGAGGCCACTGCTTTTCTTAACGAACTCAACAAGTGGACGAAGAAATACATACCCCACTATTATATTCGGCGCGCACAACAGAGAGCAATATGGCTTGAAAAAGCAAATGTGAAGCCACGTGTCGTAGTCCTCCACTTTGATTTCGCCGAAAACTGGAGATTGTGCTCCAACGTGCAGTGCAGGGATACCACTGGAAAACCAAGATGGTGACAATCTTCACCTGCGTTGCGACGACCACGAAGGGAACACTAAGTTTCGGCGTCGTGAGTGACGATACCTGTCATGATTCTGCACACGCGCTCTTTGCGCTCACAATGATTGAAGACAGGCTCGAGGAACTCTTGCCCGTTTTTTTGGAGCTAATCTATGTTTCGGACGGCGCTCCAAGCCATTTCAAAAATCTGCACCAATTACACGAATTTCAGAAGAAGTTCGTTGTCAGCAGGTGGATCTACTCGGCGTCAGGGCACGGCAAAAGCGACGGAGTGGGTGGTGTGCTGAAGCATCATGCGTCACTGCATAACGTGAAAACAACTGAGCTGAGCTCCATAACTAACGCGCGTACGTTCGTTGAAGCTCTCGGCCAGAAAATCAAGGGGAGAACGCTTCTCTTCATTGACCAAAAGGACCTGTCCCGTTATCGGGAGCTTAAAAGGAAGGGGTGGGAGAAGGTAACCCCATCGAAAGGCATCCAATCTTCTCATGTGTGGAGCAAAGCAATGGGGAAAGGGGGAGGTGATGTGGTCCTAGAAAGAGTTTACCAAACCCCAGAATAGACAGAGCTAAATGGTGGGACCGTGGAAAGGCCGGACCGTTTCAACAGTGCGTTCATCCTTGTCCCCCTGTGAGTGCGCGCTGTGTGATCAGACGACGCGCCATAGACTTTGACACTGAACTGACTGCAATTTGGACAAAGCAAAAACTGGCTCAGAATCGCATCAACCTATTGTCTCGAAATGTGTATACGTCGAAAGATGACTATCCCTATCCCAGGTGTTTATCACTGTTTTTGTGTGAGCAGCGCCGTGTAGTCTTGAAAAGGTACTGCGTCGTCTATCCGTAAACCAGACGGAATTTGGCGGTGTTCAATTCGTTTTAAAGTTTATATTTGTATTAACTTTGAGTGTATTTTATGTTAATTAGGAGTATATGAGACATTTGGTCAACACATTTTGATATATTTTATGAAATGAACATGTTTAGGCTACAACATGAAATATTACTTCCCTTCTCTGGTTACGTGTCGCATCTTGAGTTTAAAATTCCGAACTTTATATGGAATTGTCATATTTTCTTATGTCAAACAGAGATGCAGTGCATATACATATGTGCGATTTAGTATCTGACGCTTAGGAAGTACGGTCTATTTTGTGCACATACGGGCTCTTTCGTATAATAACGAGCATTTCGTGGCGTGTAAGGACGAGCATTTCGTGGCGTGTAAGGCTTCAAATGCGTTAGTCATGTGTTTAGGTTTCATTTCTATTTGCAGTGATTCATGCCAGGTTACTTAGACTTTTCCCTCGTGACTTAAGTTTGTCCGCGAGTTTAGATGTTACGTACTTCTCCGTCAATACATAAGGCGAAGCTCACACACCTTTCAAATCACCCCAGTGCCAAGTAAATAAATATTGTAAGGATAAATATTGTTACTTCGCTTGCTTTTACGCTCAGATATTGTGGTAAGTACTAACATTAAATAGAAAACTTTACATTGGCCAAAATTCTGCTCAGCAAAGCGCCTGTCTGAAGTCCCGTTCAAAACGCTTATGGCACGAGATTCGAGTCCTAATAGCGGCCATACAAACAATATATTACAATTTCTGTTGGTAGTTCCTGATAGACTACTATATTAACTAACTGTGAATAAAACATGAAAAAAAAATTAAAAGTGGGGTTTTTTAGAAAATCGTCTCCAAACTTGCTAGTTTTTCTAAATATTTTTTCAGGCACATGTAGCGCATTATATACTTGTGGAAAAATATTGAAATTATACTCAAAAGAAAGAGCATAATTGGTGCTTTACGGTGATATAAAGATCATAAAAATATGTTGATTAGGTCACACAGCACAGCTTGCTGAACTTCGTCAAATATCGTCACAGAGAGGCGGTTTGACAAATAAAAAAAAAATCATTAAGAATGTTATGACCTAGACGATTAATTAGCATGAAAAAGCCTATGTCTAGAGTGTTCCCAAAAAGTTATATTGATGTAGCGCAAAATGTAGGGAAAAGGGATGGAGTGAAATATGGCACTTCCGATAGGCTGGAAAAACATCAATTCTCACCTGGACCGCTTCAACGGTACATAACTTGAGAACAAAAAATCCGACGAAATAACCGTTTGCGTCTTCTTTTATTATAGGAATTGCCCCAAAACATATATTTTTTTCGTCAAAATTAAAAATTCGACCCTAAATCCGTGCCTGAGTTGAGATGAAATCACCCATAGATATATATATATATATATATATATATATATATATATATATATATATATCAGGGTGTCGAACCGGAACCGAACCGAACCGAAAACCGGAACCGAACCGGTATTTTTTCCGGAACTGAACCCGAACCCGAACCGTTATATTGTTATCGCGATGAACTCGAACCGGAACTGAACCGGAAAAAAAATAACGGTTACCGGCTCATGTCAAAACGGTTCGGCCACGCGCTGTTGACAATGAATGTGCTATCAATGCCATTTGTTTTTTAAGTGCCGTCAACTGACACACACCTCGCTTACATATTTTTCTTCTCCACTCAGTCTTAGGATTATAAACGCTGCATCCATGAATCTTGAAAAACGCTGCATCCATGAATCTTGGCATAGGAACCAGTATTGCGCTGGTCGCGGCTTGCACGGAAAAAAAAAAATTGGAAGGCTGTGCAAAAAAAAAAATCGCGTCACGGGATTTCATTTTCCTACAATCTCGTAAATCCTAAATGCTGCTGTGTGCTGATTTCATAACACGTTTCTAGAACGCGCGAGTTCTTGAAGCTTGCTTCCATCGGATTGAGAAAAGAAAAGGCTGTGGAGTTTGATAATAATGCATCCGGTTTCGTATAGGCACTTAGAAGCTAACATATTTGTGAGACAGGGAACTCTTCTATTTTAATATTTATCCTATTACGTCCTTCTGGCGTTGCGTTCGGTGAAGTGTTTTTCATATTCCGTATCTTGTTTAATTAAAACTTCTTTAAGGGTCCAATTTGAGTTACCGAAGGCTAGTTCAAATAAAGAAAGCTGTATTTTCTCCCCACTGTTTCTTCAATTGCTTACATGCCGAGGTGGCGGGATAGTTAGCGAGTTCTACTTGTAAGTGGGTTTGTAAGGAGGTTGCGGATTTTACAGCTACTGCGTCGGACCCAATTAGATGAAGTCCGAATGCGTAAACGTCGGTTGAGGTAACCTTTGAGTGCACATAAAGAAACCATTCCTGGTAGAAATCCCTGAGCCTTACACTACGATGTATCCCGTTTCGTATGTGCTCATTTCAGATGTTTTATTTGTAATTTATTTTGATGTTGCAATTTGTCATTTATGATTTCCGAACCGGTTTTCGAACCGGTTCAGCGCCCCGAACCGGTTCGCGAACCGGTTCGGGGCGCTGAAAATAAACAAAATAAATTTGCCTGAACCTGAACCGTAACCGAACCTGTATTTTTTTCGGTTCGACACGCTGATATATATGTATATATATATCAGGGTGTCGAACCGGAACCGAACCGAACCAAAAACCGGAACCGAACCGGTATTTTTTCCGGAACTGAACCCGAACCCGAACCGTTATATTGTTATCGCTATGAACCCGAACCGGAACTGAACCGGAAAAAAAATAACGGTTACCGGCTCATGTTAAAACGGTTCGGCCACGCGCTGTTGACAATGAATGTGCTATCAATGCCATTTGTTTTTTAAGTGCCGTCAACTGACACACACCTCGCTTACATATTTTTCTTCTCCACTCAGTCTTAGGAATATAAACGCTGCATCCATGAATCTTGACAAACGCTGCATCCATGAATCTTGACATAGGAACCAGTATTGCGCTGGTCGCGGTTTGCACGGAAGAAAAAAAATTAAAAGGCTGTGCAAAAAAAAAAAAAAAAAAAAATCGCGTCACGGGATTTAATTTTCTATAATCTCGTAAATCCTAAATGTTGCTGTGTGCTCATTTCATAACACGTTTCTAGAACGCGCGAGTTCTTGAAGCTTGCTTCCATCGGAATGAGAAAAGAAAAGGCTGTGGAGTTTGATAATAATGCATCCGGTTTCGTATAGGCACTTAGAAGCTAACATATTTCTGAGACAGCGAACTCTTCTATTTTAATATTTATCCTATTACGTCCTTCTGGCGTTGCGTTCGGTGAAGTGTTTTTCATATTCCGTATCTTGTTTAATGAAAACTTCTTTAAGGGTCTAATTTGAGTTACCGAAGGATAGTTCAAATAAAGAAAGCTGTATTTTCTCCCCACTGTTCCTTCAATTGCTTACACGCCGAGGTGGCGGGATAGTTAGCGAGTTCTTCTTGTAAGTGGGTGTGTAAGAAGGTCGCGGATTTTACAGCTACTGCGTCGGACCCAATTAGATGAAGTCCGAATGCGTAAACGTCGGTGAGGTAACCTTTGAGTGCACATAAAGAAACCATTCATGGTAGAAATCCCTGAGCCTTACACTACGATGTATCCCTTTTCATATGTGCTGATTTCAAATGTTTTATTTGTTATTTATTTTGATGGTGCAATTTGTCATTTATAATTTCCGAACCGGTTCGCGAACCGGTTCAGCGCCCCGAACCGGTTGGCGAACCGGTTCGCGGATCGAATTAATCGAACCGGAACTGAACCGGAACAAAATAAGTTTACCTGAACCTGAACCGTAACCGAACCCGTATTTTTTTCGGTTCGACACACTGATATATATATATATATATATATATATTATGACACTGAAAACAATGTGAGGTTGAAATCGGGTTGGTCGGTTTAAATTATTAAACACATTGTTGGTGGTCAAAGAATTTCTAATTATATAAACAGACTTTTCATGTCCAGACTACGGCTTCTAAAGTTTCGTTAGATTTTAATAAATTATTGAGCTCGAATTATGTCTTCATAGTAGTGGTAATACTCCAAGCTTTTCTCAAACTTAAACATTTAAGAGCATCGTGCATCGCTAAACGACCTCCAAAGAAAGCGTAGTGCAGAGATGTTCGTACGGTAAATCCGCTCCCTTTCTCAATAATGCCTTTTTTTATTATTATTTTCATAGCATGTGACATTTATGTTGTCCTTCTCGGAGTGCAGCGAGATGCTCGCCCTGTTTGCACCCATCGCAAAACTAAACTTTTTTTTTTTCTTCTTTAACATTAAATATGACGGCGCAGCACCCGGCTCTGCTATCCAGCTGCCTGTTTCTTCCTTTTTCTTTTTTTTTTTTTCCCTGCAACATTCGTTTATGACAGGTAAATTGTCCGCTTGTACAACAATGGTTCGCACTCGATCTAAGGAAAACAAAGCGGGGATCGTCTGAAGAGGCTCTCTGCCAGATGTTCCAGCTCCGGTTGGCACAACGCTGGCGCGCACTGTCTCATCGTTTCGGAGGCTGCACTTGCTCGTTGCTGATGTCAACACTAGTCGACGCATTTGGTGAAGCCGACAATCGTTTCAAAAGAAAATGCGTGTATTCGGTTGACGCTACCGTCTACTTCGCATTTACCGTACGTCCAGGCGCATATGACAAACTCCATGAATGGTGTTCGTCATGTTTCTGTAGCCGTTCTATCATCGCTGAACCGGTCGTAAACGGAAAAGGCCAAGTGAGTCGCACTTTTGACGCTGCTGAATTAATCCTATTGCATCGTAGTGTCGGCTTCGTCTGCACTCGAGCTGAAACAATGCATAGTTATTAGTGAAATGCATGGCCAGTTTTCCCAGGCAAGCACTGATCGCGACACATTTCCTCCTTTCATTCATGATTATTCGGTGCTTCATGAACCTAATAATTTCATTCTTGGGAGGTGCCGCTTGGAATATCTGTACGTGCCTATTTTTTTTTTTTTTTTAATTTAAAATTCAATGTTTTTTTAAAATATTTATTCGCCAACTGCTTTTCGCGGTAAGTAATGTTGGTTTCTATTATGTCTAAGTTTTTTTTTTTTCTTCCCTTCTGTGCTCCTAGATATTTAAAAATAAAAACACGCGTATTCAAATTATTTCATCTCCATCGTTTAATTAATTCATGCGCCCTTCCGCGACAAGCGTGTTTCAATAATTTTACTTCCGGTTCATGATCAATTTAGCAGCAGTGAACTTTCCAATAGCGCTGCAAATTAAAAAAGAGGTTCAAAATAAATATAAAATTAATTTTTCGTCGGTAAGAGAACATTGGTGCTTCCACTTACCTTCACGGTAAACAAACTCTGGAAAATTATATGCAGTATATATACGGTATAATATATACAGTATACATAATTATATACTGTATATATTATATGCAGTTAAACAAATATATCGAGCATCAGTGCGGTGGCCAAAATATAAGAAATAGCGTAATGCAAACTATGAAATTGCACGTAACTCCACCCTATTTCGGAGCTCGATGACGGCCACGTAATATTCAAGAGCACACCAAACCTAAAAAAAGAAAAAAACATATTAGATTCGAGGGCGGTCGAAAGCTTCATTTCCGTCAACAAATAGACAGCTTCCAGAAGTGCGCGCCACTATTCGAGTCCGCCACTGGTTGGGCACGTGCTCTGGGGATGTGAATAGGACGCGAGAGCTACGTCAGTGTTCGGCCTGAACTCGGCTCAACTCTTATTGGACACGAGTGCCGCGTCAGTATTTGGGGAAGACTCGGATTCAAGCGTATCCCATAGTGCCGGATGCCTTCCAAATCAGACGAGGTAACGGCCGATGATGTATTATTGATTACGACCTATTAGCGCCGAGATGTTTCGGTGGCGCCGTCTTGCGGTTTCCGTTCCTGACGTCACGATCACGATATTTGCTTCGCCGTGAATGGCAGCATTTTCCTCGCCTTGAACCGGGGATTGGGCAAGCATCATCAGTATACCGGAAGCTATGTGACTTCCTAGATACATTCGCGCACGTCGCTAATACGTGTGATCTTGGGTGACCTTGCATGACCTTGTGTGCCCTACGCCCGCTGCGCCGATGAAGCCCACGACGGTGGTAAAAGAGGTGTATGAAGTCTGGGTTCCGTACCGCTCGAGGATAAATATCGTTATTGCTCTACGGGGTTCCTAAGGACCCACACCCAGCGCTTCTTACAGATTTGGTGCACTGGTCCAAGGTAAACGTGGGGTGGACATTGAAGACGACCGCTTTGGTTTGCAGGTGGAGGACCAGGGGCTGGACCCGAACCTGAGCGACAACGACGGTGCGACCGCGGCGCACTTTGCGGCCAGCAGGGGCCACGTGGAGACCCTGCGCTGGCTGCTCGCCCACGGCGCCGCCCTGCTGCCGGACAAGTTCGGCAAGTCGCCCTTCCACGACGCCGCTGAAAACGAGCAGCTAGAGGTGCGCCCCCCCCCCCCCCCCTTTCCTCCTCTAACCCCGGGCCGTGCAACACGCGTTTAATCGACTTTTTTTTTTTTTTTTTTTTTTTTTTTATGGAACACGGAAACAGTTATTTACGGCGAACGATACCGGGATCCGGGCGGCTGACGAAACTCAGGTTAGGATTCGACCCAAAAAGCGTGATCTGCACGGGAACAATGAGCATCACGTTTCACCATACCAATATCTTCTCAAACATCGTGTGTGTGTTTTTTTTTATTATTATTATTTAGTTGTACTATGCGCTTCATCGTTCTCTGGGATCCTTGTACTGTTCGCCTTGTTTGGCTGGCTTCGCGTTCTGCAGGATCATTAAGGTGGTGTGAACCTCGAGTGTACGAAAGACAGGAAAACAGGCGTTCATCGAGCGCTTCCCCTCGGGTCCCCTGCACACACACACACAGGACGTGTGCGGTATTCATTACAAGTACGATCAAAGTACTTGTATCGCATTACTTTTTGGGGTAATTTTGTAATCATTCGATTGTATTAGGAAGTACTCCCCAAACCAGTCTGATTACTCCTGAAAAAAAAAACTAATATTACCCGCAACCGTTAATATTTTTTCCTCCCCTTTTTAATGGCGCCCCTTGTTTCTACAAGTTTCGTGCCTAGAAATCCTGGAACGAAGTTTCCGAATGGAGAATGAATTACCAACATTAATGGATTAAGATGAGAAGCCTAAAATTCGGGGATTTTATTTCAATAATGGACAGTATTAAAAGACTCGTTTTCAAACCAACGGAAAAATCTGTCGTTCTGAACATCGAAGTACAAAAAGTAGCGGTTACTTTTTCGAGTTAACGGCCAATTAGTTTTCTTCTCGGATAATCTATTTGAATATATTTTTAACAGAATGTCATTTTCATCGATTATACCTTTTTTAGTAACGTGCGTGCAAGTCTGGCGCACATGCACACAAAAACATACCAGCCATGTGAGTCCTTGGGGTGCAGGCGTTGTCCTTTCGACTCGGTCCAGGGTCAGGCCTCGCTCTGTGATCCAATTAGGCGACCTTTAACTTATTTCCGTACACTGCACCTATTACCAACGTTCACGCTCCGGTATCTGGGCGAAAAACCTTGTCGACCAAGATTTCCCTGACCGATACCGAAGCTTGCCCGAGGAAGCAGATCCGCCAAACTTCTCTCGTCGAAACAATGGCTGGCCGTCTTGGGTCGCCGTCGGCGCGTTCGCTAGTCCTGGCTGCATTCCGGAAGTTTCATTAAGGCGTTCGCGGGTCACTCGGAGACTGGTGGGGATATTGGAACATTCCGAAGTGTTCAAAAGCCACGAACCCGAACACGTTTTTCAAAAGCAGAAAAAAAAGTACATATATGTTTTTTTGTTTTTTTTAAGTATTATATATATAATAATAGTAATAAAAGGCTGCGCCATTGCAGTTGTCTTTTTCAGAGTCAATATTTCCTCCAGAAACGATTAATTGTGGGTGTCTATTTCGTTTTTTAAGTGTACACACACACTAGAAATGTCCTTGCGTCTGTTTCACCGCTGAGCAGATCACAGTCATCTTCGGAGTGAGCTTCGCAAGTGAATGACGATGCCTGAAGTATATTTTCCTTTAAAAATAGGATGTATGCAAAAAATTGGGTTGTGTGTGTGTTTATACAGCCTAGAACTTGGTCTGCCTCACAGGGGCGACGAGTCTCCCAGCTGTAGATGAGCAATTTAGCCAGTGCGGTACAGCCGCTAGCCTGGGGTCTTTAACGTGCATCACGCAGTAGTGATACACGACCGCACGCCGGTACGATGCTCATCCAGATCGAAACGGGCAGGGGTGGGGCTCGAACCCAGGATCCCTGGGTTCTGCAGCGCGAGCTTTCGCTCCACGTGCTCCGAGCTGGTGTGCGCTAGACCACTCGGCCACCGATCCCCCCGGATGTATGCAATGTAACACTAAGCAGGGTTTCACTGTTACATGATCACGGCAAGCTCGGCATTACACGGCATATTTGTTTTTCTTTGGACTTGTTTATGGTTTTGTCATGCTGGTAAATCATGAGACCTAGAAGGGAAAGAGTAAGGGCAGTAAGAGAGACAGAAATAAATGGGACAGTAAACTTTATGTTTTCATCCTTTTACAATATTTCTTTTTTTTTTTTTTTTTGTGAAGGGCTTTGTTGTTGTCATAAGATCACAGTTGTTGTTGGAAGCACGACAGCCCTCTTGGGGAAGTAGACGCGGGAGCATTGCTTAGAGCCCACCCGTTAATCTATGCGCTCAAGAGCGTAGATAACTGTATGGTTCATTATACTATTTAACGAACAAATTGTTTAAAAACAAATCCGCGTTTGCCCACACCTGCAAGTGTGGGCCGTCCGCGTGCGCATAAACCATATTCGCGTCAACTAATACATCTGCGCATGCGCCGACAGCAGCGCCATGACAGCGGCGTGAGGTTAGAGCCGCGAGTTTGCGCATAAAAGGTTGGGTAGGGCGTCGTTATCATAAGGAAGAAGTCGCCAATCAGTCCGCCCGCTCCAAACATTATTAAGTCCAGGGTTTACGCTGAGATCCTCTACAAAGAGACGGGCGTCTCGGTTTTGAAACCTGCAGCCCTGAATTCAAAAGCGGCTGATAATTTTCGTTACGGTATCATTGGAGTGACTTTCACAAGGATGGCCTTGCTATAGTTTCATTATGTTGGGGCGACGCTCGAGTTGTGATTCATTTTTCGAAAACTAGCTTTGCCTCATCACTTAAAAGTCAAAAGGCGGTGGCCATGGGATAGTGAATCGGTTTACTTCACTAAAAAGGAATACTATGTTTCAAGGGTTTATGTTTTAAATCGACAAGGACCATCCGACACGCCCCAACGAACGACGGGTGATAAATTTATGTCAGTAGATTTTTAATGTGGGAACGAAATATCAGCTGCACGACGCCTACACCCCAATGAGTATTCGTCCGACTGCGAGTGCCTCGACCGAGGTCTGGGCCCACCAACGGATCCGTAAGGCGGCATCTTTCCTCGAGGCCACCGAGGCCGCTGCTTGAGTTAGACGTACAAACTCTGCAATTGAAGGCGAAAAAAAAATTAAAAAAGAGTCACGTGCAGCGACTTCAGTAAACCTTTCAACAATCGGAAGGAGTCTGCGCCGGTTTTGGCAGAAATCAGAGGAACTCAAAGTTAAAGCTAATTTATTAAATTTTCTCATATTGATCCGTTGAATGGGCGCGCAAGGTTAACTGTGGAATATGCTTTAGTTTTTGCTACGCCAGCGTAGAGACAGCTCAACTTGGCGTCAAAGAATCAGAACCGACGCTTTCACAAGGTCTAGCCTAACTTTCCTCAAGGTGAAGTCATATACGATGATATACCTTAAAGATGATACACCTCATATACGTCATATACCGTTAAAGATCCTCATTAGTGACATTACATAAGAGGGAGGGGGGGGGGGCACATTTTCATGATAATAATATAAAGAAACACTCAGCAAAAAAATAAAAAGAGCAGAAAAACATAATTACATAAAAATCCGGAAAGCACTCAGTCACACATAGTCAATAAATAATAAAGTCTTGGTCGGATAAGGGTTTGGTAGGCTAATTGGCGAAGATTCAAAGGAGCAGGGTGAAGGCAACCCCTGATTGTATCCTGAGGTTTTTGAAGCGGCAAGTAAAATTAGCTCGGGTGGTGTTGTTGTTGTTGTTGTTGTTGTTTTGGTTTTGTTGTTTTATTTGGTATTTTTTTTAATCGGTTATCAACTAAACGCACACGTAGAAATGTTTCAAAATGAGGCGCTAAAAATAGTTTGGACAAAGACGGAAATTGCAATTTGCTGGTCCAGGGCTTGAATTAATAGCATTTAAGTTACTGATGTCACTAACGATCGAAAATGTCAACTTTTGGAGCCACATACACGCGACAAAACATATACAAAGAAAAACAAAAAAGCATCCCAAATAAAGCTGTTCCATTTATTTTGAAATACCATGGATTGGGAGACCCTGGCTCCTAACTGGAAGTCCAGTGCAGACCTCTTTCCTCGTTGGGCAGTTTGATACTTCAGTCCCATGTTACGGATAAAAAATAAAAAAAAGAGGGCGCGGGGCGGCCAAAGAAACACGCTTTTCGTGTAAGGCTCGTTAATATATGAGGCACTGGAGAAAACCAGCCTTCTGCGTTAAGTACTTATTTATAACTCTTTTTGTTCGCGTTCCGCCCCTTGAAAAGCATGCGGGAAGCGCCTCAGCACTCACCTCGTATCGCTGCGCCGCAGTGTTCTTCCGCAGCGAAAAGGCCGTCTGCTTTCATCGCCGTCACCATGGCAACAAAAGCCCAACGACCTTTTCGGACGGCGCGTCTATCACTGGGGAGCGTGTTAAACCTTCAGCCTGCGTTCACGCAGCGTCGCGGCGACAGTCTGAGGCTGCTCATTACAAATCTATTGAACTTTGGCTAGCAGGCGGCGTTCGGAAAATTCGGCGTTCGTCGCTATGGTGACGGCGATGAAAGCAGACGTCCTTTATGCTACGGAAGAACACTGCGGCGCAGCGATACGAGGTGCGTGTTGAGGCCCTTCCCGCATGCTTTTCAACGGGCGGAACGCGAACAAATATCGTTCAAGATAAGGACTAAATTCTGAAGGCTGGTTTTCTCCAGCGCCTCATTATTTGACAAGCCTTACACGAAAAGCGTGCTTTTTTTTACCGGAATTTGGAAATCGCTTTATTTTTACAGCAAGATGGGTCTAACGTATTAATGTGCCCTTTTTTGTACTAAAATAACGAAAACCCGAGTGATCTTTTTTTTTTTTCACCGGCCAGATAGATATTTTTGTTTTTAGTTACACTTAATTGCGCTAGTTATACTAACCCTGGTAATGAGAATGTAGTCACTGACAACTTAAGAAAGGCAGGGCAAGGCGAGTCCCGCGAGCATCTTGTTATCGCCTCGGAGCCGATCAGATTGCGGCCTCAGTCAATAACAACACCAAATATCCCATCATAAAGCAGAGATCCGCGAGCATACTAAGCCACACTCTGCGGAGCTCTCGGTGATTACAGAACTCAGCAGAGCGAATACATCATTCCTTGTAGCTTTAGTAACTTTAACACTGATTCATTTAGGAATTAATTTTTTTTATGTTGTTAAATGTATCGATGAATGCCACCGCCTATCGGTGAATTTTAGAAAGCAGCTTAGAAAAACACGAGGACAAGAAGGACATATACACGGCGCTGTTTTCTAATCTTTATATCATGTATACCTGTACTTGTCCACTACTCCCAACGTTGTTATTGATGAACCCTGTCCTGTAAATAGTGCGAATGTGTCTGTCATTTGTAAAAAAATATTTATATGTCTGATAATATTGATGTATTCGACCAGATTTGGCCTGACGACTGGCGGTATGTTTTAAACGAAGTAATAATAAATTATTTTACGAAACAGGGATTCATATCTGGGACAGACGGGAGTTCACCTTGATATAATTTTTTCTTAGATAGTATAAGCAAAATAAATTATAGGCCGGCTATTCCCAGTGGGCACCAAAACGGCCTTGAAATCCGTACATTCTGAAACTCTACCCTGCAGACTTGATACAAATAACTGTAAACGGAAAGGCAAGCAATGACGATAGATAGATAATTGGCAATCCAGGACCGAAATATGAAGATTAGTTTTCAGTGTCCGTCTTTGTTGTTTTCTCGGTTTTGTGTCTAATGAAAAATTTGAGGAAATTTACAACTGGTCTGCAGATATCGACCAGCTAGTCTCACGAACCAAATAGCATTGTCAAATGAGCGGTAAATCGTTTCCCACCGAAGCGGTTCCGTCGCTGGTTTGTTCCGCGAAGGAACCTGGGATCTCCTCGGGCTTCCGTCACGTCCGTGGTTTTCAATCTCTCTGCGAAGAAATGGCGTATGATATTTATATTATACATGGGCTGTATGAGCTACACTTCTTGGTCATAAAACCCGCAAACATTGTCATCATCGTCTCCACGAAGGAAGTGCACCGAAGGTTTGGGCCCTTGAGGGCGTTTTCACCACACGACGGTTTCAGCGGCAGGGAAGCACGCTCCAACGTAGAAAGCCCAGGAACAAAACGCCAGGCGTTATATTACATCTAATCAATTTTGACAACCATGTTTTGGTGTACCTTCCTATCGTTCCTTGGTGGAGAAAAAATCACAAAAAATGGAACGTGGTTGACTATCTACTGTCATTATAGCATCCCGACGATGCGGAAATGCAAACGTTTTGGTGAAATTTTAATGCTCTAATTTAAAATGCAAGTTTTGACATTAAAAACTTTTACTCGCGTTCGCTGCGTCAAAAATAAAGCAAGGCGTATATATATATATACACATTATTTTAAAACTTTTATCGCTTGCAGGGCACCGCAGATTGCATTCTTTCTACCAAACAAACGCGGTTGGCGTCAAGTCCCATAAAATGTCGTGGTCATACAATTGCATCCTACTCTGACTCCCTGACCAACGCTGCCGAGTTCCCAAACGTAAACGAGGGAACAAAAATAACGAACTATTACCAACTTTGCCATCCTTTACTCTGATCAACCGCACCCTAAAATGATGGCGACTCCAGATGTTGTGCAGGAAAGTTGACTCGCGCAGGCACGGAGCACGTCTTCTGCGTCATTTTGTCGCGTGGCAGCGGGAGTCAATCCCAGCCATAAACGTTATCTCAAGGATTATGCGCAGCACTGGGGGAATCACACAGGTGCGAGACGGTGACTCTTGCGACAGTCCTCGTTTTTGCGGACGTTTTCGGGCAAATAGAGTATCTGGCGAAAACAACGCTCGCGCTGAAGTACATTTCGCAACTTTTTCGATTGAGTTTTTTCTTTGTGTTCAGCTATTTAATACTGTGTCTTAGTGTAGACAAACGTTACTTTTGTCAATTCTTTTTTTGTGTGTGTGTTTTTTGTTAGTTTTGTGATGGAAGTAGCCTGTATTACTGTATATATTATTGTGTTCTTTTATTTTACTTTTCTTACCCCTGCTTTGTACTTAAGGGGGGTCAGTCAAGCTGCTCGAACAGCTTTTCATCCTCAGCTTCCACCATACTTACATAGTAAATAAATCTATTATTATTATTTTCTGGCCGGCTTTTGCTCCTTCGATAATGAAAGTGACGTCCCCATTGGAGCACCGCCAAAAATTGGAGAGTTGTAGACGGACAAGATGTCGTTCCTGGCGCCTCGAGACGTGACAAAGCGGTTGTTGTGCAGCGGCCTGCCTAGGTTGCGGGGCGAAGGGGATGGCGTTGAGTGGGCACTAGTTCCCTTCAGTTGTGCTAGTTCGGCTTAGAGGTTTTTATTTTCCGAGATGACGAGCTCTAGTGTTCGCCTGAAAAAAAAAAAATTAATTGAATATCGTAAGAAATTGCTTGAACCGTGCATGAAACGCAAACTTATACCTTTTAGACAGGTTTCGTAATATGATCCTACAGTCCCTCGTGCATGCACAATTGGGATCGCACTTTTTCAGTGGTTTTCTGTGCTTGTCGCTTCTGACAGCGTAGTAGCGATGCTGTTGTGCAGGTATTCGAAGCAGAGATGAAAGTAGCTTCTTCTTCTGCCACGCACAAACTAGATATTTCTAGGGCCTTATCAAACAAACAACAGGCTGGCCATGTATATCATAGAAAATTGATGGTTTTAATCTTTGGTGCCTGTTGCAGGCATTTTACGCTTGATCACTCAGTCCATGTCTGCAGTGTCACCAAGTGCTTTGAAGCGCTTTGTGCGACCACCGTCCAGCTTAGTAGAATGAGTGCATTGGGGACGCGTTTTTTACATTGTTGCAGTTGTTTCTGCGTTTGGTAACATCAAATTTATGCTGTTGTTGTTGTGTTGTTTTTTTTCTTTGGCAACAGAAAGGAGCTGTCAGAAGCCTTTTTTTATATATATATCGGAATTAGAGGAATATAATGGTAGCTTGCAGCCATTCCAGGATCGGAAATAGTCCTAGTGTCTCGATTCCTAGCAGTTGAAAGGAATGGAATTGTTAGAAACTCTAATTCCCCGGAATAGAGTTAGAATGGAATAAGGGGCGCCCGTTCCGCAACACTCCTGGCTATGAACCTTTCCAGTAGTCATCTTCTGCCTGCCGCCATTTTTGTTTACTGGGCTGGCGAACTAATTTAGCATGCGCGAAAGCTTTCTTCCGCAAAATATCGGTAGACGCGCATGCGTCCACCGCCCAGTGACTCGGCACTTTTGACCTGAGCGATGAGCGCTGGGAAAGTGTATAGCTGCAGACTTCGACATCGGAACTCACGGAATGGTTTGTAGGCTAACTATCGCGTATGAAGTTCAAAAGCAAAAAATAAGATTTGAGGTACACTTAAGCTTCGCCTTTAAGATTGGGCCGCGATAGCGTTATCGGGCCCTGCGTTCGCAAAGACTTCTCATATATAAACCCGCACTCGCTCCCAAGCCGTGCAAGCGTGTGTGCCTGGTCTAGTCGGTAGCGCCACGTGTCACGTGACGTCATGCGCCACGTAACGTCACACGTGGCCGTGACGTCGTGAGCCTATCTACCCGCTAATTTTAGCGGAAAATTTTCCGCTAAAGTTTTTGGAGGAACATTTTTTGCTAAATTTGTGAGAAAACCATCGGCTAAATTTGGCGGGAATATTTTCACTAAATTTGGTTGGAAAAATTTTTCTAAATTTGACGGAAATATTTTCTGCTAAATTTGGCGGGAAAAGATTTCGCTAAATTAGGCGGAAAAATTTTCTACAGACGGCACCTGGCGGGAAAACACTCAACTAAACAGAACAGGTCCTTTCGCGATTTCTGCTCGTCTCTTGTGGCCTCCGCGATTGCATGTTGTAAGCGGTTGGCGCGGTGGAACAGTTGTTCCGGTCTCTGTTGTTACTATCGTATCAGCGTGTTTCCCAGGTCTCTTTGAACGCAATTCCCACGCTAGCGCGTAAACAGACATTGTGCTTTTATCAACGTTCATCAGCACCGCCGTCCTCCCATCGTTTTCCCGAAGAAGGTCAATCGTCTGGAAGCTCGCTTACGCCGACACATCACCGCCTGTATGAAACGTAGTGCATAAGTATCGGGGCAAACTATTTTGAGTCTCCAATGCCGGCCTGCTGAAACCCGAGCGTTGTATGTTGAGCCGGCACATGGCACGGCACGACCTGCTTTAAACCGCCATATCTGCCCGATAGTGGCGACCCCTATAGGTCTCTGGAGTCGCGAATAGGTAAATTCACCGAAGTGCGAGCTCTCGCTCGTTCCTTACGCAGCCTGGCGTCAAAGGCGAACACGGGCCATCCGCGAACGGGGCCACGCGACGACGCTCGCTCTCAGTATTCCGCCGCCGCTTCTTGTCGATCGAGACTCGTGATCGGCGACTTAACAAGGCCGATGAATCGGGTGGCACCGTTGGATCCCCGAGTGAGCAGACACCCTCGCGCGTCGCTGGCCGCCACCGCGGTTTCCACGCCGCTTCCCTCTGCATAATTGCTCGCTCGGTCGGGACCGCTCGAGGAGATGCGGTGGCACCGGGCGGCTTTGAGGTGATGGATGAAAGAGCCCGTACCCTCTGAACGCGGGCGAAGAGGTGAGAGGTGACGATGGTTCGCTCTTGGGCCGCGTTGTTGGGGGCCTCTGCATTAAGACTAATGTTCTCGTCAAAAATTCTAAATATCCTCTTCTCTAGAACCAGGTGTGTAGGCCACACATTAAATACTGGCTTACACTATAGCTTGCCTATATTCTTCCGTTTATGGTAGGGCACAACTCAATGTTCTCTGTAGGGTGGTGGCATTTTTCGTGGTACCCGATGCTGACAGCCCGCGCTTGCCAGAAAAATACAAAGAAATAGCCGGAAGCAAAATACCAAGAGCTCGTTCCGGGAAACACTCTTCAACCTGCTTCACAAAAAAAAAAAAGATGTTTTGCGAGCAAAGTAGCCAGATATCATCATCCTAAGCAAAGCGCACATGAAGGCACCTTAGTTTACACATTTTCGTTCGTGTGTGATCGATCGAGTGACGTCATGTGCTGACGTCGTGATCCTTGTGAGGCGCTACAAGACGCGCTGTTGATGATGCTGACGCAAGGTAGACGGTGCTGCGTGGATCCACCAGTGGCATAACACTGGCTAGGTGGCGCAAGCCGCCGCCCGATTCAAGGGGTTCAACCTCCCCCATTCATCCATCCATCCATCGATCCTGTGATGACGTTTCAAGGAGGGGGGGGGGGGGGGGGGGGGGAGGCGCTGGCCTTGCCTATTTTTCGGACGTAACAATGGTCGTGGTTTTAAAAATGTGACGCCAGGCGCACATCATCCTAGGTGTGTTGGTCTGCTACGGGAAGAGCTACAATGTATGCGCTATATTTTGTCACGTCATTGGGTGTGGCGCGTACGCGTTACCATTTTGTTTACCTTTGTAAGAGTTAAAGGCGTCAAATTTCGTGGTGCTGGCACTTGGACCGACAAGACGAGCGCCTCAAACGCTTTGCACCGAGGGATGTGTCTACAGGCTGTGTCGGCTACGTGCGATCAGTGCGTGAGACTCATTCTCATGGCTGGCTGTGACTTCGATAAACGTTACTATTATGGTAACTGTGACTTCGATTGTCTTGTGAATGTGACTGCGCATATCTCTGCGTTGGCGCCTCGCAGTAGCCTGTTTCCCTGCTCCTATCGTGAGATCCAACCATCTTTTTTTTATAGTTTGCTGCCCATTACTCGTACACTCCGGCCAACACGAGTTGCCCTTCCAGTGGACCATACGTCCATCCTAAATCAATGTAAATAAAGCCCAGTGTCTTGAAGCAGCTAAAGTTAAGCTCTTTAAAGATGGCGAATACCTTTCACGTTCAATGTTTCGCAGGTGGTGTTTATTTCTTGTGTGCACAAACGGTCGCGGTTTTGCCATTGTTTAACTGTTGCCATTCTTTTAAAAAGCTGACAGTATCAGTTAATGAAAAAAGAAAATCCCACAAGCAAAGGATTTTTTTTTTATGCTGGGCCAGGATGGGTGGGAAAAATGTGACGAAATGGTACATCAAGTGGCTACTTTCTGGGGCTACTTTATTGTGCAAACACGTGTTTGTACACCATGTAGAACATTATTTCGGTACCTCATGAACGTATACTACGAATTTTAGAGAATGCTATATAGAAGCTATATACAAATAGAAACACCCAAAGGCTTGTAAACTATGTACAAAAAGAAACACAATATAGCGCAATCAGTCACTATTCCTGTTTGAAGGTGGTAGGATCCACTTGCAGTGTCAAACCCTCAACTCTTCGGCCCTCTGACCAAGTCGACCCCGTGTCCTCCAGTGCTCCCGGCTTAATGAAGCACAACTTAGCAGTTCCTGTTGCGCTGTATGTAGTGTTAGGTTAAGCCACTTTTGATGAGCCCTGTAGCTTGAGCAACCTTTAGTCTGTGATGCTCTAAACCTAAAGGCCACCACTTGTGCATGCTTCCTCAAGGATTGCCTTGTATGCTGCTTCCATGTGAGCTTTTGCATTTTGCAGAGATTCTACCGGTGCACCTTTCCAAGCCCCTCAAATGTTTCTGGAGCACCTTTACTTGCTTAAGAGCGCACCAGAGGAAATTTGATCCGATTGTCAGGGAGTGTAAAGTTCAGTTTCGCAGTATGAAGTTTATGCGCGAACCCAGCGAGCAAAAGATCACTATAGTGGAGAGAGTGAAAACCTGCTGCGCCATGTCCTAAAGGGCTCATGAAACTGAAAAAAAAAAATACGTCGAGCAATCTCTGTGTGGGTAAAAAAAAAGCAGTTTTATATGTCTTGCAAATTTAACAAACAAGTTCATTGCTTTCTGTATTCGCAGCAGTCATCACAAGAATAATTAAGTTCATTCTAGGCATCGACTTCAAAACTTAACCATGTTTAAATTCCCGCGTATTACGTCACAAGTCACGTAACACAGGTGAAACCACGGCCATTCCCTTGCTACATCCGAAAAATCGCTCCCTGTCTTCTTGATGATATTGGTTGTGACCCCTTCTAATCGCTTACGTCATCAAAAACCCCCTCTTCTTATAACCTTTGGGCGATTTAAGGGTGTACGAGGGGTATATGCAATAAATAGAAATGTCGCGAACCTCCGAAGGTTCGAAATGTTTCCAACGTTTTAAGTTTTAATCCACAAAATTCAAAACTTTCCTGTTTTTTTTTTTTTTTTTTTTTTTTGAAAGATTGAGTTTGGCAATTTTAAAGTTTGTTCAAGTTCCAGAATTTTCACGGTTTTACATTTCTTTCAAGAACGAGCTCGCGAAGTTCCAATTTCAGTTAATCAGTTCATTAATTCTATTCAATACATAACAGTAAGCAAAACGAAACATACCTTAAAAGCTAATAATGGCGGAGGTGGCACTCGGAAAATGTATTGCCTTTAAATTTGACCGGTATATAAGGAGCAGTCGACACGGTCGTATTTTCGCAGTGGTACATGTGCTTCACGACGCCTGTATTTGTTGTTTCTATTTGAACACTGTACGTGGCAGCCTGAGGACGTGACAGAATGTCTTTTAACATGAACAGCAGAACACTTTTACTTAGGCGGATTCTGTAGTGACATCATCCTGCGGGAGAAGAAAAGTCGTCTAGCCAGTCTGGAAGACGCCTCAAGTGCACAGCCAGGGGACATCGATCGAGGGACTGCCGTCGTGACGTGTGCTGCTCAGAGTGCAAAGGCAAACACGCTACGGCTGTCTGCAACCCTGACTATAAACCCAAGAAGGGTCTGACCGAAAAGAAGAATACCAAGATGCGCGCTGCAACCGACGAGTTATTTGTTAGTCAAGTGGAAACGCAGGCCTGCAGACTGTTCGAGCTTGGTTGTTGAACGATAGCCAATCGTGCTACGTTAGAGACGTCTTCGCCAACTGCAGTAAAAAAAATTGAAAAGAGAAGATGTGTCCCAGAAGTTGGGTTTACGTACCTTAAAGGGATGGTGAACCGAACAGTTCAGTGTCTGTGATAAGCGGCGCACTATCTTTCCATGAGTCAGCAGCCGCCGGTGTGCGCGAGCATTTGCAACGAAATCGCCGTCATCATATCCCCCATTCGAACTTATTAAGCGTGAATGGGGGATATGATGACGTCATTTTCGTTGCGTGTGCTCGCGCACACCAGGGGTTGCCGACTCATGAAAAGATAGTGCGCCGCTTTATTAAAGACACTGAGATGTCCAGTTCACTATCCCTTTAAAGGGATACTGAACCAAAATTTCGAGCTCACAAAACATGACTGAACAGATATGCGGGACGCTGCAAAACCCAAAAACATCACTCATACAGAGATATCTAACGAATCGCCGTATCTTCGGAAAAGTAGTGCGCGATTGAACAAGGTCGACGAGGCCGACGAGACAAGTCACGTCATGATTCCCATTCCATCTCCTCCCTGCTACGTCCCGTCGAGCTGGTGAACCAAGGCCGTAGCGCTCCCAGTGGTTTCGTCACAATGTCGGAGAAGGAAGACCATGGCGCAACTACGTAAAACAAATATCGGGTATCCACGTGAAAAAAAAAAATATTTTTCCTTGTCGAGCGGCGTGGTGGTGTTCGTGCGCGTTTATCCGACATTAATATACGTTTTAAAAGCGCAGTCTTGTTCAATTTCTCACATACATTATATAAACGTAATGTACAACGCGTTACCAAGGTTGAAAGTGCCAAATTTATATTCATGAATATCCCCGTAATCGCAGGACTGCGTGCAGTTCCGCAGCTCCCCCGCACTTTTCGAATGAACCGGCTCCGATGTAACATTTGCTTCCCTCATACGGGCTCCGATTCTGGTAAATGTACGTTGTGTGTGAGCTTCTGACTGTCTGAAAAGGAACGCTGAGACATCTCAGAAGGGAAGGGAACCGAAAAAAAATCCAGTCATCGCCGCAGGGAGCACACACGAGCAAGAGATAGGTCGGCAGCGTTAAGGCCTTTCGTCCCGCACTGTTGCCGTTTCACTCGTGTGTGGTTCTTTTGAAACTTCTTTCCTTCTTCCCGTCGTTTGTCTGTCGTCACTGCAGTCTCGGGTAGTTTTTTTTTGTGTGTGTGTTCGCTTGATACTACGGCATTTTCGTGGATTTGTGGAACAATCCCTGCTACGGTTTGAGTGACGTGTGTGGCAACTAGTCAACGACGACACTGGTCGATTATCGATAGACCTCTTTCTCGACTGAGAGAGACTTCTTGGAGTTCGTGTTCAAATGTTTTCGTAAAGGATATTGTGGGACGAATGGATACGATCGACAGGTGAGAAACAACTAATTTACGGGTTTTCTTGGTCATGTAAGACGCGAGTAAAGTGCTGCAGTCGTTTTTGTTTTTTTTTATGTTTTTTTTTTTATAGAATGGAATTTTGTTTTTCGTTGTTATCCTTGTGCAGTTCCTTTGACATTTGTAAATATGCGTGGTAATATTCTAGTTTTCTCTGGAAGGTGAATAACAAGTTTGTGTGATCATTGAAAGTGCGTTGTTTGTTCTTCTGTGTTTATTTATACCACGGATGGGCAGTATTTCAAATACAAGTATTTGAAATGCGTATTTCAAATACTTTGAGTATTTTGCATTTGTATTTAATTACAAATTGAGGAATTTATTTGACATGTGCATTTAAATACTAAAACATGGGTATTTCAAATACAATTGTAATTAAATACAATTTTGTGGGCGAAAATACATCTTGTTTTTATGGATGTGGTTGTTAGATACAGTCTCCGTCCTTTATTCGACCGTGGGGCTTTTTTTCCTTTTCTCCTCCGGCTTTATTTTAAAGGCACTGTCCAGAGCAGGAAGAAAACTACGTTCTGCACCGAATGCAGTGTCTCTCAATCAAGCACAAGCGTTTAGTGACTGTGATTACGGTGCTAGTCCAGGGCAAGAATAGTGACGAAATCGATGTTCACAGGCAGACTGGCTAAATAAGTGCCTGTGACAACTTGTGATGCTTTCCAGCCTGATTTCCACCCATATTTTTGCCTGGAACATTCTAAATGCGCGGGTCGTCCAGATTTTCGTAACCGGTGCGAGTTGCAACAATAAAAAATTCTCTAGCTAGTGCTGCGCGTCTTGGTCGTCTCAGCTCTTTGTTGGTCTATACCAAAATGTAATCGACAAAAAGAAGCTGCTTGAAGCTCTGTACTTTTTTTACCTATTACGTCCAAGCTGATTACATTTCTTTTTGTAATCGCCAAACAAAAAGACCGTGAATGACAATTTTACTGGGGGAAATTTTTAAAGCGGGAATCTTTGAACGTGTAAAGTGTCTTGGCGGATTTGAAGGCGAAGCAAGACAGTAGATAACCTCTAAGGAGCGAACAACCGATGGCTTTGGATGGTCTCTGACCCTGCATTTTTGTTGGAAACAACTATTAATATTTTAACGTTCCAGACAACGTTTAAGTTGAAAGACCAACGTTTTCTCGCCTATTTCCCACATTTTTCGCCCCTGTATTTTTCACCTTGAATGTTTTATTAAAAATGACTGCTAAACATGTCTCCAAATTTTATTTCGTGTCAGACTAATCGAGCATCATGGCGACATTTAATTGTTTTCTCTTTTTTGTTGTAAAATTAACTTTAATGGGAAGCCTGGCAAGAGAAGTTATTTTGGTGTGTAAACAGGGTCAGTGCTAGTTTATCGATTCTTAGTACCACAATGCGACAAGTATTTGTTTTACAATATGTTTCGAAGGTGGGGATTTCGCTCCAAACAGTATTTTGCCTAAGTAAAACTAATTCCGTTAGGATTGCATCATATTCGCTCCTTTGAGAGGGCCTACTGTTCCCAATGTTCCCAACGAGGGAATGGCAACGTCAACGCTATCTATACAAGACAAGGAGTTTATATTGAAAGCGGACGAAAAGCCTAAGTAAACACTGTCTCATTGTAGTTGTTGTTGTTGTTTTTGTTTTTGTTGTTGCTTTAACTTCTGGGAACTTAACAGCGACATGCAGGCATCATTTCGTTCTTGCGAAGTCACACTTTACTGTCATAAGCGTTTTGATAATTCGCAGAACTGAACTCGACCCGTGTAACCCTTTCATGGGAAAGTTTCACCGCGACCCGTCCGTCATCCTCTCCGTTCGCCCTTCCGCGGAGACGGTCGTACAGACTGCACTAATCGAAATTTTATATTCCGCTCACATATAATTTTTAGGCGGGGAACCCACTTGTCGTTTCCTGTGCGCCGGGGGGCAAGATTTTGTCTTGTTGTCTTGCTCGCAATCGCGCCACCCAACACCCGAAACCCGCCGCGGCAGAAGCTCCCCTGTGACTACGGCCACCGTGGGAAAACAGCCGATCCTCGTGGCTGATAAGAGGCACGTATTTTTACACCGTTCTTCGGGGACGTCCGCCGCTGGCGCGTCCGCAATACGTGCATCATGGACCAAAGGGCAGGCTGGAAGACCGCTGAACATATATCAGGCGTCGTAGACGCACTCTGACCCGTTGGTTCACGACCAAACTAACTAACCAACTGTCGAGAATGCGCAACTTCATCTCCCAACCTTCGTCCAGAAGAACTAATTGTATCCTTGGAGTGGGATGGGATGGTCCACTGTTCGATGTCGGTCCAGCTTGGAGAGGTGCCCGTGTGTCGCATCAACCGCTTTTTCCGGCGTCGAACGGAGGACAGTTCCGGCGATCTAGGCCCAACGCCTCGTAATTATACTCGTTTCAACTTACGGTTGACCACGGAGCACGCTACGAGCCCCCTAAGCCAATCCAATACCTCGTGAGTGCCACGTGACCTTCTGGAGGAGCGCAGCGACGCGCGTAGTCACGTGATACATTCACGGTGCCGGATTGGCTGGGATGGCTCGTGGCGTTCGCTGAGGTCCACCATAAGTTGAAACGGAGTATAGGTCTAACGTCTTGTGAACAGCCCGGCTCGGAACCGCCTCCCGATGAGCGTTCGACCATAAACGGCGGTACGGAGCAGATCGAAGGCATGAATCGGCCGTCCGTCCGTCCGCCGCTAGCTTCTCCGTCTTGCTGGCCGACCGTAATCGCGTGCGAGAAGCGCGTGGTAGTCGTCTCGCGAGTGCGCTCAGCTGTGTGTGCTTGCTTGCTCCGCGACGACGGCCACTCAAGGACGTGGCCGGCGCACGGAAACGTCAGGCATCCTGGTTTTGCAAAACAACGCGTCAACGCGTGCTGGATTTTGCTGCTCGTGTCGCTGCTGCCGTTTGCGAAGGGACCGGCGGGAGGACGGATCGAGCGTCGGCTAGGTGTGTCTGTGTGTGTGTGTGCGTACGTGCGATGGAATGAGAAGGCCAGTCGCTCTCAGATCACCGCGTGCCTGGGATGCTCTTCGTTGAGTGGGCGTTGCACTTCTTCCAGTACGGATGAGCGACTAAGGCAAGTGTTGTCCTTCGACAAACAAACACGCTGCTTTGAGATCAGCTTGCACTCTTTCAGTTAGGAACACTAAAGCCGGAGCCACACTCCTCATACATCATACAAAAGACAGCCTGCAAACACCCGTCACCGCAATATTCGTGGTTCGAATGCTGCCTGCCAAGTTTCTCCTTAAACTCATTGCCATGCGGCATTTGAAGCACGGATCTCGTGGTGACTCGCGTTCGAATCTGTGCGCAGACTGTATCTTGTATGATGTAGTATAAGCTGTATGACCTCGGCTTACGGCGGCACTCTATCGAAGGGGTACGCTTTAAAGCACACTTAGAACAATTAAACAAGTACGCGATATTGGACAAGGTTCCAAGCACCTTAGTCTTTACAGACAATCGTATCAGATGGCTAACAGGCAAAACCCCGAAGACAAGGAGACAACCACAACACCGTCCCTCTCTTTTTCCCCTTGTCTCCGTTTTGGTTTTTCAGTGTGATCGCTGACCAGCTCGCATGCGCAGCAAGTCTTATTCGAGCTATCAAACGTCTTGGCGTCTTGATATGTCTTGACCACGCGTAACAGTCTTTCCCAGTGTTTTGAGTATTTGAAAAACGGCGTGCGAACAATGAGAAATCTACATACACCCCGCTATGGCGGTGCGTTTTCCGTGCTCTGTCCTGGTGTATGTCTTGTTATGACACCATCATTTGTCCCTCTCAAGCTTGCTGCCGGCTTCTCGTGGGTAATTCCCCAACCACATCTTGGTGATTGTGACGAAAACCGAACCTTTGTTTAGGATGACGTTATTCAGATATGTTGCGCTTGTAATATGGTCAGTCATTTTGTGCCACGCATGCACACTGCATGAAAGGTACACAATGCGCAACGTTCATACGAGATAATCGAAACACTACCAAGTGGTGTGAGATTTGAAGCGCTGGAGGTCAGACACTATACACCAACTCATGTTTACAAACAAACCGGAGCGCCCCTAGCGGACGCCACCGGCGCCGCGCATGCGCGGTGAATGGTGGGCAAGAAGCCCGCCGTCGCCCATAAACAAACCATTGAATTGCGTTGTTTTCGGCGTCGGTGGGAGTCCCCGTGCTCTTTTTCGCGTTGGAATTGTTGATTCTACGTCCTCCTAACTATGTCTGACTACTTGAGCGGCTTCAGCAAAATTAACGAGGCAAAACTTTGCATGAATAATGTGACTTGCGGCGATCCATTTGACGTGGACGCCGCAGAATGGGCGCTAAAGCCTGATTCGCACGATGAGATTCTGCTCGCTATTTTCAGTCGCGACGTCGCTCGGGCTGCAAAAGCGTGGATCGTAGCTGAGATGGTGGATGTCGATACTTAGAACCGCAAGTAGAATCTAGCATTATAAATCGGCGATGGCCACCGGTAACAATAATCAACATCTTCTTGCATTTACTGTTTACACTTCTTACCCTAACCAACCTTCAACAGTGTTTTGAGGCCTGCACTTAGTTCTTAACGCAATTACCGGGTCAACGTTTGGCTTACGGGTCGCTGTCGTTTGAACGAGCTGACGACAAAAAGCAGACAAGTTTGAAAGAGCAGACGACAGTCCGAACGCTTACGGCAAGAAGCACCGCGTCCCGCGTCAACAAACCATTGGAATGTCACGTTGTTGGCGTCTGTGCGAGTCTGCAAACTGTTTTTCGCGTTAGAATTGTCTATTCTACGTCCTCATGACAATGTATTACCACTTTAATCGCCTGAGCGAAATTATCAAGGCTCGTTACACCGCTTAACTTTGCGTAAATAATTTGACGTGTGGCGATTCATTCGCGTGAACGGCGGAGAATGGACACCAAAACCCTGATAAGATTCTTCTAGATATTTTCGGTCGCAACGTCGATCGTGCTGCAAAAGTGTAGAAGGTAGCGGCGATGATCGACTTCGATACTGAAATTCAGAAGCGGCACCAGACCAAGCATCACAAGTTGGTGATGGCCACTGGTACCAATGATCAACATCTTGTATCTACTCTTTACACCGAGCCTATACATAAGTCTTTTGAGGCCTGTAATTACTTCTTATTGCAATCACCGGGTCAAAGTTTGGTCTCAGGGCCGCTTTTGTTTGAACGAGCAGACGACAAAAAGCAGGCCCGAAAGAGCAGACGAAAGTTCGAACGATCATGCGGCCGTGTGAATTTGAAGACGCACTGAACCCGCGGGTGGCCCGGACAACTTGGCGGTTTTTTCTCGTTCATGTTGGAACAAAACAAATACATCTGCCGACCACAAAGCGTTGCTCGCGCAAGCAGTCGTAGTTCGACAGCGTCTGGTTTACCCTTTTCACGGCTACTATTCACGTACTCGGACGAACGGAGCGGGCAGAAACACATGAAAACTGATCTTCGAACCTTTCCAGACACTTTTGGTACAGTCCCCGTCGCAGCATTTTGACGAGAACGCAGGTTTTTTGTCTGGTTTAACCGAAAAGAACACAAGAATGCATGTCTCGCACGGCGACTTCTGCCCACCAACCCAGACCGGAAGTGCGACCGACGCGCCACCACCGCGGCGTGACGTAGGAGAGTTGAGTTGGTGTATAGACGTTTTCTGTTTCCTGCTGTTTTCAGTCACATGGGTTCTGTATCTGGTATGCGGGACGAAAACAAATAATAAAACATTTTAACCTTGAATGTGTGAGAAAATATAGGTGAGGCAAAACAAGAATGTGTGCACATCACGCATTTTTTGTGAACACCTTCCAGCGGCGTGGAGAGATCAGATCGATGTTTTGCCGCATACCAGAAGTGACGCCATTCAAGATGGCTGCGCCCTTGTGGAAAAGGTCTATAAGATAAGAGATCATTCGCAAACTGTTTACACAATTGTGTTGAAACAAAAAATGGTATAATTACACAAAACAGGTGTCCAAACGAATAGCATTAAGCTAAATCAACCCAAACGCATGAAACAGTGACTTCAAAGGCGTAAAGGGGCTTTTACAAATTTTGTATGCCTTGATCACATGCGCGCAAGCTGAAAGGCAGTCGTTGCGAAGATAGAGATTTTAAGGTGTTTTAGGAATTCTTCTGTCCACAGTTCGCAGAGTGGCAGTAGAAATAAAGCGCCGTGTATACAGTACCTGTAAGCTGCGTCAACACATGAAGTACACCAGAGAAATCATGGCGTACAATTACGGGCACCTGATTCCCTCTGTAGGTTACGTTTTGAAGGTGCGTAATTCTTGATTAGCTGACCTGGTTTCTTCGGTTTTCTTTTTTCTTTTTTTCTTTTTCAAAAGCAAACTACCAGAGCCTCGTTTTTTTTTCAGCAGCGAACTTATTTAATATTCAAAATGTTTGTTTCTATAAAATATATGTTATTTCTTAAGCTAGGTACGAATAATTTAAATTTTTGTTTAAGAAGAAAGGTCTTGTCATTCTGAATATGATTAAGATCAGGATTAAAATCGGTTCGCTCATTTTAACAACTCGGTGATTTGCAATAAAAATATATTGCTGATATGTTCTCTTCAGCAGGCCCTGCAAAGAGAAAATATCTATTAAATAACAACCGCCTTGGCGCGAAGCGTCTTTCCGTGGCAAGCGCGAGAAAGTGATGACCAGTGACGACATTAGTATCCAGTAACCTGATTGGTTGATAAGTGCACGGGACTGCTTCTGGCCCCTTGAAACGTGTGCCTTCTTTCCCTAAAAGTCCCGGAGAATGTGCGGGTTGCTTGCATCCTCATAGCAGCTCGAAAACTAGCGCTCCCTAATGAACCAGTATCTCTTGTCTGCATTTCAAACGCCTAGCATTTCGGCTCTGTGATCTAGTTTAACTGCATCAGCAAGAAAACATTGACCTTGATTCATATTTATCCGGTTCCTCCGATAAAAATGTTTACCGCGATAATTTAATAATAATTATTTTCGCTAAACTAAAAAAAAAAACTTCTACGTAATTCATGAAAGTTTATTGTTGTTGTAGACAGGATGCAAGCTCATTTGAATGAATGTCACTTACAATGTCTCAGGTTTTGACGGCATACAAACCTTTAACGGGTTGTTCTTATTGGAGTTATAAAACAATATAATGCGTAAAGAATTCCCAAGGCCTTCGAACGTTGTAAGCCGTCAATGCATCGGGGTCACTCCAAACGGGAACATACAATGACCCCCGCCAAAACTCATTTTGAATGTCCAGCGCGCAAGTACTCAACTGCATAACTAATCGTCTTTCTAAAGAGCCTTTCCGTAGCTACTTAGAATGCCTGGCGACATGCGGGTCGCATCCTGCAGCAAACTCAGTTGCGAAGGAAAGACAGACCGGTAAAGACATTCGCAGCTGATAAAGAGAAAGTTATTGCTTTTGCCCCCGAGGCCACCATTTCGTCAGTCGCGCCGCTGTGAGCAATCGCGAGAGTCGCAGTACCATTGCCAGACGTTCTACACTTTGTTTCACCATTTACGAGACGGTGAGGCCAATCAAAAAGCGCCAAAAGTGCACCGTCATTGCATTTGTCAACGTAGGAGTCCGTTATAACCGGCTAAACCGATCAAGCCCAGCGAATGCGGTGTGACCTTGCGTTTGATGCGTACACGCGCGTCTGATGTTTCATTGAGCTGTGGAACGCTCAAAGATCATTTCACAGCCCAGTGAAAGAGATGGCAACAGAAAGAGGGCGATTATTGAATAATATACAGGGTGTGTGTATGTGTGTGTGTATTTTTTTTAAGCTTAACGATTTTGTTTTAAAATACCTGTGAAAGCTACACTTATGCGGTTTGTTTAGGTGAGTTATACGGCCAGGGGGACATAGTATATGGGGATAATCATAACGATCAGTCGGCTAATTAATTAAAAAAAATTTAATTAACGTTTTAAGTAGCCAAAATAGTCTTATGGTTCCAAATAAAAAATTGCTGAGCGTCGTTCAAAATCCCTAAATCAGTAATTTTTAGAAAGACTGAGCGCGTGAGAAGCGCAGTAGTGCGCTAAAGTTACCACTCATGGAGCAGGTACTAGTAAAGGCTGACAGTTGCGGTAAGGCGCCCGCGCGATTTTTCCGTCTCTTATCTAGTCCCAGCCTTGTACCTGCTCCACGAGTGGTAAGTCTAGTACAATACTACGCTTCTCACGCGCTCAAAGTCTTTCTAAAAATTACTGATTTAGGGGTTTTGGACGACGCTCAGCAAATCTCTATTTGGAACCATGAGACTATTTTCACTAATTAAAAAGTTAGTTAACAATTTTTAATTAATTAGCCGACTGATCGTTATAGTTAGGTCCCCCTGGCCGTATAACTCACCTGAACAAACCGCATACTAAGTGTAGCTTTCACAGCTTTTTTTTTTTAAACAAATATGTTAAGGTCAAAAAAGAGAACACCCTCTATAGTGAAAGAAAGTACAAAGGGATTTACAATTTTTTGTTTCTGCGTATATTTGTTATCTAGAGGTCAGCTCCTATGTTTAGCTTCCCGGCAGGCTCCCCCTGGAGCAAAGTGCCTTTGCACCACCTGTGGCAGCTTCTTCATGCTCTGTTGGAACCACTCTTTGGAAGGGCCTCACACCCACGCCTGGACAGCTCTTTCCAGCGTATTAATGACCGCAAAACTGCGTCCCCGTTGAGTTTTTTTTTTTTTTTTTTTTTCATGCCACCCAACATCTGATGACCACTGGGCGACCGGTAAAGCCGCACTCATCCGCGACCAAACGTCCGACTCAGACACCGCGGCAATCACGGCCTCGTGTGAATGCATTCGAGGCAGTGGCGGGGTTGGTTGGATTTGGTCGTCTTCCTGAGATGCCGTAGGATCAGTCTGACATTTGGTCGTGCATACGTATGACCTGACCGGTCCCCCAGTAATTTCATTTGTTAAATGACATTTAAAAAAAAACTAGCGAGGACGTTGTTTTGCAGTTTTTGGTAAGATGGAAGGCAGCTGTCTAGGTGTGGGTGTGAGGCACTCCCAAAAAGTAGATAATGCAGGGCATGGCAGAGGCTGCCACACAGTTGATGCAAGGGCATTCGACTCCTGGGGGATACTTCAAGAAGGTGAAGACCTCGAAATATGTTTTCACATGACGGACTTGTCCCCGGCCATAGCGGATTTCAACTGGAACATGGCGAAATCCGCCATGTTCCAGGCAAAAAAAAGGACGCAAAACAAGAGAGATGGTCCACGGACCACAGGAACGTGTCCGGGGACAAGTCTGGGGACTTTAGAAATTATATGTATCATCTGTGCAAACGTCAAAATAGGTCCGCGGACCTAACGTGCGACGGTTATTGAGAATTTAAATCCGTTTTATTGTCACTTTTTTTTTTGGTATGACGAGGTCCATGCTAAGTCCGCAACCCTTTTTTTCCCCCCTTTTTTTTTCCTTTTTTTTTACGGACTATTTTAAGCGTTCGTTCACGTGGCTCTTGCTTGGCTGTATTTTATGTAACGGTTGACACTAACTGACACTTCATTGAACCGAATGTGTTTATATGCTCTTTCTTGTAATTACTGTCTACGTCCTTGCCGCGTGAAAGGAAGTTTAAAAAAACTACGATGTGTCATGGCCTTTTGTATTGCTAAATGCGGATATATATTTTTTAATATTTCAAAACAGGAGCCCACTTCGACTAAAACATGCACCAATTCAAAATAAAATAAATACGGACGGCAAAAGTAGTTCCCTAAAATCCCCAAGCGATATCATAATATGTCTATGCAAGCCCGTAGTCACAGGTAACAATGAGCGCCAATACAACAACGCTGAATTGTGTGGTCCTTCTTGGCTCTCAAGATAAATAGTGAAACGTGGAATATACATTTTATTTCGGACAAAAGACTTAGATTTTATTTTATTTCGGACAAAGTCCTTAGATTTATTTCTCTTCTTATTTCATTTTATCCGAAAATTATTCGTATCGCGTTCTTAAGATAATATTTATTTTGATTTAACTCGATTATATATTAAACGCAAATACTAACTGGGAACCAAATGTGCAATGTGTTCAAAAATAAAATGCCGTAAAAGCTTATTGACTTTGTTGATCGATAATTTCTGTTCCTAAACATCTTTATCGCTTTGGAGCATTAAGATTTAGGCGTGATAGAGTACATAGCTATTTATTCTCGGGTGGTCTAGGTGACGTTTAATCACTTCCATATTTTTATGTGACACCAAATAAAACGTCTCTCGTGTCATTTTCAAATATGGTCCACCACTATTCTTCCAAAATTATCAACCACGTTATAAAAACAGTTGTGCCTCGAAGCATCCGGTAATTTTATTGAACGCATCTGTGCGCAATTTTTATCTGGAGGTTGAGTATTCCTTTCCATTTTTCTGTCGCGTTCTGGGCACTTCCCAGGCGAGCCTAACGCGCGAAACACATGTACGACGAAAACCTTCCGATCCGACGTGCGGACTGCCGGAATGACCTTGGGGGGAGAGGGTTTTCGTAGCATCGGAGAGCGTTGAAAACCCTCGCCTCCGACCGTCGTATTGCGCGGTCGGACGTCAGATCGGACGGTTTCGTCGTACATGTGTTTCGCGTTTAATGGCTTCACAGTCGGGCCTGTTGTTCCGCACAATCTGTGTACTGAAAAGCCGTGTCAATGCAGGATGCTGTCGTTTCAGCCACAACAGATCCCAACTCCGTTTCTCTGTCCGGCTGTAAAGTAAAGAGAATTTCATGAGTTAGGGCATTGTTTCGCAACTATCGCGAGCCCATTTCCGTCAGTTTTTCCACCAAACCAGCTGCTAAATCCGTTTCCTGCTCATCTTTGAAGGATTTCTATTCACCGAGGCAACGTCTGTGAGTGTACGTGCTTTTCCCAACTTTGTCCCCTCGATGGAGCGTGACTCCGGTGCAAAACGTGGCTAACATTTACTAGCGTTAGCAGCTTCTCGGAGTCTACTTCGCATTTCAGTAAAACATGACCCACCCGAGCGAGAGAAAAACAAAAGGCTGAAATATGCAGAGCGTTGTTATGGCCAGGTCCAACGTCAGCGGTGCTGCGCAACACAGTAATTATGCTAGCTATTAGCAGCCTTGTTTCGCACATGACTCGATGGGTTTCATAATAGACCTATCTCACTAAGCGTTCGTCGCATGCGTGACGCCGCCATAACTTTAGTTCACAGCAGGCAGACGGCCGTGCATGCGAGGGCTCGTGCCGTCTCGTGCTCTATACACGCGCAGAGCTCCAGCGGGGTTGTCGCATGTGCAGAAAGACTAAAGTTCCCACGATGCATTGCGGCAGCGGTGGCGTGGTCAAACTGGCCGGTGAGATCGGTCTATTGAAAGAGAGCGTGAACACTCGTCAACGTAAAACAAGGAGTCAGCAAACTGCCTTCGGGTTACTCACGACATAAGAATCCTCATCTTCCCTG
This sequence comes from Ixodes scapularis, assembly GCF_016920785.2. NCBI lineage: Eukaryota > Metazoa > Arthropoda > Arachnida > Ixodida > Ixodidae > Ixodes > Ixodes scapularis. Next base: position 103,430,849 of record NW_024609846.1, read on the forward strand.
TAGATGTTTGTGTATTCCCGGAGAAGCGCTCGTTGCACTCCACGAACTGGAGGCCGCGGTAGGACCTCGTCCTCGGCAGCTTGGCCATTTTTATCTTTTTTTTTTTGCTTTTTCCTCCTCTACTCTGAAGATCCGTCACTTCTTTTCATAACAACGTCTCACTTCCTCCCAGATGTTAGACAAATATAGAAGGCCAAGTAGAACTACGTGGTTTACGTGAATCAGGCAGCGTTCAATGAATTCACCGCCATGTTAGGCCCATAACGGCAGAAGCGCTGCTGTATTTCATCGCTAAGGCCAGAGCTGGCATTCTATGTCCTTGTTTCTGTAGTGATCGTATTGGAGGCACCGCAGTTGTTGGGATGCTTCCACGAGTAAAATTACAAAGAACACCGATTCGTCGCTAGGCCTCTTCATCCTTGCCTCCTTCAATGACAGATTGGTCAGACGTTGACCGGATGCAAATCGGGCGTCACGTGCGCTGCGCTGGGGACTTTCATGACAAAAAACAAATGTCGGCAAACGGGGACTTTTTGTCCCCTTTTTCGTCACGTATGTCGTCCAGTGTGTTTTTTTTTTTTTTGCTATCATTTATGTATTGCTTTCTAGAGCAAAGATAATTTCCGGCGTTTTGGGAGAGATGCCGCTTTCTCCCGTGCGATAAAAAGAGGGAGTTTTTAGGCGCGCTTCCCAAAACCAAGTGAGGAGCAGCCCCTCAAGCTGCGGTCAAAATTGCAGTGCATCTAAAGACGCGCTCCCTAGTTAAGGAGTACGCTTGGGGTGCAGCGAAAGCTCCAGCCGCAAAGTCACAACTTTGAGAGGTGCTTATCTTGTTTGCTAGGACGTGCAACGAAACCAGCAACCGAAGCTACGAGCTCGGTCTCTCAATCCCAGTGTTCTAGGCGCGTTACCAAAAAAATAAGTAACGAAATACGTTACTCGTTGCAAAATAAAGAAACGCCTTACCAACCTACGTTACCTCAAAACAAAGGGAACGCGTTACCGTTAAAAAGTAACGCACGCAACTTTGCGTCACTTTTTATTAATAAATAAACGATAACAGCGTTTCTTTTTTTTTTTTTTTTTTGCGAAAGCTTTTTTTTTTTTTTTTACTCTGGAACAAAGGCTGTGAGCGTTGGGGTCTCTCTAAAGTGGGGCTTTTTGATTGGAGAAAAGGCAAGCAAAATGTTGAAGATGAATGAAATGATTAATGACTCGGGCGCATACACTTTGTTTCAGCTTAAGTCAGATGCAGCCGACGCTACGAGCTAATGGGAGCTATCAAATAGCCTCAAGAGTGCTACTCACTGGGCCCTTTTTTGTTTACGATTGCTTCAGTGATGATAAAACACGCACAGAAACATGAGGAACACCATAATGGTACCCTTTTGACGCTCCCTGATTGGTCCTGTCAGCTCGTAGCGTGGGCTGCGTATGGACTGTGGTGAAAATAACTATAGAAACACGAAAAAAGTTGTGTATTTTTTTTTTTCAGTTTTCGGGGTAACGAGGTGTAACGAGTAATGTAACTACGTTGCCCGTCACTTGAAATAAGTAACGTATGTACGTTACCCGTTACTGTTTTGTATAAGTAACGAGTACGTTACTGAAAAAAGTAACGCGTTACCGATAACGACGTTACTTGCAACGCATTACCGCCAGCACTGCTCAATCCTCACTTCCGTTCATGGTAAGCGTGGGATTCAGCGCCGGGGCCGCCGGACTTACTGCGGACCTGCGAACATGTTCTAGTGACGTCTAGGATACGACATATTTTTTTCTGGTCCGCGGACCTGGTTTTTTTTAATCTGTCTTGTTTCTTGTAGTAAGAAAAGATTTAATTGTAAATCAATAATGTATGTTTCTCATATATAGAACTCCAGTGTCGGCGGGGGGGGGGGGGGGGGGGGGGGTTGCGCGGAATGGCGCTGAGATGCAACTTCCGTCGCATCAGCGCGTATTTTTTCCAAGATTCCAGAACGCCGTATTAGGAAAGTAAAGAAAAGAAGAAGAAGAAAAAAAACTGCCACAACGCTTATGCCGTCAAAGCATGATAAGAGCAGGAACGACGTGTTTGTATGTGAATGTCGACCTAACTTAGAATATATCTTTGAACGTAAATGGCTGGTCATGATTAACAAGTTACATCTACTGTTTTTCTCAAATGGGAAAGCTCCTCCCTTGAGCCCAATATAATGATGGTATGTATGAACTCAAATGACTTAAAATCAAATTAGGCGAGGGGCAAGTATGTGGCGAATTTTGGTGGTCATTTCTAGCAACGGCAGCAAATGGAAAAAGCTGTATGCTTGAACGGTTAGAGTTCACTCTGGCTGGAACCATGCCGTACGCAACTAGAAAATATTAAGCCACGAAACGGGAGCTTACGTTCATGATACTGTTTTTTTTTTTTTTGTTTTTTTACGAACCATTGTTTTTTTTTTGTTTGTTCTTTTACTTTTTAAAATAAATTGTATATAATTGAGCAAGGCTTGTGTACGTTCATATAAAAGTTGATTTCATTATAGAAAACAAGTGCATATTTATTACGTCAAATACTGCAACAACTAAGTGCCGGAAACAATAAAAGCTCTTTCCATTGCGTAAAAAAAAATACGCCTGAGCATGGCAGCATATTTACAGCATTCTTAGAAAGCCTCTGATAAAAATTTCAATATCAATATTTAAGCGCGTTTCTTACTTTATAGATGGTTTCATGGATATTATGTACCTCCCATTTTTACGATAGAGAGCGTAAAAACTAGCGGCGTTCGCCGAAACAAAAAGGTTTGATATTGTTTCGGTTCCCTGGTTGCATATTTCAGTCGCACTCGGCTCAAGCGACAACGACCGTTACGGGAAGGGGAGACATAAACGCCTACGCGCTAAGCGCCACCGGTAACAGGTCGGCTCGTTGGAATGTTTCAGCATGCTGTGACGGGGAAGAAGCGGAGGGAAAAAAAGACGACGACAAAATTGCCGAGGCAGAGATTTCGACTGGACAACCACCGCGACATTCTCGACACTATCAATCAACCGCCATTGTGAGGAGGGCATTAAACAACCTGACAAGGAGTGGAGGTGCGGGGTAGAAACGTACGCAGAGGTAGGGGAACGAACTGACCTCCACCGTCTGTGAGGTTGTTTGATGTCATTTTAATAGTGTTGCCGTAATGTTCCGTCATCTCCGTGGTGGAAACCGGCCCGGAACATGCCACGAACAAAAATGTTGCAGCCAATCGACACCTTGTACGGTATACACCTTTTCCACAAGGACGCAGCCACCTTCAATGTCGTCGCTTCTGGTATGCGGTAAAACATCGTTTTGATTTCTCCACGCCGCTGGAAGGTTTTTACAAAAATGCGTGATGGCCACACATTCTTGTTTTGCTTCATCCGAATTTCCTCGCATATTCCAGATTAATTTTTTTTTTTTTTTGTGTCCCGCATACCAGAAACGGAACCCACGCGACTGAGAACGACGGGAAACAGAAAGCGTCTATACCGCACATTCGGAAAACCAGAACAGTTAAAGCTGACGTTATCACAAGGTTTTAGAATAGGGGGGCCCCAATGTTCAGTTTTGCGCGTGCGCGTGGGGCCCTCTATTCGAAAACCCTCCAATGACAAAGCGTTTTGCTTGCAGTACACTTCCGGCCAGATTCCGGCATGGGGGTAACGGTAACAATATTTCGGTAACGCTATACTGAAGCATTTTTTGTTGTTGTTATCAAAAGCCTTCCCGAGTCAAATGTGCAAACGAGAAATTCCACTTGAAGCCACACAATGCAGCCGTTCCGATCATTCATGCTTGACATTTCGTGAAAGAACTGCATGAATCGCGTTTAGAGATGATACACACGAGCATTTCTAGACATCCTGCAGAAATGCTTCGTGACATTACAAACGCCAGCATGGCGCCACCGAATCTTTGCACGTGCCTTCTTCTCTCTTGCACCGTACCTTCCCGAACTTGTGGAGACAGGCCACAAGAAAGATTCCGCGTGGTTGAGAAACACCGACGTCACGTTGCCCGGACGGACACGAATTCTTAGCTTGAGTCATGATATTTTAAACACAACTCTTCGCTGCTTTCGCTCAAAATTTTAGCGACAGAATTAAACTTGTGTAAACCAACTTAGTGTGTGTGATCCAGAGCACGCTTCTTCATATTGCTAGAATTACTCTCGGATCAATATGTAATTCAAGAATTTATTTGTTTCGACTAGTAAATGACAAATATCGTGCGGTATGCGTCAGTTTTGTGTTTACCATTCTAAAGCGAAACTTCTAAAACTCACTTCAGCATTGTTCGTTTCAGATATTAAAGTAATAATAGCAAGTGTGAAAGTAAATTTTGCGAACACGAGCTTCGTTTATTCCCTGCCCCGTGAGTGGTGATCAGGTGATTGCATGTCGTGTTCTGTAGGTGATACCAAACGAAGCACAAAGATAGCGGAGGTTTTTGCGAAGAAATGGTGGAAACCTATAATCGGGAACACGCCTCATAACTAAACTTCGATAGCTATTTTGAGGTTTACCTTGGGATTTGTTTGCTTCGCAATGTGGCGACCGGACGAAACATTTTTAAGACACCACGAGAGTATTAATGTGGAAATTTGGGCCAGTTGGTTCATGATCGTAGACAAGCGCCGAAAAAAGAGACAGGGACAAGAAGTGGGATGTAAACACTGGCGCTGTTTACGTCAACTTCCTGTCCCTGTCTCTTTTTTCGGCACTTGCCCGGTCCTTGCACACGTGACCTCCGCTGTGGTCCGTGATAAAGCAGACCGGAGTAAATCAATTTTAGTTCTTTTTTTTTTTTTTTTTTTTTTTACCGCAGTGTCCGTAACACTTTAAAGGGATACTACAACGAAATTTCGGCGCTCATTTTTTGGTTTATATGTGTTCAAAGGAGCAGCATCACATCGAACATAACAATATCTTGTTAAAAAAGTCACGAAAAGGAATTTTAAAAACGAATTAAACGATTAGCAAAGAGCACCTGGTGGATGTCGCTAACGCCTCGCTTGTAATGCCCGTCTAAGAACCTTGACAGCTAGTGACGGAGGTTGTCTCGTCTCCGGCCACGACGAGAGAAGAGGGGCAGGAGGAACTCCCCTCTTCCCGAGAATGCCTTTTGTGTGTCGCAGAAGTCGCTATTGTCCCCCTAAAAGATTACAGAAGATTAACCCGTCACTCAAAATTCATACAAAAGCAGCCGCTTCGGTGGCTGGAACGACTAGGCCATCCTCTCGGCGTCAGCCTCGCCGTAGCTTTGCTCGTCTTGAGACGACCTACGTCACGATTGCGTTGGATGTCACGTGGTCTCCGCTGTGCCTTCTCCGAGCGCTTGCCAGAGTGGGCCGTTTATAACGAAAAATACAGCCACCAGGCTCAAAATACAAACGTGCGATTGTCATTTACGGATATTGTGGATCATATTCAACCTATTTTTGAACACGACGGGAATATTTCAAATTTCGTTGAAGTATCCCTTTAATCTCGCATTCGGCATCGATGTGGCGCGCAAAATTCAGGTCGACGAAATGCTATATTTAAGTACGCAAATACAAAGCGGCAAACATTAAAACAAGTCGGATAATGGCCACGGCGTCACTGGTCAGGGACGGAGACATTGTCTTTGAACACTGCAGACAGCCCGCGGCGCCGTGCAATGCCTCGTCGACTGAAGCGCGTTCCCCCTCTGCTTTGCTCTTCGGCAGTGCCTGGCCGTCCTTATCGGGCACGTGTCCAACCCGGAACTCCACGTGACGCAAGGCAAGTCCGGCAACGGCACTCTCAAGCGCGGAGCACACCACCGGCAGGTACGTGCAGGGACGACGGTGCCGCGCTCTCGCGTATACGCGCGGCTCTGCGGACTTGTGCGCCGCTTCTTCCAGCACCCGCCAATTAACCCGAAGGAAGTAGTGCGGATTTTCCATTGAAGCGATTGTAGGCAAGGTTATTTCTGTTCTCTAGTGCTGCATAGGAGAACATTGTCATTTAGTGTAGATATTGTTTTTATTTCTTAATACATGCGCGCGTGTGTGAAGGCATGTGAATGTCCGGGTCTTCCTCTCGCTCTCTTTCTCTTTCAGCCATTGGGAGATAATCGGTGCCGCAGAAAAGTGACCGATTTGTTTAAAAGACATAAAACAATATCCCCGCATCGCTCTCGTTCGAACCATCATCATCTTGACGTAACGTGAAACTTCGGTTAACGTCAAGAAAATATAAAATTATATTTCAAACTTGGTGTTCCACACGTTTTCTGTCCTTCCATGCTTCAACGCCGACACAACGGACGCAGACACACACCGTCGCACCGTTCACGCGGTGTGTATGTATGTCCGTTATTTCATATTTGACTTATGAAAGTCATTCACTAGCTTCTAACCTTTTTTTTTTTTTTTCTACTCTTCAATCTTTCATTTCTAGTCGGCGTTTGGTTATTTGTAAATGATGACAAACCGAAGGAGAGACCGATTCCACCGGGACTTCTGGGCGCGCACGTCGTCGCAAATGTCATCCTCCCGGAGGCAACCGCGTTTAAACCACCGAGGATTTCCATGATTTTGAGCCAGTAATAACATTATACCGAAACCAGTACATGCTGCTCAACGATCGAGCGACTGCGTAGACGCCAAGCTGGAAAAGCTCTGCATTGATTATTTGTATACCGAAATGGCAAAACAAACTAGCAAGTGTCAATTTTTACGAGGAAATCATTCTGGCATCTAACAACGTCGTCACGCAGCGGCGATCTAGTGCCAGCGTAGCCCTTTGGCCGTGCAAAGGTGAGTGACGCGAACTAAACGCCCGTAGAAACTCCTATTAGAACTATGAAAAGCCTGTTGTTCAGCTTGTGAACCACAAAGGAGGTGAGCTCTCACGGAAAACGCGCGTACTGTTACGCAGGAGGCATCTCAACCCTTCGTTCATTGCACTTTGGTTGTAGTGTTTCTTCTTCTTCAGGTTCAGCACGTTAGAAACAGTCTTAGCTATAGCCGTGTGAAAGACAGCACTGTCAAAGCCAGCGCACGAACGGCGTGGCGTGTCAAGTCGAGTCTCAAGCACTCGCCCGCCGCAGGTTGAGCGGGCTTCCTTTTAAAACTGCTCAGGTCTAGACAGTGCTTCTAAAAGCAGGCCAAGCTTATCAGGCAAGCATTATATTTCGGCTAGAAACTAAAGGAGAGGGGGAGACAAGAGCGCGCGGTCGTCAGAACACCGAGCTCGGGTTGCATTCATTAGAGGGTAGACGCGAAGTTAGTTACCTTTGTCTCTTCGAACGCGTTCCAACACCGAACTCCGGCGGCTATACGTCACGTACAGGTTAGACTATACTGATCACTCCAGTCATATTCTTATAGCCGTTCGAGCCGTGCATGCACCTCCCTCCCCCCCCCCCCCCCCTCCCTTTTTCTCTGGATCCCCCTTTGGAGGACGCCGCGAGTCCGTCGTGTTAGCAGTACCAACCTGTACCCTATTACGTTCTGTTTAGTCGTAACGCACTTCCGTGGCCACTGGGAAACGTGTGTGCATATTGTATAGTCTCGTATCATAGGCGCACCCTGAGGCTGGTAACGTAACGTGACGACTCGACACATTCACGCTTTCCTGCCAGGCAGTCATCCAGGAGATAATATTGAGGTCGGCGAATCAGCTTAGCCTCCGTTTAGCCGGTGTTGGCAGGTGAGGGCCCTAAAAACTGCAGCCGCGAGCCTTGCCATATGCTAATGTTCACGGTAACCGTCTTATCTAATCGGCGCACAAACGCAGACGGTGGCGTGCTTTGCCAAACACATCGGTGACACTTCCCACGCGTGTTTCTTCCGGCGAGCTGAGCCCAACCGAAATAATCGTACTGGAATTTCGACGTGATCACGGTGAAAGCCGATACAGGCACAACTTGGACACGAGCGCAGTGTCAGCGTTCCGCTGGGCCTCTTTTTCAATGAGTGCGACGCTCGGTGTCAGACTCGGGCCCAATTGCCGAGATGGCGCCATCCGACTGCGATGACGGTCCATAGAGGAAGGTGTTCGCAGGCTTTCATTAATCTTGGTGGTTTTGGGGAAGCGATCGCCGTGCGATCACTATAGAGTCTCTCCCGCCGCAGGTGACTCAGTCGTGCTCGTGTCCCGGTCCCGCGCGGCCCTCGGGTCGTCCGTCGAGGTCGACCAGACCCCCGCAGCAGATCCTGCAGCAGCAGCAGAGGTCTCCCTGCGGAAGGACGACATCGGCGACAGCGGCACAGACGTCCAGCCTGACGTCCTCGGCCACGTCCGTCTCGCCCCTGTCCAGGAGCACGGAGGCGACGGAGCCCTTCTTCCTGCACGAGCCTCACATGACCGTCAGCGACCGGGTGCGCAAGCTTTTCGAGAGTGCCGCAGGAACCACCACCGTACCGACGACCCATCTTCATGTCGGTGAGTGCGCGTCCCTTTCGGGCGAACACGGCAGGTGCCTGTAACGCGTATATACGACTGTCGTGTTCTACCCTCCTATATCCTGCCCATGCATCCAAAGGGGTTCCGAAGTGGCAACAAGTTGCGTCGCGGGAGTCGGTGTGTCATGGCTGTCGGATGTCGCAATCCTGGCGGTTGGTCATAGAAACACTCCGGCGAGAAAGGCGGAGAAATGCGATCGGACGTTAAGGGTCGCTGTCGTCGTGGCGTCCTATTCCGTGTCTGCTTTTGTTTCCGTTGGCTGTCTGGCTGCCCCGTGACCTGCAAGGAAATAGGCATCTGGCGCACCCACGAGCGATGTTGTGACAGCAGCTATAGAATCGCGGTAGGACACTTTTATGACGTCGTCAGGCGGACATCGAGGGATCACTTTTGAGGGCGTGGTAAATCCACCAGTCGGAGACGCGCTCCAAGCACCATACGGCTGGAAAGTCTACTTACAGACGTATGCCATGGTCAGAGCGAGACGTTAGTACATCTGATTTTAAAATGCGCAAATCCTCGTCCTGACATAATAAAAAAAAATGCGAAGAGAACGGTTCGAAGTCGGAGGTACACACACTCCGAGAGAACAGGCGCTAACTGGCAACTAGTGTTTATTGAACAATTTCAACGTTACAACGGTTTCGCACACGCACACACGCCATCTTATTGTTAAAAATAAAAAAAAAAAACGTTACACCATAATAACACGTAGCGGGAACTTCTCTCTTTGGGATCAGTTCCTGCTTGGTAAGATGGGATTCAAGTGAGTCCTGCGAACACGCGACATACATACGCAATGACCAGAGTCGTGTGCACTTAGAAAGGCTATTCATCGTTGATAAACTTCAACTCTTCGTTCATGATATGTACGTACGGAGGCGACACTCGTCCTGCACTTGTTGGTGGAGCAACGGATATGGCGAGAGCACCGGGTTTCACCGGGATGAAAGAATAGAAGAAAGAAATAATTACAGTCATAAAGAAAAGGTTTAAAGATCGGTGCGAAATATCTAAATACGTTTAATATTACTCTAAATTTGTGAGTTAGACAATTTATCGCGAAGCGGAATTTCGACCAAAAGTTAAAGGCTTGCTAGGCTAGGTGGCGCAAGGTACCGCCCGTTACGTAGGGCTAATACAATCTATCTACCCAACGTGTGAGAGGCATGCCTTGATGGTGGCCCTCGGTCACACTTCATTGTCAACCGTGTTTTTATTTATTCCCTTCTCCCGGAAAACTCTATCTACAAAATCAAGAGTTAATAGGCGACCCTCGGTCACAGTTCATGGACAACCCTGTCTGTGGCTACTGCCGACTCTGTGCACTGATGCGTCGCGAAAACGTTGTGCAGAAACAAAACCAAATCGTATGATGGCTTCCTGACGTGGCCGCACCATAATGAGTTCAACCAGCTGTTCTGGCAGACATGGTAAAAACAACCTCCTTTGTGTCGCGTTTTAACTTCGCCGATCGGAAGCAAACTTGTTTGACAGCTTGCAGGCGGTACCGCTCAAGTATAAAATTTTTGGCAGCGAAGGGTTTTATTTTATTTATTTTTTTCTATCGGAAGTGGTTGAGTCGGCGGGGATCTGTTACGAACTAATACTTTGAATAACTATAATATCAGACTAAGTGGCCCAGGGACAGACAGTACAGCCGTCCCTCTTTTGTGCCCCTCAGTCCATTTTTTTTTTTTTTTAGATGAACAGTTCCTTATTTTGTTGCATATTTTATATAATTTAGGCCAAAGGCAGATTCATCGCAACACTGCTCTTGTAGCATAAACGTGTCCACACGATGGCTATATGCATCTACGAAGCTCATGGGATATGCGAAGAAGCGTGACTATTTGTTGTCGAATCTTTCTTTTGTGTGAAACTTCGATAAGCGAACTAAACGCTGTTATTCCCACGCGGAACTTTGTGGCGGTTATACACAGGGCTCTAAAGACTCGCCAGGAAAGTAATTCAATCACGGACGTGCGTAAACGCGGGGCGTAGCCACAGCCCCGCCCGCCCGTATTGGCACCTAATAATATATCGAGGTGCGCTGACTGAAAATAGATGAGGATAACACGATCGTTAGAGTTAAATCACGATTTGACTTTTTCTGAAGCAATTCATTTATGTCTGATTAGTCGCTGGCTCAATGAATGGTTGAGAGGGAAAAAAATGAGACGGGTGAATAGCGGGGTCAGTTCCACCGTGCGCAAACAAAGGGTTGGAGGAAAGGAAACGTTCGTTCCACTGACCTTTCGGCCAGTCACTTGTCTGAAAGAAAATAACTCAGTTAAACAAACATCAAGGCAGCGAAAAACGAAACAGAACGTTCCCAGCTTAAGGCCGCAATGATGAAAAAGAAAAAAAAAAGTTCGGTTTGCAGGAAAGGAATTATCTTTATAATTTTTTTTGTTTGCTCAAAATTGGAATTTGGTTCTACTGCCTTGATTTAACTTAATTCTTCAAAATCTAAGCGTATTAAAAGCGTTCAGAGACGCTTTATTCGCCATTCGTGGCGCAAATGACTTTAATGACATATTGATTCCTCTAAGCTTTTAAAATACTTAGTAATGTCAAAACTATAATAGGATATGTGATTTTGTTTTCTGTATTTTTCTTTTTTTGTGCGTGCTTGTGTGAAAGAGAGAGAAGAGGCAGATGGTGCACCACCGGGAAGGCATGTGGCTGTTGGCCAGCATCAATAAATAAAATAAACATAAACATAACAGCAAGTCACGTTTCTTCATCAATGTTGTTTTACTCCCTCTTTCTTCGTACCTGGACGCTTCTATACAGCACACCAACAAGGGCCGGGAAACTACCTTTGTTTCCATATATAAATAGAAAGTCACAAGGAATCGTGTACGCTGTTCGTTTTGGGAAACGATTTCTATCAATCTATGAGGAAGCCTTCTCACACTTTGCGGACTGGCTATGGCGGTTCTTTTCTAATTGTCTAACTTTGGCGCTAGAATGCAACGGGTGTTTCACGGGGTCTGTTTGGTTCCGTGGTTACACCTTACGCGCTTTGTATGGTAGACATTAGCTCGTGCGTGATGTTTCGTGGAGCGGGGAGGATAGCGTTGCGGTCAGGAATGTACTCAGGTAATGAAGGAAGGCTATCCTTCGCATTTTAATGAAAATAATGGGACCATTTCCAACGCGTCCCATAATGACATTATCATCGAAACTAGGAATAAATATAATTTAATTGCGAAAAACGACGGGCGGCGAAAGGCACAACATGAAATAGCGTTGAGCTAAAGAAACGCGCTCGAGTGTGAACAGAGCGTTGATGTATACGCAGGTATTTGTAAAGGAAGACCTGCACTATCATATGTAGTTTCCGAGGTGACCTTTGTGCGGGTTACTCAAAAAAAAAGTAATCGATTACAATTACATTTACTCTCGGTTAAAAAAAAGCGTTCAATTGGGTTACTCGGTGATTGATTACTCGAGACGGAAAGTAATCGGCCATTACTTGAAAAAGTAACCTTGTTACCTCTCCGATCACTTTATAATTTCAAAGCGACAGAGTTTCTGCCGATTTGAAAACGGGTCTTTCTCGTACTGTCCGGTACAGTCATGTCTCGTTTATATGGGCACCGTTGCTATGGATACCCCCGCTTTATGAACACCATTTTCGGGAACAAACTGCGAAAATGCGTGCATTTTTTTTTTTTGTCTCGTAATTATGGACAACTTACATTATGGACGATTTTGTGGGGAAAGGAGGGAAGGGGGAGGAGGATCAGAGGTGTTTTTATTAACGATACATCTCTGTATTGAATTACAACCACCGTATTAAAGACGACTTATCTTCATAACCCACCAAATTTGCTAAACTATTTTCCTGCCGGAGGATTGGTTCGAGGATTCCTTGGTAGAAAACTTGTAGGGACAAAGGGCTCCAGTAGAAAGGGGACGGAAAATTGGTAGCAGTTACGAGTAATTTCAGTACTTTCAAAAGTAATCAGATGACTCGTGAGATTACTTCCGTAATAAATGTAATCAAATTATTACAAAATTATGACAAACAGCAATTGGATACGAGTGATTTGATTTCTTGTAATGGAGTACCGCGCACGTGTCTGTCACCGTGGCGTGTATACACCACTCCGTTTCAGTACAGTGGCTTAGAGGGGGTAGTGTAACGAACAAAACCGTAGAAGCGGCACAGCGTTGGAGGACGGCCGCAGGTGGCGCTGCCGCTTGCAGCACCGTCGTTCCGGCTATGGCTCCGGCTTGGCCGCTTGGTCAGCTTGGCTCCGGCCAGCTCCGGCCGATTCGCAGCTGTCGACTACACTGTCGTCTGCTAGTTTCAGATTTTTATTCGCCTTCAAACACAAACCATGTCGTTGGAAGTTCACTGGGAACAAATAATTGTTTTCGAGGTATTTATATTGGTTATGAAGCGTGCTAGGGTGCCTCTATCCGCCGGCCGATGGAGGCACCCTAACGGAGCTGCGGATCGAAGCGCCACCTACACCGTCTTCCAAGGAGCGGCCGTTCCCGATACATGGTGGAGGCTACGCGCTAACTACACTATCCCCTTTAAGCCACTGTAGTTTCAGCGTAACTTGGCAGTGAGCAAAAGCCGTATACGGCCTCTGTGAGCTCTGCTGGCTCTAAGCATCCTAGAAATCTCTAGATCATGACGATACGCGGCCGATTTTCCTATTAAAACAGCGATCAAAGCTAGCACCACACCGGGGTCATCTCTGGAGATAGCAGGAGGATGTTCCGAAAGCAGGACCACTGTCAGCCGATAGCGAGCGAAGGATCCCCGTGCTTCGGACCGCTGGAATGAACCGCAGAGTGATCTCTCCAATGCGCGCGGCTCGTTGCGCGCGTAGTCGAGAATCAGCCTACGATTGAACCCAGCATGCCCGCGCTCGAGAGCTGACGACCGGACACATATCAGTCCCGGGAAAGTAGAAAAAAAGAAAGCACGAAAACAAAATATAGTGTGCTGGTTTTTCAGACGATTATTGCAGTATTATTATGGTGCCTGGAACGCGTCTCCGACTGGTGTGGTTACCGGGTTCAAAAAAGTTGTCCCTCGATTTCCGCCTGATGACGTCATAGAAGTGTCATGTTGTCGCCTGTTGCGACCCTGGCGGCGCCCCAACAGTTGTGGTATAAGTGGCAGACGCCTGTTCTGCTGCAGGTCGCCTTCCACTGTGACAGTTCACGGAAGCTGAAGCATCCGGAAGTTGGGACGCCTAAAGGGACGCCGTGACGAAAGCGACACTCGCGTTCGCTCGTGCTTTTCGCCAGCATTTCTACGGCCAACCGCCAGGATCGCGACAGGCAACAGCATGACACTCGCGTCATTTGTTGCCACATTGGGACCACTTTTGATGTATGGGCGGGATAGGGCGGTAAACCCACCAGTCGAAGACGCGATCCAGGCACCATAGTATTATGTTCCCACTCCGTGAAAAATTTACATTTTTCGACTACTCCTATTTGCTTTTATCACCTACAAAAGCACACACATTTTTTAATAACAGTGTTTTGCAATGTCAACAAAATGTCGCGTTTTCATTAGTCACATGTCGTGCTGGCTGCCGGAAAAATGCTCCTCTTATTGCCGGAGATTACCTCAGTGTGTTCAATCTTTAACTGTCTTTTTTTTTATGTCGGTTGCGCATTGTTATGATTTATGGATTCTTTATAGTTCTTGGAACCCGCAGTGTGAGTTATCCCATGTTTAGGCGATCTCAAAAACCTCCTCTGGGCACCTTGAATGCCTGAGTCCCACTAGAACGACAACCATAAACAACCGGAGCTGACAAGCCCCAAACACGTGCAGCATACACGCGATGGTATACCTTCGGCAGGCTTGCTGTCTCTCGATGCTCGTAAAGTCAACACAACGCCGGGGCGTGTTCCTGCGGAGAGTTGCCACGTGCAACGCTCCGTCACTTTGATTAGCCGACGGAGGCACGTAACATTGTCATGTTTATAACAAAAACGAAATCTAGACCATTCCAATTATTGCATTCTGCGCGATGCCATCTTTTCTATACTGGGCATCACGTTCTGAGCTTGCGCAACCGCTCTCTTCTGCAAAAAAAAAAAAAAAAAAAAAAATATATATATATATATATATATATATATATATATATATATATAACACCGTGCAGGCGACTACAGTACGGTGACTGGTCGATTTTTGCCTGGAAGGAAATAAGCCCTAGGATATAGAAACATCCAATTTTACGAGCACAGGCCAGGATGACGGAGCTGCAACAGGCTACGGAAGAAATTAGCCATGCATTGTTTTGCTCCCGTCATCTTCTCGGTAATACCTATACGTATATCGACCACACACTAAACGCATAGTCACAGATAATAGGAAAGCGTATTGGAGTGGAAAAATTAACAACGAATAAAATTTAAAAAAATCACGCGCCACCTTAAGGATGTTTGTTCCATTGTGGTCGTTGGCTCGAGTCAGTTTGATCTCGACGACTTAACGTCTCCGATCTCCAACTTGACGTGCCTCGTCTCGGACGCCTATCGAGTGTTCAAACAAAGCTAGACGAACGGAATTCTTGACGGCACTCGAGCTGTAGAGACGCTTACAAGCACGATCTGTGGGCGGCGCCATCTTGCGGCTGAAGTGAGGGAATCGTGTGGTAGTCAAGGATATATAGAGCCACTATAGATGTTTGCAGAAATCGCTTTCTGCGCGCTGCCATTTTTGTGAGCTACGTTGTGGAACGTCTTCTGAGCATGCGCTGTTGCTCTGCTGTGCGGTATATCTGACACCGCGCATGCGTCCACAGCTCAGTGACTCAGCAATTTTCATCCGGGTGATAAGCGATGTAAATCGCTCTATAGAAAAGCTACGTTTAGAGCAGAACTCTGGTTTAGAGTATCGGCACTCGATACCCGATTTTTTTGTGGCCACTTCCATTTTACTGCTTAGTAAAAGCAGGCACAATTAGCGATCGTTACGTTTCCAATATGCGATTTCTAGAGGTTTATACTGCATACGGGAAAGCTCAATGGACATCGTTTTCCTCTGTCACTGGTTGTGCTAGCGTTTCTAGAGGACAAAAAACCGCCTGGATTTCCGATAACGCGCTTCAGACAACAAGCAAAAATGATGTTAAGCACTCGGCTAGGTGGCAAACGCTACCTCCCGCTGTAAAGAGTACAGCCGCTAGCGTCCATCCGTGTATCGTTTCCTTGGAGCGTAGCTTATTTAGAGGCTGTCAAGCCAATTGGTAAAGCGTGCCCATGGCTGCCAGACATGCTCCCAAACAAAGCGTCTTACCATCCACGGTGTTCAGACTATCTTTTGAAGCGCGGTCGCTCGCCAACGTCTAGAGCGACGGTCTGTAGCAGACGCGAACGGGCGGCACCTGAGCCCGAGGAGGCACGCCGAGCGCGGCTTCGACCCCAGCTGCTTCGCCAGCTGGCTGGGCCTGCAATCCTGCGAGCGAGAGCGTTGCCTCGCCGCCGGCTGCGGCTTCCAGCAGCCAGGCGCCGCTGCGACGCCGACGACATGCCGTCGAGTACAGTCGAGACGGTATTCTGTGGCTGCACGTACTCAGACAACAACCTTCCGCCCTCGCGCGACGCCTTGGAGGAATACCGAGGTCTGCGACCGGGAATGACTCTTCGCCGCCGCCACCGGCCACGCCCGACCCTGTCGACTGTCCTGGCAAGTCCACCGGCGCTCGTTATATTGCGATCGGTCGGGGCAATCGCGAGCGATGCAGCGGTGCCGCTTTTGATGGTGGCTGAGCTGCGGCGACGAGAACTGTATAGTTATCTAAATCCTGAGATATGTAGGAATAAAATAACGGACAACGCGGCACATCGAGTGTTTTCTTGTCCGTTTTCCGATTCATCCATGTCTCGGGGGTTTAGATTACGTTCTTTTCTAACCAGCTCGCCCGCACACTTTCCCTTCGTTTTGAAGGACGCGAGGGATAGGTTTATGTTTATATTATTGGTACGACGACGCTGGGACAATAGAGTTCTCGATCCGTCATGGGTCGTTGGCCTCAAATGTGTGCCCATGGTCATCGGAAGTGGTCATACTTGAGATAAAGACTCAAAAGGAAGGATCAGAAAGTTTAAGCAGATCGTTTTTTGCAAACCCATGAACGCGCCCTTCCGCACGCTTCAGAACATGATCCGAAGTTGCTTTCGATGTCACAGTTGCTCCCGATATGAAAGCTTTCAGGAAACTACTATCTGCTAAAACTCTTCGTTATTTCTACACTTGGTTTCACCTTTAAGTCGCAGTCCCATTGCTGTTACATCATACCAAAGGCAGTCTGGAGACACTATCTGGGGCGAGTTTCTACCTTATTGTATAACAGTCACATTAGTCATAGAAAAAACTGTACATGTTCGGAGCGTACATATGACGCAAACCTGCTTCGCATATGCTTACGGTGTTTCGAGAAATAATTCTGCCGTAGATGTCTTTCGCAGGCTGTATGAGCATTGTGCCTGCGGCTTAGTCAGGGCACAGCCGGGCACTGCGAGGCTATGTGGCCCATGAAGCAGAGCCTGAGACGCAATGTCACGGCAGGAGTTTTAACACTAAACCAATCGAGCGAAGTGAAGTCTGCCGTGACTTTTGGGCTTGTACGCGGTTTCTTTTATGGCTCATAGCTAGCACGGTCATGCTCAGCACGCCGCCGCTTCTGTTCACCTATGTCCCCTCCAGCCTGCTCGTTCCTCTTGCGAGGCATTATGAAGACTGCGGCACATTCCGTGAGCGCCTCGTCCCGCGACCCATGCACGCGCGCGATAACGGGACGAATCCCTGACTCTCGTACGAACCGCGCACGTGTTCGACGAGGAGAGGAGGACGACACATGTACCTCACCCTCTCCGCGCCATGGATTTGTTGATGCATTTCGATGTAACAACCGAAATCCTAAAAAAAAGAAAGAAAAAAAAAAGAAAGAGGGGTTGACATTAAAACAAAAATGCTACCACACTTAAAGGGAAGCTGAGCAGGTTTTTGAAAAAGTCGAGTTATACATAGGTGAATACTAAGTTATTTTTATCGCGTGAATCTGAATATCACGTTCGTTGTCCCTAAAGATGTAACTAAACGCGAGAAAATACGAAAAACCTCCGATCAGTCGTTACGTCATTAAAGGGTATACTCGGCAGCAAAGTGCGTGTCGCTCGTGTGGGCAGCGCGTGCAATAGGCCTATTGCTAAATTACCCAAGCATCAAGGAGACTGTAGGGATTGGTGTTCCACGCGCCTCAAGCGCACGCCTCCCCCGTATAAAAGATTCCAAGTAAATAACCAAAATAAAGCGTTGAGGAACGCTCGTGCAAGACGCCATTTGTTTTAAACTTTTGCTTTCGAACAGCTACTGCTGCAGACGCCGGCACGTTCGGCGCGTGGAACACCATTCCCTGCATTCTCTTTGATGCTTGAGTAATTTAATAATATGTCTATTGCAAGCTTGCCGGGGATATTTGCCCGCACTGACACCAGTCGCGACGTCATTTTCGGACCTTTTTGAAAATGTGAAGAGTCCGCGTGACTAACTTAATTTGATAGGCGCTGAAGATCGGAGATTCCGAGAACTCCTTTTATGACGTAACGATTCGGAAAGGAGAGCTTAGGCGGTGCTTTGAAAATGCTTTTCTGCAGCCTCCGTGCACGACATTGAAAGATAATGTCGATATTTCTGATACTGAAGACCAAATGAAGACGATATAAGTGTTTTTACTCAAATGCAAACCGCTTCAGCTGCTTCGAGTTATCTGGAATAAATGGACTTTGGGAAGGGGGGGGGGGGGGGGGGGGCGAAAGTGATGCGGGATATTTCGAACTTTGGGCGTGTCATAGGCACTACATGCTCACTTAGTTACAGTCACCAATGTGTTGTGTTTGTGCGTCTGCCAATATGCCGAGCCACTGAAGCGGGCGTTGAGGACCCTCCACAAATGCCTATGCTGGGAAGATGAACACACTAGACTCTAAAAGGCCGATAACCTGTCCTGTTGTGGTAATCATGAAGTGAAGTAAACGGAATAAAAGAGGAAAAAGAAGCCGAAGGTTGGTTATGGCGGCGCCCATGCAAAACTGCTGCAAAGCGTCTCTAGAAATTACGGTGGTCTTCGATTGTCACGCCCCCTGGTTTTTGACTGTGCCGTGTAGTCACTTTGGACAGTTTGAGCACCGTGAGTTTTAAGCTTTAACAAATCGTTTCCCAATCCCTCATGCCGCTTTGGTCGCGCGCTTCAAAGCATGCTCCCACGTGACATGCACTAGCGTTCCGCACCAACAGGATACTACGAGAACAAATGACGAAATCATGACGGATCTCCACTTGTAGTTCTTCGAACTATAAACAAGCGTGAAAGGTCAACGTCATTGTGTTGCGATGCTCACCTTTACAAGTGGCCGCAGTGGCATCCTGAAAGCTGACTTTTTGTGTTGCACATGGTGCGAGTATTTCGCCAGCTGTTGTTAAAAATTGACCTATCCAGTCCCGGATTTGTCGCTTCAGAATAGGTTTTTGGATGGATCGACGGATAGATGCATACGGCTCCATGCTTTTAATCGGGTGGCGGCTTGCGCCTTCTACCCTCGGTTCTTTATTTGGGCCGTTAGCCTCTTAATTCGTAAAGTTCCACGAGCGTACCGACTTGGTTCCTGAGAATATAAAAGGTGAAACACACGGCCGTCCTTGACCCTACTTTGTGTTTAGTTTGCATACTTTGAATACGCTTTTAGAGCGCAGCCCTTAGGCACTCGTTTCCGGCTTGAGCGGCGTCGCCGTCGGCATAACCGCGCATTGTATTATGGGACGTATTCCATAATGACGTCACACGTGACGCCACTCAACCCGAAAAAAAATTTCCGCTAAATTTGGCGCGAAAATTTTCCCGCTAAATTTATCGGAAAAATTTCCTGCAAAGTTTAGCGGGTAAATTTTGCCCTCGTGATATCAAACGTGACGTCACGTATGACGTCACGAGAGTGACATCTTCCCGCTAAAGTTTCCCGCCAAATGTAGCGGGAACAGTTTACGCTCTTGAAGTCACAGGTGACCCTCCCCTCCGTACCCTCTCCTCCTCCTCCTACTCTAATTCGGCATTACAGAGAATTGTAAACGTCTTTCATTTTTGTTATCTTCTTTCTTTTTTTTATTAACTTCCTAAAAATTATTTAGCTAGCTAATATGCCTGTATCGCTGTTGTAAATACAACGCAAAACGAAATTACGGCGTGGCGCAATTGAAACACTGGGCTACCCCCGACTCCACACTGTTATTGCTTCCCGATACCGCCACATAAGCACTATCAAAACAAGAGGACAGCAAGCGCGACAGCTATACCCCTCTTTGTACAGATATTTGTGTGAAGCGTTCAATGACACGGTTGCAGAAAAGATACAACGTGATATTTTGACAGAATGATACATTTACTTGATCATTTTATCGCCCCGGATGTGTTGAGATATGTATTTCTTGACTGCCTTCGGCGACGATGCTTAATTTTTTTTTGCTTTTTTTTTTCTTTTTTAAAACAGAGAATGCGTTATATGTCTGGCACCTAACCATTTCCGTCACCTAAAGGGCGACGGAAGTCGATGAGCCGACTGCCAGCCGAACGCTGACAAGGTGCTCGTCTGCTCACTCATTAGACACAAGTGCCAGCCGAAACGTCTTTTTCAAGTGCATCTCTGTTAACTCCGGTGAGGAGAAAACATCGCGTGCTCAGACATACAGCGGCGCTCTGCTCAGTGAAACGAGTGTACTTCAGGCTTTCAAAGCAAAAGAGCGCAAAAAAGCGGGGGGAAAAAAAAAGCTAACGCTCTGTTAGACGTTATCACGCGACGATTTTACGGATTACTATACACCATGCCATCACTAAAGGCTGGTTCACACATCTGCGTTGGTTGCGTTCGCGAGCAACCGAAACGACCGTAACGACAAAATCACCGGGATAAGTGTTCGCCGTACACGGCATGGCAAGCGATGCAAGGGGTAGCTTCACGAAGCCATCCATTGTTGCGGTGTTTTGGTCGTTGCGGTCGCTTTGGTTGCCTGCGAACGAAACCGTTGCCAATGTGTGAACCAGCCTTTACACGAGTCCTCAGCACAGCGTGCGATCTCCTCAGCCCAGCACGCGCATGTTCGTAGCTTCGCAAAGCGAGCACATCACGCGCCATACGCACGAACACTGAAAATGAAACCGACCGGGGCCCTTTTCTGGAAAAGTCTATAGGGCACTATTTGCTTTAAAATTTCGAGACAAAAATGATATATTTTGGCTTCGAAAAAGCGGTGACCAGTGGACCTCTTCGACGAGTTTTCCTTTGACGAGTTGCCTAATGACGAATTGGACTACTCGACGAATGGCCGCCGACGAGTTGGCCGTCGACGAGTAGACCTAGACGCATGGACGGGATAGGATGTTAAATACACCAGTAGGAGACGCGTTTGAGGCACCATACTGACAGCGCGGCGGTAGCTACAAGCTTGTCGGGCTAATCATGCGCCTATCTCTCGCCATGTGACCACGATCTCGTCCCACACGCAGAAGGTTCAGGTAACGAAAGGGACGTGGTAGATTGGTCCGGCGAGCCTCAACTTGGGGATGAACGGACTGTACTCATGCGCATAGGTGACCCTGAAAATGCTTACTGCTCTTGGAAGGGTGAAGTTTATGACTTTGGGTGACCACTTTCTTACGATCTACGAAAGCCACGAGCATAATTGACTTTGCACTAGCGCAAGGGGCTCGATGGTGGTTCCACGGATAAACATATAGCATGATTGATTGCTGATTGGATTGGAGATGAGTGATTACTATGAACGTCTAACCCACCGGATCCTGTAAGATGAACAGCAGACCGATCTTTATAGTTTGTTTAGACCCGAAATGTCTGCTATACCGATGACTACGAGACTACAAAAACACGATTAAAATTTGCACAACGGGCTTGCTGCCGTCACAACCTTAAATGGAGGAACTTCCTGTACGGGCGAAAACATCGTTTTGCTCTGGTCACGTCATAAGCCTCGTCTGCATTTCTTTTCTTTCTTTTTTTACTTTTACCTGCAGGTTTACACGTTTTGCTCTACCTTTGACGCCCATACCCTACACCGGAACCACGTGGCTGGAAATAAAGGTCAACAAGAAACGTGCTATATCGTGCTGAAGGATAATGAATTACAATCGGAAATTACACTCGCCAGTGAAATACTCGCCGTCCCCCCCCCCCCCCTTTTTTTCTCTTTCGTGATACATGCCTTGTCTCTCTCTCTCTCTCTCTCTATCTCTCTCTCTTTCCCTCTTTCTCTCTCTCTTTCTATTTCTAGTTTATTTTTAAGTTGTTTATTGCATTTTATTGTTTCCAGTTCCGTTTATCTGACGGCGTAATGAACCGCTACTACGCGTCAGCTGACTTCAGCGCTTAGTAGACGTCTGCTTCAGTCTGTAAACATCTGACGTGGCAGTAGACAAACTATATAGTACGCGTGCTTGTAAATGTGTCTTCGGGGCGATCTATATCGGTTCGACGAGACCATTCGGTTCAGTGTACGCAACGCATGCAAATACCGCAGTCAAGAAAAGCCCTGCGGCAATATAAATAAATCAATAACTTCGCGTCTTCTTTGGTAAACCAGCAAAGCGCATCAAAATGCTCCAGTGAAGGACCGGAGATTCGTTTAGATTAAGTAATTTTCACTTATAATCAGAGTATCAGTGGCACGCAATCCGCAACACAACAAACTCTAGCTTTTCAGCTCGACTTATCGGCAATTCTGAGAGCCACTTCACCCCATTTTTAACTCTGAAGTTACTCATGACATTTAGCAACTATCAGTGTTGTATACATGAGGCAAAACATATGCCATCATGTAGTCTTGAACAGGTCCAGATTTCGAATTTGCGCGAAGCTCAAGCCTGAGCTCTCTCAAACGTTCACAATATCGACAATGGTGGCACTGGCTTTCGCATCGTACCTACAGGTGCTTTAGGCACACTTTCATCGTGCTGCGTGCTGACAGAACGCTTCATCCAATTGGCACGTTTACTCTCCTAAATGTGCTCCAAGAACGACGTTCAAAGCGTTGATTGAGCAACACAGTGCCAGGAAAACGCTAATGAAACTCAAATTTGCCTGGATGGTTAGACAGCGGGGACGTTTATCTGCTTCTGATGCACCTGCTTAGATAGGCAATTCGACCAATGCAGTACGACTGGTGACCTGCACAAAGCTAAAGCCTAGATTTCCGAGTTATGCGTCTTTCCACTTTGGTATGTCGCCGGATCTGTTTGACGTGCTGAACACGCCTGATGCCTGGCCAGAGGGCTGCATTTTTCATGAGTTTTTTGGGAGGCCAGATAAAACTCGTACCATTACGTTAGCCGCCCGCATCCCTAACATGATTAACATTAATTACCAGAACACGCGCGGACTCCGTACGAAGTTTGATGAATTCATGGCTAATGTTTTGCACAGTGCTCCTGATATATGTTTAACTGAGACGTGGTTAAATGATAGCATTGTCAATACAGAATACTTTCCGGCAACATACAATGTGCATCGGCGTGATAGAAACTACGTGAAAATTGGACAGAAGTACGGAGGCGGAGTGCTAGTTGCGATTGCCGGCTGCATAAACTCACAAAGAAGGTACGACCTGGAGCTATATGATGAATGTGCTTGGGTGCAGCTTCAGACAAAGGATGGTTTTAATTTACTTAGAGGAAATTATTACTTCCCTCATTGTACGAGCATACGTCTTATATTAACCATTTTAACGAAAACCAGGCAAATATTGATTTTAGTAAGTTTAGAGTGCATATATTGGGTGATCTTAATATTCCGGGTGTAGGACTGGGCTTCTGGTCTCGTCACTGGTGTTAATTCAGAAACAACGAGGAAAGCCTTCTTTCTACATGGTCTCATAAACTTCGATGGTCTTCACCAGTTAAATCACCTTAAAAATAATGCGGGGAAGGGGATTGACCTTTTTCTGTCTAGCTCACCTATATACTGTGTCTCATCGGCTCTTCAGCCATTAGTGAGTGTTGACGAGTTCCACCCGCCATTTACGGTCTCTTGTCGGTTGTCCCACTTATTAATACTAAGAACACGTCTTCAGTCCTCAATTTTCGCGAGGGTGATTGTCTGAGTCTGTATGGACACCTTGCACATTTTGACTGGACGGCGATTGTGCAACAGCATTGCGTGCAGTCAGCAGTTCAAAACCTTATTTAGGTTATTCGTCATGCGTTAGACCTGTATATATCGGAAAAAAGTAATTCGCACATTGGTTTTCTTGGTTTTCTTCTGAATTAAAATATCGTATTTACAAAAAAAAAAAGCAGCAATGTCATAAACAGTGTTAGAAATCGGTACTAGAGGTTTCCTATAATAAGTTCGCTATTTACCGTGCCTTGGTAAAGAAGCTGTACGGGCGCGACAAAGCGATTCATTTGGAATCTGTTTAACGCAGCCTGGCGCGTGATCCCGAGGCATTTTAGAAGTTTACAAAACAGCATGTATTTGAAAAAAAGATAGAGAATTACTTGGCTTGACAATTCCGTTTACCATTTCTCAAATCCGAAGGTTGCAGATATTTTTGCAGGTCATTTTAGTTCATGTTTTTCCTTGCATTCACCTTCGGTGGTGATTCGACTATCAAGTTCAACACTCATGATAGCCTTTTTTTTTTTGCGATATAACTGATGACGAAATTTTTGCGAGCTATTGGGGGCCTCAAACCTAAACGGTCCTTGGGTGCTGACTCAGTCCCGTGTTTTATTATCAACGCTGCGGGGACATTCTGACTCCTATTTTAAGGCACATATTCAATTTATCGTTTCAGTCTGGTATTTTCCCGAATCAATGGAAAGAAGCTATTATAGTTCCTATATTCAAGGTGGGAGATGCTTGCCTCGTGGACAACTACAGGCCTGTGTCTCTACTGTGTGGGTTTTCGAAGGTTTTTTTGAAATTGTGCAAAAACGACTTTCTTTTTATTTCCGCCAAAAAATCAATCCCGCGCAGCATGGATTTCTTCAAGGGGAATCAATTGAGACTAACCTATCCACATTCTTCAATTACTCGTCTCCGGTCGTTTTTGACCAGGGGCAAGTTGATACCGTGTACTTTGATATGTCGAAGGCATTCGATACGGTGAACCATGTTTTGCTATTGTCAAAACTGCGGTTGTATGGTTTATGTCCTTTGTATCTTGCTTGGTTTGAATCGTGTATCTTTCTTCGCGTACAAACGCGGTTCAGATTTCGAATATTTTATCTGATCATTTCATCTCAACGTCAGGCCTTCCACAGGGCTCAAACTTGGGCCCTCTCCTTTTTTCTGGTTTTTATAGATGATATTGTTTCCGCTGTCAAGAGTGCTAAGATTCTACTGTTCGCAGACGACATCGAGCTTTATTTCTCGGTGCTTGGCTTAGACGATTGTTGATTACTAAAACAGGATATTGACCGTCTGTCAGTGTGGTGCTCATCTGATCTATTGTTCCTTAACATACAAAAAACAAGTTATTTCTTTGTCCAGAAAGCGTGACCTGATTTTTTTTTTTTTTTTTTTCAATATACGCTACCGAATGCGACAATGATTCAGAGTGTGACCACCATGCGTGACCTTGGCGTTTTCGTTGATAGCCGTCTTTCATTCCAAGAACACGTCACTTCAATGGTGGGTACTTCCCTACGTGTACTGGGGCTGATTTCACGTATGGCGCGGGAGTTTCCGAGTTACAGATGTTTCGTTCATTTGTTTTGTTTCTTGGTTCGACCAAGACTTGAACTCAGTTCCGTAGTGTGGAACGTCTTTTCTGTGAATCACTGCAACGAAATTGAAAGAGTTCAGGAGCGTATGGTTCGAATTGCGTACGATAGATACTTTAATCGTCGCTGTTATTATAGTTACGAATCACTACTTAAATATCTTAACTTTCGAGAGCTAAGTAAACGGCGTACCATTCGTGATTTGTCGTTTTTGCATAAAGTCATCTGTGGTAGAATCGACAGTATTTCACTTTATCATCTGTGAACTTTCATGTACCTTTTCGTATTCGTAGATTTCTTTTGCAATTTTACCCAAATACACTATACCATGCCTCGCCAATGTCTAGGATCCAGCACCTTTATAACGAGCTTTCTGTTCCTGATCTTGACATCTACGCAGATACGTTCTTAAAAATGATGATGTGTTTATTGAGTGTGAAATTTTGTTTGTGTTTCTAGCATTGTATTTTCTTTTGATTTTAGCGCTTTGTGTTCACTGTAGCGTCTTGGTATATGTGTGTATTGCGTTTGTTATTTTTGTGGCTAGTATTGATTAACTTGTGCCTCAACAGACAGATGAATCATTAATGTGATGGTTATTTTGTTTATAGTGTACCAATAAGTAGGCCTTCGTGGCCGTTTTGGACACTACCAGAAAATAAAGTATACTATTATTATTATAAAAGACAGTCAGCAAATACGAGTCACCGGAATATCCGTGGTTCGAATGACGCGTGCCAAGTTTTCTCCTTGGACTCGTTGCCATACGGCATTCGAGGCACGGATCTCGAAG
Source organism: Ixodes scapularis (assembly GCF_016920785.2). Lineage (NCBI taxonomy): Eukaryota > Metazoa > Arthropoda > Arachnida > Ixodida > Ixodidae > Ixodes > Ixodes scapularis. The sequence goes on from NW_024609846.1 coordinate 103,456,880, forward strand.
TGACTCGCGTTCGAACCTGCAGAGTGACTGTCTTCTGTATGATGTATAAGCAGCAGTCTTTTGTGTTGCACCAAAAAACCCACGTTGTCCAGACAGATCCGCTTCTAGAATTGAGCACCCATTCAGCGGTACACGACTATTTCAGTATATTGTTATTTTGTGCACACTTACCTCATAATCGAGATTAAAGAAAGAATACTCACGTAGGACGAAGACAACACAACCACATCTTTCAGGAAAGATGTGGTTGTGTTGTCTTTGTCCTACATGTTTATGCTTTCTTTAATGTTGAACCGCACCCACATCTCATAATTATTTACAACGCAGCAACTTTATAGTATAAGCTATTGTCTGTACCTAACCGGCTATGTGGCGTAGGGGCTTCATTTCGGCACTCAGTAGTGCAAGGAAGAGGGTTCGAACCCTTCCCCAAAAAGTCATTGGGGCGTGCCTCGCAGCCTCAGCTACTTTTTGACGCAAAAATAGCCTCGTCCCACTAGAACGACAAACACCGATTTTTGTCCGACGACACCACAAAGTTCCGTGTCGCCGATGCTATCCCACTGCAACGACCGTCACCCGCGACAATCGCCGACACGCGCCGACAAACGATCGACGACGGACGAGTTCTTGTCTGTCGTTGGACTTGAAGCCCAGCAACAAGTCCCATTGAGAAACATGTCTCGGAGACAAACTTATCCTCCTCGCCCGCTTGTGCCTTCTGTTGCCTCCCCTCCCACCCTTCTACCCTTCCTCCCGGAACGAGAAGCCCTTGGCGGCCACTCCTCGTTCCCGGCCCCGCAGTTCCGGTCTCCCGATTGCACGTAGTGGTCGCGGGCGCGGCTTGCTTGCTGGCGCCAGACGGTCGTGTTGCGAAAGGGAATTTGCTGTCATGCTGTGGCTGGTTTTGCTCGCGAAAACTTGGTGCGCGAGATGGTGCTTCAAGACGCCGAGGTCTACGCCCCTGCATCAGGATGGATACACTCATGTTCGAGAACTGGCCAAAGTAAGACCGCTCACCACGAAGTAGGACACGACGTTCCGAGGCTAGCCATTCCGGCAGAGGAGAGACTTGTCATCGCGTTCTGTGATAATCGGGATGCCGTACTGTCCTCCAAAAAACGCCTGCCCTCGATCATTCGAATATGAGGTTATAAACATCCTCAAAATAGGCGTGAAATTCCGTGGCGCTCACCTAAAATTCCTCGAGCGACCCAAAAAAAGGACCGATTCGGGTATTCTAGTTCGGAAAAAGTTTGGCGTCGATTGTCACGACTGTTTACTGAAAGTCGCCAACGGCGAACGAAGAGAAGCGGAAGCTTCAATCAAGAAATAAAGTAATCGTCTCCACTTTCACCGTGTCTGTCGGCGCGTTTTATGCCCAAAGAGCAAAACACGAAAACCGTGTCGCCAGACTCAGTTTGTCTGTGTATTTTGAGGTGTTTTGTTGACAACTCCAGTCCCACTAGGAAACAAGTTTTCTTGTCCCCGTGTTCTGTGTCGTGTCCGCCAAGTGGGACGGCGGACTCCGACAAACAGGCTGTCTGTCGGTGTCGTCTGTCGCTCATTGTCGTGTGTCGCTGTCGTTTGTTGCTGTCTGTCGCTCTAGTGGGACGCGGCTATAACATTTCCCTTACCGTTTGTGTGTCGTAGCTATTCCGAGACAACCAAGGTCACAGGCACTGTCACTCTCACGCGCGGAGGCGGCAAGATCTGGATCTAGCAGCGAAGCCGTGCATACCCTCCAGTATGTCGGTGCCATCGCGTATCCCCGGACCGGCTGTCTTGGGGACGTTTCGCAGCCGCCTTGAGATAAGAAACGCTCGTAAAATATAAGTGCATGTTTCTTGCTATTGCTTACAAACAGCGCAACTCAAAGGGCGTACAGTCGCGATTTTTAGGAAGGTAAACACGCTAACTTCGACCGCTCCGTACTGGCTGCTCTTTGAAGCGGCGGACGTAAAGAGATTGCGAGCGTAGAGAGATTTGATTTAAAGGAGGAGGCAACTCAAACCATGGTGGGCGCGTTTGCAGTTTAATGGTGGATATCTCCTGCTCAGACTGAGTGCCTCTACGTATTCGCGCGTTGTCGCGTGGAGAAAAGGACAGCGTGCGGGGAGGCTAAACAAAGCTTGGAGGCACTTGCGAGCGATCTGTTCTTTTTCTTTTCTTTATTATACCGTTAATCTTTTCGAAATTGTTACAGGAATGGCGTCAAAAACAGTATCAGATGGGCTGCACTCGCCGCGATAACATAGAGCAAAAATCTAGAAAATTGACAGTGGTCGCAACATCGGGTGTTAATTCATTTCAATCAAGAGCTGCTCGAGGAAAAAAAGAAAACTCTAATGCGTCGGGTTTTTTTTTTGCAATTAGTACATTGTCTAGTGGACTTTGTAGGAAAGAAAAGTAATATAATTTGCTTTATCTATTCCAAGCTCGTAATTAACAATTTCAAATGATTAATTCTCCTTCATTCCTGTAAGGTTTCCAGGCCCACATCAGTACAAAGTGGAGTAGGTGAGACGTAAAAAGAGCACATGCTAACACAAAGCGCACTGCTAGTCTTAGAATATTTTCAAGTTCAGAAATGCAATATGATGTGCACGAAACTCAAATTATACTTCCATATTCGAACATTGGTCTTACCAGGTTTGTATATGGTAGTAGCTTTGTCTTGGTGGAATAATGCTTCATACATACCTTCGAAGGAAGCCCAACTCACTCATTGCTTTGACAGATATTTGACTAATATGCGTGTTCCACTTTAAGCCGGATGAAATAGTCAACCCAAGGTACTTGTACGAACAAACTCTAAACAAGCTATAGTTACCAACAAAATAATTAAAAGTAAACGATTTCTCTTTCGGGTAATTGCCATACAAAAATTCTTCATAAATTTAGAGACTTATGCCAATCAGTACACCATCTAGAATATTTTTCTTGAGATTAATACAAAACTTTACAGTTTGTAGACCCTTTGATTTCTCTAAACACAACGCAATCGTCTGCAAACAATCTTATCTTTGCTGGAATTTCATAAGCAATATCGTTAACAAACATTAAAAATAATAGAGGCCCTAGAACCAATTAATACTTGCGGGACTCCAGATGTCACCTGTGTAGCTCCAGAACAGGCGCTATCAAACCGCACAAGTTGCTGTCCCATGGTCAAATGACTTTCAAACCGCTTCAAAATGTTATCATTATTCAGTACAAGTGCCAATTTATTTAGTAACTTTCATGTGAAACGCAATCAACCGCCTTTGCGATGTCCAAGTACACCACGTCAGTTTACCCTCGCGCATTAATTAGCGGCACAAACTCATGCACTGTTTCCGTAAGCTGAATGCTCATGCACTGTTTCCGTAAGCTGAATACAATTTGTAAAAACAAATTGTATTATGCTCAAGATATGACTATATGTGTTGAATCACTACGTGCTCCAAAACTTTACTGCGAAAACTGAGCAAAAATACAGTTCTTTAATTGGAAACTACTTTTGAATCACCAAAGTTTAGGATTGGAATAACGATAATAATCCCAGGAGAAGGGGAACAAGAGGGACAAAGGATAAACACAAATCTCCTTTTACATTTTTATAACAGTTAAAATGGTCAGCAATCTTCACGAATTGGCTCTTTTTATACTTTTTAGGTTTCCCAGATACTTTGAAATGGCCAGGGATTTGTACAAGAAGCTGTCCTCTACAACCATAAAAGTATATCATGTTGGACAATGGTTGCACAAATTTTAGCTCCCGTAATCGTGTGGAACCAAAAGAACGAAGCCCCCTGCATCCACACTGACAAGCCTCACTTGGTGATTAGATTCACGTGTTTTCGAACCTAGTTTCACTGCTTTGTCTTTAGACCGCCAGGTCCTGCGAATATCTGATTCGCTCAAGAAAAAATGGCAAGCAAACCTGCCGTTACAGCTTTCTGTTCTTGCCGCTAGGTGCCATTGATTTCGCAGAAGTTGCCAATATGAAGGCCACCCAAACATTCCGTACCGCTCGGAGTTTGCCAAAATGTATGCTGTGGCCTGCGGCCCCCGTCAAACTTGCTGTTGACGTCGACAGAACATTGCTCAGTTTCAGGGAAACAATGATCTTCTACCAACAAACTCTTCTCCGCTGCCCCTATGTTCGCTGCACGGCATAGCGCGAACCATGCATCGATATCCCGCCGCATAGTATTCCTACGGCTATGTTCCACGAACTATTACCGTCCAAGTAAAGTAACTTAGTTTTAGTGAAATCAGTCTCGGATACTGCGCAACAATACCATTCCCTCTTAGAAGAAAGAAAAAAAAAGACATAGCGATGTCACGGATTACTGGAATGATTGTCACCGACATTTCGCACTACGTTAACGTCAATAAGGTTTAGGAGGAGGCTCTACACCAGCAGCAAATCGTGTGGCCTAAACGTTTTAACCAAGTGGGAAACAAAACAAAAAAAACTTTGATGAAAAGGAGAAGCCTCTTAACCAAATCGCCCTAAGTTGGCGAACAAGCGCGATAAAAGGCGCGTACAAGAGCGTGAAGGAGCGAGTGAGGGTAAAACGACTATTGAGGGCGAGCTTGAATGGCAAGATCTAGAGGGAAAATATAAAAGAACGAAAGATCGCTGATATACGCTTGTGATGAGGCCACGTGTCCGGCGTTCGCTTTTCATTCCGTTCTGCTATTATATAGTACTATTCAGTTAGTTGTTGGATTTCTTTTTTAACCAATCAAGTTTTAAGTAACAAATTTGTCCTTCTTCGGTCTGATATAGTTTCGTCCCGAGATAAAAAGAAGAATTCGGTAGTTTTTTTCCTCTTTGGGCAGCCCTTGAAACCGTTAGGAACGCAGTCCCACTGCCCATACATCAAACAAACAAAAAACACGGTGTCTACTGCCGACATGATAAAGAAATTACGCGCGGACGCGCCCCAAGCGTGTTCAAAACGTATGTTTGCTTCAGGCATGTTATAGGCTTGAAACATGACAGCAGACAGGTCTTGTACGACCAATGTGACAAGATAGGATGGATGGATGGATGGGTGCATGTTAATGGCTATACCCTTTGTAACGGGCGGTAGCTTGCGCCACCTATCCTAAGAAACACGCCTCAGACAATGTGTGCAGAGAGACTGTCCTTTGTGCGCTGTATTATAGCATCGCGACCGCGGACTTAGATATGCGCTGGTACAGCACGCGTGACATCGAAGATTTCCCGGAGAAGTCGAGTTTTGTGTGTAGCTGAAGTCACGTTACACGCTATTCTTGTTCGCCTTATTTGTTCGACATAGGACTTGCTACGGTGCTGCCCGTGTGCGTGAATTTCGATTCGCGTGACAGAACCTCCGTGTCGAAGAGGGGAAACGGCCCCGTATAGGCGATTCGGTCTCGGTGACTGGTGCCGAGTGTTGCCACCGCCGCATCCAACGTTCGTCCCTTGAAAGGAAGAAGCGAGTGAATTAGAATATCTCGTAGAGGACACGGGCCCCGTTGTGCATACAACTGCCGTGCTTCGCTGAGCAGAGCGAAGATTTCTCTAGCGTTGTTATACTAGCAGTTTCGTTCGTCATGGAGTCGCTGGCTCTCTTTTTATACGCAACTGCGGTTCACGGACGTAGGTAGGCTGAAAAAGCCCGAAACCCGCAAAAGTTTCATTTTCTGACAGTGGCTATACGTCGGCCCATACCACGGACTATCAGGGCGGAGAATGACAATCAATACGATGTAAAAATCGCGCTAGTTTTACTGTGATCATTTAAGTAAAACTTAAAAATTAAAACTTTTCATTTTTGTGCTTTATCGTGTGCATATGATTTGTATTTATATCAAATAACCATCGAGTAAGAAAGAGTCCCATAACAAAATCAGACCTAAAATGAAAAAAAAAATCTTGAAAAGTAATGAGAAGTGGGGGATTTGAAAGAAAAATCGAATAAAGGTGGAATACCTAAAAGAGAATCAAGCTGCGCTTAGTATACTATGGCGGGAATTACAGTAATAAAAAGTTGGTAATTAAACTGCACTTTACATTTACGGGAATCCCTTCTCTCGCACTGTTATCAGTTATAGGACGAATTGATCAATCAATCTGCCATATTAAAAATACATGTAGCGCTAAGGAACCGCTATTTTAACTACGGTAATTTTAACCAAATTAATCTGACTTAAATGAAATAAATCTGATCAAAGAAAATACATTTCATTTAGATAAAATAAATCTGCTTCATATCAGGTAAATCTCACTGCGTATACAATACTGAGGGCGTCCACTACTGGTATGCGTTTTGCATCGTAATCGCTGTTGGTCGACTGGATTCGCAGCTTTTCTGCGAGCTCATGCATCTTTCTTCTTTTTTTTTTCGGCACCAAGCACGTGGCATGTTATATGGCTAGAAAATCAGAGAGAGGTGGAGATAAAAGCGCGCAGGTACTCCAGCGCGCATAGCTAGCTGCCCTTGTCTCTGCTCACTGTTTGAACGCGTTCAAACGCGAACGCCGAGCGCCAGTTGCCGGTCGTCTCCTCCCTCTCTCTTTCTCTCTCTCTCTCTCTCTCTGTGTTTGCACCCGCACATCACGTTAAACGACGCCTAAGGTAGTGGTTCTCAAAATTAATATAAGATACAATTATTGCAACGATTAGAACCTGGCGTATCCGGGACTTTTTTCGGGAAGGGCTGAGATGTTGGGGATCTGGGGGGAAGAAAACAAACTTTTAGCTTTTATAAGCTCCCCCTCCCCCTTTCCCGGCTATGCCACTGATTGGAACAATACACGCGTATGCTTCGTGTGAAAAAACGTTAGGCAGGGCATCCTTCTCTGCAAACACGTGCAATAACCCCGGTTTTTATTATTTCCGACGCACCCTACGGCGAATGCTCTGCGTATCGGGAGGACGGTTTAAAGCGAGTCCGGTTTGACGCACGCTCCTCGAATTCGATGCGTGTATCGGTTTACACCTGTCATCACTGATGGCTTTAAGACAATATGCGTGCATTGCCTTAGAGCGCGTGAGAGTGCGTCCAGGCGCGTCCGTTCACCACGCAGTCTTTAGTTAGGCTTCCAAAGCGCTCCATTCCCCTCGTCTAGTTTTCGGGTTCTCAGATAATTCAGTTCAGAAGAAACCCCACTCCGCAGAATTTTCAGTACCGGGAAAACCCGTGGCAATCGTCGATCCGAGCTAGCAGCGATTTTAGCGGCGTTAAATGAAGTTAATCGTATACACTCCCGGAGCGAAACGAATGTAGAGGTCGTCAAAGAGCGCGCCGTTCAGAACCCCATCGCCGCATCGGCAGATTCTTTTTTTATTATTTTTACACTTTCACGCATCTACTCGATTTTTCTACGTTGCAGGCCGTTTTTTTTTTTTTTTTTTTTTTTTATTATGTCGACCGGATGCAATGCACACAACCACAACAAGCACATCCGTTGAGCCCGGCATGATATCTGGAAATGCAGTAGTGTCCTTCCTTCCTCTTCTTTCTAGGGTCACCGAGCGGCTTGATTCCAATGTAAACTTCAAATTACATTTCACTGGTAACAGTTACACACAATGATCAATATTTTGTTTTAAATTTCTAGAGCCTAGACCGGCTTATTGTTTTCATTTTTAATTCCCCGTTGAAAAGTTTCAGAAATGATAGTTAGAATATTTACTTACTCTAACTCAGATAAGCCTCTCGCGTATAGCGTTTATGTAATCGTTACTTTTTTACTCCTCATGTAAGCTGCGTGAACGCCGTATAGCTTTCAGCGAAAGTAGCAATTTCTCACGCGATCCGTGCAAACGTGAAGTGGCTTTGCAATTGTCTCGCGAGAGCGCGAAAGCACTCGCAAAATTTGTGCCTGACTTCGTACTTCTGTCAGTGGTCGAGACTTTGAAAACAGCGTCAATTTTCCGGATAGGCTTTACAGTGAAATTTCATAATAAGGTGCACGTGCTTCTCACAGAATTAAGTGCCCAAGAGTAATCTCTTTAGTTATCCCTCGAGCTTAGCTCTAACGAACTTGCAGCATCGTCGAGCCGGTCAGTTTTCACAGCTGCAGTGCGCAGCTTTGGTGCCTGCCCTCAGGGTCACAGCAACGAGTTCTCCTAATCACCCCATAAAAGGTTACATAAAAATTAAACTTGTCTCGATCATTCTGATAGACCTGGAGAGCACAGAATGTGTCCTGCGTGCATTATGCATGCGTTATCATTTGCTATGCTTGGATACAGGGAGCCTCCGGATGGTTTCCGATGGACTGCACACACGAAAACACGCTTCTGTTCTCAGGGTTCACCAGAATGATCGAGAGAAGTACAAATTTGTTCGAGAGTGGAGCGTGGCTCAAGCACGCTTTAATTTGAAGTTACTTTTTATCTCTTTTTCTTCTATTGGGAGTGCGACCTTGAGTTTGTTGTGGTCTTCAATTGTTAGGAACCCTTTGTGCACGTAGCTGATGTAATCGCGAGGGGTGAACGTTTATCGCGTCCTTTACGCTATATATTGACTGCCGTCTGAAGTTGTGACGTCATACATTCGCTGCGCTATCTCTTGGTACGTTATGAGCCACCCCGCGATGAGCCACCCGCCGTCCCCCACCGCGTGGCTCCGAAATTGGCGTAGGGGGAAGTCGCCGGCGATCTCCGGTTGCTGGATGTGGAGCCATCCCGGGGCGACATCGCGAACTTTCAATACGTGTGCTTCAACCAGTCCAAGTTCAGCGCATGTCCCAGGGCACTAATGCTAAAGCACTAAAAATGCACGCTGTACATCTCGAACATACGTCAATTAAAGTAGCTAGAGTGCGCGAGGTGGATTAATAGGCGACATAATTAAATGGTATACAAACTCTAGGCCTACACGTGCCGAAAAAAAAAAAAAAAAGGCCCCTTTCGAAAGGCTGCCCTCTGTTAACAGCTGTGGAGTCCCTGCACAATGGCGGACTAAAACCGCAACGTCACGGCACACTTTACGCGTTTGGCCAGATTGAAAGGCAAAAACACCCGCAGAAAAAAAAAAAAAAGGTGATGAGCGCAGCGATGTTGCACTTTCGATGCTCTTTGATTAACTCGTCGGTTCCAGGCATTGACCGCCATGGGCAACCTGCAATGCTGTTTGGTTTGGCGCTATCTAGCGACGGAAGCAAGAAATATTGGGCGTGCTTGGGAGTGGCGGCTGCATTGTTCAAGCGTGAGCTATTACTATGGTGGCACCGCTTAGCCAAGTGTCTGAAGCAAAAAATACTGGGTAGACCAGGAAGCCGTGATCGTATAACATGCCAGTACGACGGAAGCTACTGCTCTGGAACGTGACTACGTATCACTGGAGTGCGCTTTTACTGTGAAGAAGTATCAAGCTTTTCGCTGCGTCATGCTCCAATGTGTGTGCGTTGGGCTCGTATACAAGCGAATATTGAAGACGTCGGCACGCAATGTGGGGCGTATCGTTCACCCTTTGCCAAGTTACAACGAGACAGGGTATAGCCGTACGCTCTCACTTTGCTGGTGCCGCCTGGCTGTTCCCGGCTGGCTATAGATTGAATCAGTGCAAACTTAAACTTAGCAAAGTTTCAGTTTGAATGCACTCCCAAATACGTTCGTCAGTGGCGAAGCATTCCGAACGAAACTACGCGTTGCGGCAGGATAAAGCGTGCGAGGGCTATACACGTCTACGTCACTTGTGAACACAGCAGGCTCAAAACGCGCCATTCGAAAAAAGAAAAAAAATAACGGAGCTCGGCTATAGGATTCCCAGTCAGAGGCGGGCCTCGTCGAGTGAACACCTGGAACGACAGCGTACAGGTTATTTTTGCTTTTGTGTGTTTGTTTCTCTCTCTAACGGCTCATGGCAGCAGCAACAGCGCGAAGCAAAACGACGGCGGTACAAGTATAGGTACTGTGTAATGCACAGGCTCTATAAACTAACGTTCGAATATTAGCTAATTTTTGTATAAGATACCTTGCATCGTGTAACATATTTGGCATTGAAAATTTCAGTTGAGCAATGTTGTGCTATATAGAACCCTAAGTTCCAGGGATCGTGAAACGATTTCTGGATTTTTATCGCGTTGCGCTCAGTGTCAACTGGAGGGCGTTGCGAATGCCGCTTCGAATCGAATGTCGCCGTGTCGTGCTAAACTTCAACTTTCCCTTTCACTGCGTAGGCTATGGGCCATGCAACCCTATTCGATTCGAACAAATATTCGCGCAAACCTAGTATCAACTCGTGACGCTGGTTGTGCCGTGGTATGCGTCAGTCATTTTGTACGTTTAACACGCTCTGACTCACTCTGTTCAGAAAGGCCCTTTGAGAAGGCTTAGATAACTGGCTGCATAACACAGGATATCAGTGAGTTTTCGTTAATGCTGTTATTATTGCGTTCACTCAACGCTGTAAGAGCTCGAAAATCATAACATATGGTTTCCTGAAGAACCTGCTCGTAAATCGAGAGATGACGAATACCCAGGATGAAGACAACAACCAAAAAATATATGCAGTCTTTTTTTTTTTATTCTTATTACTCTTATCGATTTGTATTTTGCCACCAATTGAAATGCGGAAAAGGAATTGTAATGACGGCTTTCGCGCTTTTGGTTACTTGAACCGGTGGTCCGTTTAAAACCATGCTAAATAAAGGCATGGTTTTAAAGAACCTCGTGACCTTAAGTATCCTGAGAGTTTCTAGAGTTATTTCACAAAATTAAGACGACACACGCTGTTGTTGGGGTTAGTTCCAGCATTAGATAAAGCAGAATGTCCATAGCGAGGATTTATTTTTGCCTTGACAGGGTCATTTCCTGGCTAAAACTTGTTCTAAAAAAAAAAAAAAAAAACTATTTTATTGTTGTTTTTCTTTATTAGCACTTTTTTTGTTTTGTCCGGGGCTCATACTTTTTATGTAAAAATATATGTGATGCCTTTAAGGCCCGTTCACACTCTTGCGACCGAGTACGACCGAGAGAGACCAGACTCGTTTTTAAGCCTCTTACGATTCCTTAAGACCAGCTCCGCTGTAGCGTATCCGGTCCTAAGAGATCGCAAGAGGCTTAAAAACCGGTCTGGTCTCTCTCGGTCGTACTCGGTCGCAAGAGTGTGAACGGGCCTTTAGTTTGTCCCCCAGAAAGAAAAAAAAAACAGAAGTTTAAAGTTAAGAAATTGGGGACCTCGAAACCGAAAACAGCTTACACAATAAAATGTGCGTTCCCTGGGGATTCGCTCAGACAACAAGGAGTCCACTAAATGGAGGACCTATAAGTCGAAGTATGATTGTATACACATTTACGCGAAAAACTAAACAGTGTGGCGTTTCTCCAAAAACTTTACATCAATAAGCGGGGCAGCGTACATTTCACGACACAGTATACGCCAGTCACAGACCCTCGAAGCCACTTATATTGATGTCCTAGACAGAACTCATAAAGGAGCGGTCGTAGAGAAAGACCCGCTTCTCCGAAAACAACGCTGCACTCTTGGCCGAAATAGTTCCTCCGCCACAACGAGAGCGCATTGTGTAGACGCAGCTGACAAGGCGAACAGACCGCTTGCAATGCGTCTCTCCTAAGCGCTCGGCCTATTGGAGCTGTCTGTGCAATTGCCGTGGGCGAGACACAAGTTGTTGTTTTTACGTACACGGACAAAGAAAACCCCTCGAAGACTATTCAAGCATCTTTTTCAGTCATCGCTTACGTTTTTATGCTGAATTTTTACTCGTGGTCCAATGTTGAAAAACAATACCTCATAGCGGCGGGAAGTGCGTCTCGTTAGCCAACTGCGAAAGAACCGTAATATTTATGAAAGCCTTAAAACATGTCACATCCGGTACTGTTTTACCATGTCGATGTTATGTACCCATCTATCATCCTATGGGTACATGATACCCGAGAGAAAAACGTACGGTTTCTCTGTGCGTGTCTTGATACGTGCGTCCTTGCCAGCGTTTTATAAAAAAAAAAAAAAAAAAAAAAAAAAAGAAAGAAAGAAAGAGCGCAGGCAAGGACGCACGGCAAGCAAGTGTACCAAAATGCGCCTTTGCTACATGGGACCGAAGGGAGGGGCACGCCGATCAGAGGACAACACAGCGAACACGGAATGGGCGATGACGAGGCAGCCAAGCTCGTGTCGAGGCTCGTTGAGGCCGGGGGTAAACGAAAGCACGTGGGTCTATCTGAGGGTAAACAAACGCTAGCTGTGGAATTCCCGCACAATGGCGGACTAATATAGAAAGTTCACGGCACAATTTATGCGTTTGGCTGAATTAGAAGGCAAAAACACACACATAAAAAAGTGATGAACGCTGTGGCGTTACAGTTTCGCTGTTGTTTGATTGAAAGTTCCTAGATAAGAGCTTGCTACAAGTGGCGACATTCTTTGAAGTGCCGACTGCTTGACTGTGCAGGCTTGAGGAAGCGAATGGCGGCGCACAGCAAAAGGCTGAAATGAATGACGCCATTTTGTTCCAGAGGAATGTGCTTGGTCATATGTATTGTTTGTCGTTACTCGTAAAAATAGCTATCAAGGGACTTTAGATTCATTGGCTCGTCGGCTCTGGCGTTGGCCGCGCTCCAACGTTCTCTATGTTATGAAATGACTTGCACATTCCACGATGTCAGTTGTTCCGCCATTGTGAAATGGTTCCGACCTTCTAATAATCTGCACGTGACTTCCGAGAGCGGTCTGTTCTGGGGACTTCCGAGAAACAGCGGTATAGACCATCCAATAATCGCGTTCTGAGCTTTGCCATTTTTGTTTACTGGGCTGTGTAACGCATTCTGAGCATGCGCAGTAGCTCTCTTCTGCGGAATATCGGACGCAGTGCATGAGTCCACAGCCCACTGAGAGCAGTTTTCGTTTAAGTTATCAGCGCTGAAAAAGGTGTGCAGTCGCCAAGGATTCAAACTCGGATCTACTGCCAATATGGTGCTGCTAAAAACCGAGCGGTAGTAGGTGTTGAGTCAGCTGTTGGATAGTGTCTGATCACAACTTTATAACTTCTGGTGGTATGGACACGCCTCAAACTCGTTAAAATTATTTTTAAAAAAAACAAAAAAAAACGACCCCACGACTGCTGCGCTTTTTCTGAGCGAAACGGGCGTCGATCTTGGGCTTAGACCAGTTTTATTTATGTATATTTTTATTGGTTTTGTCCTCGAGCCAACAATGTTGACAACTGTATCTCGGTGTCGACGATGTTTTATCTCGGGGGTTTCGATACCTACTTCGAAATATATGAGCCACGACAATTATTTACCGTGGCTCCTCTGTTTGAAACAACAGAGAAGTGTCTCCTTTGTTACCCAAACTGCACCAAGTTTGGGCTGCGATTTACAGTGCATTTAAAAGGTTCATGGGCGGATAATATTGAATTCTAGCAATTTTATCAAGCATTTTTTTTTAAATTCACAATGAAATTTAGTGTATCGATTTTTTTCGCCACATGTTTTCTGTTAAAGTGCATCTATTAATTTATTAAATACACACAGCGTCTTCGAGTTTAAGGTATGAAATTTTTCCTACTCTCATGACCGCAAGGCATGACAAGCGGTAACGCTTCGTCTGTTCTGCAGTGTTGGCAGTAACACGTTACAAGTAACGGCGTTACCGGTAACGCGTTACTTTTTCAGTAACGTACTTGCTACTTTTTCAAAACAGTAACGGGTAGCGCATTTACGTTACTATTTCAAGTAACGGGGAACGTAGTTACGGTACTCATTGCTTCTTCTCCCCAAGTCTTAAAGGAATTACACTTCAATTTTGTCCGTATTTTTAGGCGTCAGGCCACGTGAATTTGAGCTGACTGCGTTTTTCTTTGCATTTTTTCTCGTGAGAATTTAGGTGAAATCGTAAAAAGAGGTAAAGTAATTATGTTCAGTTTCTGCATGAACATAATGTTTCTTGAAATATGATTTTATGCATACCTGTACCGTCAAAACAGTACGAGTTAAATCATAATTAAAAAAGTAACGCAAAAGTAACGGGCTTTACTTCTTATCGGTAACGGGTTCCTTTTATTTTGAGGTAACTCAGGTCGGTAACGGGTTCCTTTTACTTTGAGGTAACTCAGGTCGGTAACGTGTTTTTTTTTTTTGTTTGCAAGTAACAAATAACGTACTCGTTACTTTTTTTTCTTTTTTTTTTTTTTAATGCCTACAACACTGACTTTCTGTCGCCGATCTTCCGCCTGATAGCGCGGGCGCAGCGCGCCACCGACGAGCGCTTGGCCGGTGCTTTGTGCTCGAGCATCGTGGGAACAAAATCCCGGTGGTCCCGATCAGACGACGGTTTTCCTGCACATAAGCAAGCCTCAGGACGGAGATTAAAATTGAAGCCACACTTGTGTTCAAGAAAGTGCTTGCCGCATGAACGGTCGTCCGCGCGAGGCGACCATTCTTTTTGATCCACGAATATTATCTACCTTCTGCGCCTTTCAGAGTCAGCCGGGAACTTGTGGAAACTCATTTGCTCCTTTTGCTGTACCTTTCGGTGAAATTAACGGCTACACAGCTTTGTGGCATGCTGAAACGCTATGACGCCCATGCAAAACGTGCGCCCTTTTGCCCGCACCACCCGGCTCCAGCGCAATCGCAGCGCCGCCGCAGCTCCGTGACGTCAAGCCCGCGTGTCGGTCTATACACGTGCATTTTGACCCCCCCTCCCCCTCTCCGCACCCCCAGTAATGGACATCCCAGCCACCTCAGCACCCCCCCCCCCCCCCCCCCCCCCCCCCCCCCGAAAAAAAATGCCTGGCTACGCCACTGACTGAGATACGCCTCTTTCGAGGGTTCAGACTCCAGTTAGGTCGGAGATCAGATGTTCGCTTTGTCCTTTCGCTCTCCTGCCACCCCCCCCCCCTTTCTCCCACACACACAGACACACAATGTATGAGCTAAGCAAGCGCACTTTCGTAAACATACAAAGAAGCACTCGGAAACTCCCTCCAGGCAGCACTTTGTAATGCCTGAAGATAGTTGAAGGGATGAATTTGAAAATAATAATTTGACGGGGAGAGTTTCGAAAGGAAGACTTCGAATGCGTAAACTTTAAAAGGAAGACTTTGAAAGAGAGTACTTTGAAATGAAGACCTTGCAAGGTAGAATCTGAAAGGGGGCTTTGAAGGAAAAACTTCGATGGGAAGACTTTGAAGGGAAGACTTTGAAGGGAAGACTTCGAAGGGAAGACTTTGAAGGGAAGACTTTGAAGGGGAGACTTTGAAAGCGAGACACTGAAAGGGAGACTTTGAAAGGGAGACTTTGAAAGGAAGACTTTGAAAGGGAGACTTTAGAGGGGAGAGGAAAACCTACAAAGTACTAAATTGCAAAAGTATGCACATGTGAGCCTGCGGGTGTGTGCATCGCCAGAATAGAGGCAGTAGAGAAGTAGAGGGAGTAGGTGCATTGCTCAACTCCAGCAGCGTTCCCAACCTGCGTCTTTTTTTTGCTTTTTGTTGATATCAGCTTGTTTATGTGGGGAGAGGGAGAGCGCAGGGGAGGTCGAGCACTGGATACACGCTTCCTGTAGTCCGTTGACAGATGGTGTTCTCACAAGTTCAGCGGCAGCTGTGGCGTCCTGCGATTTTTTGTTTTTTCCCGCCCCCACAGGAAACACGGTCGACTTTCGGAGAATCGCATTCAAAACTTCCACTGAAGTTTTGAACGCACGTACGAACAATACCGAAGAATGAAATCCCCTGCTTAACTAACCAGTTATCATTAAGGTAAAGTCCCGAAGTTCGATAAACCTTATAATGACAGGACCGGCTAATACTATTTCTGAAAACAACAACCAATTCTTCACGGCCTTCCATGACGCTCGGACGGAAACTTACTAGTCAAGAGGATTCACGCCCGCCGAAGGTATGCACTTTAATTCAAAGTAGGTTTTCGGGCTGGATGACGTCAACGCGCCATCGTGATGGCCAATGTACGTCTGTCACCTTCTGACACCGGCAGAAAACGGTGGAGGACGAATGTGACGAAGGCTGCGTTCCGGTGTACGCGATGATTAGTTTCGAATGTCTCGCGCAACTTCTACAATTCTAAGTATAGTGGGGTCCTTCTTTTTCTTTTTTTCTTTGGTGTTTCGTTGTAACTTTTTGTCGGCTGCAGGTGTAGGCAAACGTGCGGTTCTACAGGAGGGAAGGGGGGGGGGGGGGGGGGGGGGGCACTGCGCGTGCGCAGGAACCACACCCCTGCCCGTTTCGATCTGATCAGCATCGAACCGGTGTACGGTCGTGTGTCATCTACTACGTGGTACACGTTGAAGACTCCAGGCTAGGAGTGGTGCTGCGCCACTGGCTAAATTTCTCACCTACAGCCGAGACACCAGACGCCCGTTGGGGCTGACTACCGACATCTAAACATACACGACACATTTTTTTCTTACGGGTGTAAAAAAGAAGTGCCGTTTATTTTATCGCTTATGTACCTCTTCGGCTTGGACCCCTCCAGGCTCTGCGGTGTCGTTACATAAAAATAAATAAATAAATCTACGCCCTACCCAACCATAGCCTTTTTTATGACCGCTGAGCGAAACTATTAACGCAGAAAACGTCTTCGATGCTTTTCAGATTGTAGCTCCGTTAGCCCTTTGACGAACACTAGCTTTTACCACCGAATGCCCGATTCGCATCGTGTGATTTTGCTCGTGAATTCTCGGCTGCGACGTCAAGCACTGCAACTTCCCCAGCTTTTTTTTTTTTTTTTTTTTTTTTTTGCACAAGCGATTTTGCAGTTGTGAAATTGCGAGTAAAATCTCACCATGCGACTCAGGCTTCAGGCATGCTCTCCGGATTCGCACATTTCACAGCACTTACGATTCTCATGACCGTATTTCAGAAAAACACTGACCATCACTTGTTCGCACTAACTACATTGCACTCTGTGCCAAGGAGCCTAGCGGATTTTTTGTGCGCTGGTCACACGGTGTTGTTTATAGACTTTATAGTTTGACGCAGTGTCATTGTTTTGGTTTGTTTCTGTCCTTATTTGTTCTTTTGAGGACAGGCGGAAAAATAATCTTCTTTCCGTCTATCAACGAGGGGTTAGACGTGGTTTTCTTAAGACTACGCGGTTAGTCACCACGGTACACGACTTCGGTTCAGTTCTTAACCAAGCGGGCCAAGTATATATAATATTTATCGCTTACTCGAAAGCCATTCATAAAATACTACATGATAAACTACCCTTGAAATTACAGGAAATCGTACCCAAATTGTAGGCAATAACGCAAGTTATACCCTCGCTTTTGAAAGTTACGTCGGGTCTGTGCCCCAGGGTTCTATGACAGGACCATTGTTATTCTTCATATACATCATTGACCTAGTTGACTTCTTAGGTCCAGACGGCTCGTTCGTTTATTTTCGGCATGCGTCCTCCTTTGAACCCTTTCTTCGACCGCTGTACAAAAATCTCTTAACAGTAAATTAAATCTTTCGGGCAAGTGGTGAGGTGAGCGTCAAATTATTATTAACTACGAAGAAACAGATCAAAAAGAGGACCCGACCATCAATGAGATGTCCGAGTAAAAATGCTTCGGTGTAACACTGACTACTAACCTTAAGAGGTTGGAGCATATTAAAATTATATCTTCAAGTGGCCGCCAAAATCTCGGATTGCTCAAAAAGAAGCTTTACGAGGTACCGAGTGAAGTAATAGACTTTTTTTATGTAACCATAATCCAAACTGGCCTAACAATCATCCGACCCGTCATGGAAGTGATAGCCGTTGCTATCATTTCCATATTGTGAAACACAAAACAGAACAAAAGCAATATATAGGCCAACTTGATACAAAACTTACAACTCAAGTTGCTTTTCAGGCGATTTAATAGACTCGATTCTCCATATCGGACACGTTACGTCTATCCAAGATGCATACTCTTAGTCTCCGACGAAAGACGCCCGGTTAATATTCCCGTGGTCTCTTTATTTCGTGGGCTGGCCATTGAACTTCAACGTTACCTTATCATGCTTGAAACTCGCTCGACTCGGCATCGCATTCACTCACCTTACCGCCCATCTTCGAACCAACTACCATACATCAATTCTTATTTCTCCAGGCCCATTGTTGAGGGAAATGAACAGCCAAACCTTTGAAACAGAAAGCGCCCCCCTGACTTATACTTCAAAATAACTTCAAGGTCACATTAGTATAATATTTCGTCATTGTTACTGCGAAATTTAAACGTTTGTGGTGTAAACCAAAAATTTTATTAATTCATTTTGTGCTACACTGTTCCCCCGAAACAAGCAGGATGTCTAGGGCTCCTCTGCACATAACCGCTGTTAAAAAATGGCGCTTCTGGCTTTCTACGTTGCTAGATTAATGTTTGTGTGCATTCTGTTCCACGCAGTAGTTTTTGTGAAAGATTTTGTTTTTGAAGTTACTGTTTTATTGCCTATGCAAAACCCCTCTTGCCTCAGGCCTTGTGGGGCTTGTAGTACCGTTAAATAAAATTGGTAAAGAACGCGCGTTTTCTGCTCGTAACGGTGGTTGTGTTCTTTTCATCTTTGAATTATTGTATGCTACGAGCATTTTAAAACGATACCGGAAAATGTGTATAACAATATAGTGTATCGCGTCTGTTTGTCTGGTATTTTGAGAGCTGCGAAATATAGTACAACATTTACCGGATGCTTTTCACTAGAAAATGGTCGCTGGGCTTGAACACAGATTTTGCACAGCAAACGTGCATGTCGTAAAAGATCGAAAACATCAGGCTTCGGGGCGTCAACGCCCTGTGCGATATTTAGTTTTTTTGTTTCTGTTCCCACTGACTGTATATAAAGGAATTTGCACTTCACTTACTTTATCCATCTTGAACCTCTTAAATGAGGAAAGGCTCGCTCTCTGCTCAGGAGGATCTACGTGGACAAATTTCAACCGAGGGATTCCCCTCACATAAGCGCTACATCCCAAGCAAAGTGAAGAGTAACAATCAAAATGCCGTTGGTATCACTTTGTAGCGGGCTCTTTGCAGCAAACTGATTACCACTATTTAGGCCGCGTGCAGTTTGTGGACACATCAAATAATAAAAATAAAAATTATTATTATTATTTCTTTATTCTTACATTTCGCATATATAGTTGGGTCATTCCTTATTATTTTTTTTTTGTACTGAATTACCTTAATTTTCTTGTTTTTTTTTCCTTTGGGGACACACAAACTGACGGGTGAATTTATTATGTGAAATCTTCTGTCATTTCATCTTGTGCATTTTTAGGGGCGAAGCTCGTTAGGGTCTAGCCTTGTCCGTCCGTCCGTCCGGCGTCCGTGCTCACATAAAAAGAAAAATGTTTGCGCAGTCGACAGGATTCGAACCTGTGCGGGGAGACCCCAATGGGTTTCTAGAGATATCTCCTTAAAGGGATGGTGAATCGAAATTTGGATTTCAAAAAAACAATGCGGGAGATGTAGGCGGGACGCTACAATCCCTAGAGCACTACTCATAAGGCGATATCTCAAATGGACGGCCGTATTATTGGAAAAAGAGGTCGAGATTGAACCACGCCGACGAGGCGCGTGACCGTCAAGATACATTGTTTCCTCCTCTCTTTGCTTCGCTCCCTCAAGGCGCTAAGCGGAGAAGACGCGAGGCCGTTCCCCCTCCTTCTCGGAGAAACATGACGTTAACATCTCTCCCAAATGCGCCTCCTATTTTGAAAAATACGGTCATCCGTTCGAGATATCGCTGTATGAGTGATGTTTTGGTGTTTATAGCATCCTGTTGCACGCTTTTGCCGCGTGTTTTGGGGAATCCAGATTTCGGTTCAGCACCCCTTTAACCCTCGGCCACGCTGCGGGACGAGTAGGGGGCTCTGAGATGTGGTAGTAACTCAAGAGGTGGGGTTTCTGTCATGGATGAAACGTTGCATGCAGCCGCTCAACGTCTATACAGAAGAGGGCGCTGCGGTCAAATGCGTATATAATCGTGTTAAACTTTGCATGCATTGGCTAAACGTTTATAGACGAGAGGGCGCTGCGGTCAAAGGCTCAAATGTGTATATAACCACGTTCCATACCACATATTCTCTTTCTGACATGGACCGTTGACTTAAGCGGTGGAGATGCGTTCCCACGGCTTCTAGCGGATCCAAGCTGATCCGCTAGAAGAACCACTGGCTCTGCATTTCACCGACCATAAAGCACTAATAATGAAGTCGAAACGCAACCCGGAACTCGGCAATACTTATGAGCAATAAAAAAATCAGCACCATCAGCACTACCTATGAACAATAAAATCAGTATCATCAGCACCACCAGAGCTTGGCCCCAATCAACATCATTCACCACGTAAAGATGCGGTCATTTCTTTTTTTTTGTAAACGCACCCGGAGTGAATTTGCCTGACTCAGCAAGAAATAATCGTGTCTTCAATTCGATACATCGTGTGTTTTTTTTGTTTTTTTTTCATTTTCTGGGTGATTTTGTGAGTGGATGAGTGTGCTAGTCAGTGTCCTTTTTTTATGACTCATCTTCAACCTACACACAAACTCGACTAAAACACCAACTCTGACTTCCCGCCTGTATTCTGATGAAACATTGAAGTGCGTGCGTGCGTGCTTGCGTGGGTTTTTTTTTTTTTTCGTGCTTATAATGGTGAGTTTTTGCGAATATCCGGTCGACCACATCAAATGCTGGATCTGATTACACAAGCTACAGCTACTTTGACCAAACCCGACACTCAAGTGTCCATACCACATATTTTAGCAAGTCTCGCTGGGAGAAAAAGGGCAAGCTTTGTATCTGCAGGCTTTGGAGCAGCAATATATAATGCAGATTTTTTTTTTTTTCAGAAATTTGAAAGTTAAACATTTCTCTCTGCTAGGAAGCTCGGCTAATGACGAGGCCGGAAAAACCTTTCCTAAAAATGGAGAGTGCCATACGACATAGGGCATGAAGTGAAGCGCCATGCTAGGTGTCACAACGCGCACTTCATTTTTTTCGGTGAAAACGTTTTTCCGACGATTCATCGCCGAGCTCTCTGAGCAGATCGCTGTGATTGGTGAGTACGATTGCTCTCCGGATAGGTAGAGGTACCTGGCATTTTTTTAGGGTGCAAGAACCATCTGAATTAAGTTATACCATTTTTCTCCCCGGAAGCAACCACTAGAGCTGACTGACATTGTTTCTAAAGGTTGATTTTTGGGGGTTTGAATTTAGTGTTCAGTGCGGTAAATGTCTGGCTCGCTATACTCATCAAATGAGTATACAAATAAAGGTATCTCAACGTTCTTCTCATTCACTCCAGTCGAAATTCCGCTACGACATCAGCCTCACACTAGAATTGTTAACACATTTTTGTTTGTTCTGTATTCGTGGAAATGGAAGACAAAATACCGCTCAGTAGCGTTCTTTTTTTTTACTGTACCGAAGATACATATATATACACGAGTAAGTTTCACAACCCCGGCTGGGCCTCTGAACATGGCGTTCCGCGTAATCAGTCAGCTTCCATTTTTAGATTATTTTCACGACCCTATCATTCACTAGCCTTCTTTGTGCATCTTAGTCGCTTGCTCTCCACGTGCAACGCGGTGAAGCAGGCGCGCAGTGGCTTCTTGGAGCGCGTTCACGTCTGTGCTGTATGTAGCGAGGAAGAAGGAGGGGGGGGGGGGGGGGCGCGTAAATGTCATCGACGGCTGACGACACGGGCCAATAGCTACTGCTCCAAAGCCTGCAGATACAAAGCTTTCCCTTTTTCTCCCAGCGAGACTTGCTAAAACTAGTGTGCGCAGAATGTCCAACTCAATTACGACGAGGCTCTAAATTAGTGGTGCAAATCGTTGACGAAGGAGGAAAAAAAAGCAGAAACGTCCAGTTTGGACGATATGAAAATATAACCATTTTTAGTATCTTGCGTTTTTTTTATTGAGCCATTAAATTATTTTGTAATCGAACAATACATTTTGTGCATCATTGCACACAAAAATGTTGCAGACAATAATATAGCTTGTGCGAAGGCGTGCTGCACAAAACAAAAAGTGTGCATGCGGACTGTCCTGCAATTTCCTAAACTTTACGCTCCTTACTCATTTTATTATGAGGATCTCGCCGTTAATCTCGCATACATGCAGAACTTTCCGAGCTCTGAATTTTGCAGTTGTGCACTTTTTTGTAATGCGACTATGGTTTTTTTGTATACATTTCGATGTAGCACAGCCAGCGCAGACTGACAGCTTAAAGACTATGCGCACGATCCTCATACATGTCTTCCATACTCTATTTGCAGTAACCGCCGAGGTTCACGACAACTCCGACAGCTTCGTCAGGGCCAAGACTGAAGAAAGCCAGAAGTCCGTCAGCAGCAGCTCCAATTCGAGCACGAGCACGGACGAAGGTATCTGCCAGGACGACGCCATCCTCGAGGACGACGAGAAAAGAGACTCAGACACAGTCTCGACGCCGCAGAGCAGCCGCAAGGCACCCTCCTCGGTCGACGCCGCATCGTCTGCATCGTCCACGACCGCTTGCAGCCCGGAGGACGACGAGATGGACACCGCAGCAGGAAGAACCACCATCTTCCACAGCTCTCAGTTGAACTGCAAGTCACCAACACTCGTCAAGAGTCCAAATCAGAATCAGACGGTGCTCAAGACAGTCGCAAAGACCCCAACACCCAAGGCATCGCCACCGATGGAGCCCAAGGTCCCTTCGCAAGCCATCCTGCGACCGACGCCTTGCTCGGCGATACTCAGAGAGGCCCAACCGCTCCCGCTTCGGGGTAAATCTTCGTCTTTGGCAGACTTGCTTGGGGAAACTGTCAAAGAGCAGCAGTCTCCTCAGCCATCCACGAACCAACAGCAGCCCGCGGCAAAGAAGTCAGTCGAAAACGGGCTCAAGAAGGCCTCCTCAACGCTATCTCTCCTCTCCTCAGCACTTCAAGTTCCACCACCACCACCGCCTGCTGCCGATAACACCTCTTGCGCCGACGTCAGTGGCAGTGACTCGGACTATGAGACCATATGCACGGTATCCACTTACAAGGAGGACAAAGCAGTTAAGGCATTAAGGCCTCCGCTCGCGCTTCCAGTCGAAGCATCGTCCAAGAACACCTACGAAGACGTGATCGATTCCGCGGTTCCGCCTCCCCCAAGCTGTGATCCGTCGCCACCTCCACCTCCGCCTCCACCTCCGAGAAACCAAGACGTCAAGCCCAGCTGTGAAAACACGCTGAAGAGGTCGACGGCAAGCCTCAGTGGAGACTGCCGCTCAGAAACGTCTTCCAACGCAGACACTGAAGACTCGGGGTCTTCGAGCGTCCACAGCGAGGAGAGGACGCTGCCACGTCTCTTCGAGAGGCCATTGTCCTTCATACCGCCTCAGTTTATGCAGCCACCAGATTCGGATACGAATCTGAAACCCTCGGAATATCTCAAGACCGTGTCCAACCGCCCAAAATCTGTTCTGGTCCCAAAGGAGCTCAAGGTCGACTCGATGCCAAGGAAGCTTGGTAAGGTCCTGGACAACCTGCCGTTGCCTACACCCCCGCAGATTTCAATTGTTTCGTCACCGGTAGCGGCTTGTCCGACAACAAATGGGACAAATGGAACAAGCGGGACGACCAACGGAACGTCAAACGGACAGGCCAACGGGACAGTTAATGGAGGAACAAACGGCACGGCAGGCGCTATCACAAATGGATCGATTGGATCAAGTACGGCGAACGGTTTAAGCGGTTTAAATGGATCAAGCACACTAAATGGTACGACGAATGGACAAAATGGAACAAACGGTAACTGCGACGAATCGCCGACGGCGTCTTTGTGTGAGGAGAAAGTGCGCAGCAACTCAACCAGTCACACGGATGGCGACGTCAGCAGTTCGAGCTCGGTGAAGAGTATGCCTAGCACCCCGTGCTCACCGCAGCCAAATGGTGGCGTGTTCTCGATAACCAAGGAGCAGCTTCAAAATGTACAGCTCAAGAGGACGGACAAGCCAAGCACAATAGGTGAGCATAAAGAGAGCATGCGGGCGTGTAGGACAACGGAAAATAAGAAAGGAAATCAAAAACAAATTTTTAATTCCTGCGAGCGGGCAAAAGAAAAAGTAGAATGGGACAGTAATAAAAATTGTTAATCTAAAAAATATCAATAGTCAATCGTTAGTCTCTTTTACTTTCCAAAGAACCCTAGCGAATGACAAGCTGCTGAAACATTTTTCGCGGGAGAAAATGCTCCTGACATCACTAAGATTAGCGTCTCGTTACTGTGCACAAAATTCATCATAGGGCGCCTTTTTTTTCTTGCGAGAACCATGAATGTTTTACTATTTTATTATTTGTTTAACTCCTGCTGCCGATGGCAATATCATCAAGTGCTTTACCACAAAAAGGCGCCCAAGTCCCTTTTATATATCATTCCAATAACCGCCCTTAGAACGCTGCTATCTTCGTCAACTTGGCTGTGGAACACGCTCTGAGCACGCGCAGTAGCTGTCTTCTGTAAAATATCTGACGTCGCGCGTGCGTCCTGAGCCCAGTGACTAAACATACTTGGCCCGAATGATAAGCGGTGGAAAGACGTAAAACGTGTAAGTTTCATCAGTGAAAAACGAATACAAATACGGTTTGCAGAACGCTGTGTGCTGCTCCAGAAGAATGGTGGTGCGCTGTTAGAGCAGAAGAGCACCATCATCGAAGAACTCAAGCAGTCCATGGACGGACAAGGAGTCCACGGCGTGCGAAAGATGAAAGAAGAAAGGTTGCGAATGGAAGAAGAGAAGGTGGGTGCATTACGCCACGTTAAAGCCTCTGTAAACGGAAGTGTAACGTGTGACCTGCTTTCCTAGCCTCTCTCTCTTTCTGACTGCCCAACGCCATTTTTTTAGCGAATTTGCCGGTCAATGATTACACGTGCGCTTTAGCGACGCCGTGATTGGCCGGCGCACTTCCCTGTCCTTCTCCCAGCATCTTTTTCCCTGGCTCTACGACGCCATTATTGAGCGAAAGCGCCTGCGAGGAGGAACATTTGAAACAATGAACCGCGTTACTTTCTGATATGTACAAGGGCTTTCGTCATCTAGCCTTGCCACTCAACGTATAGCACACGAGCAGTGGAAAGAGCAGTCTGTGGTTTTGTAGGTGGCCCCAATAAAGAGACCGTCGTTGGCTCGCATATACTCCATGTCACAGGTTGTGCGAAGCCCCATCAAAGGTACCGGCACAAAAGCATAGCTCTGTATACACAAGAAAATTCATTTCTGAAACAAGCCGCTTGCTCTCGTTTTCTAAAACAATAGAAAAACCCCTTCAGGTGAAGTGTAAACATGGGATATGTAAGCATACGCTACGTTTTGCTTAACAATACAATACTAATGTATACTGTTATATGAAACTTGTTCGAGCTTAATAATGTTGATTAAGTACATACTTCAGATAATAGTACTTGCTAATAAGTTTAAAAAATGTATACACTGCGTATCACAGTTTCGGCTTGCCTTTCGCATTGTCGGTTTGAGATTATGTAGCTTTATAATAGGCGGCACCAAAATATTTGAGCCCCCTATTCTAAAACTCTATACTGATTTGTTCGCTTGGGGGGAGGTTCAGCATTGCTCATGAATGACGCCAAGGCGTTATGTATCTAAGGCGCCTGGGCGGTGGTCACGCGGAACTCTTCAACAATCCTGAAAAATAACATACTTTCGGTCCTTGTTTAGTTGTCCTGATCTCTAGCCCCGGCTTTTTTGTTTCCTCGATGCGCAGGAGAAGAAAAAAGCTGAGGAGTTGCTGCAGCAGATCTCGGCCAAGAACTTCGTGGACACGATACCCGAGAAGGACGTGAACGGCTGCGTTATTCCCGCCTGGAAGCGTCAGATGCTCGCCAAGAAGGCCGCCGAGAAGGCGAGGAAGGAGGCCGAGGAAGTTCTCCAGGTACAAAAAAACAAAACCTTGACGGGAAAAAAAAAACTTGTTGGATTTTCACCGGCTCCGGCACGTTACGGGGCCGATCTCCATCTACACGAATCACCTCAGTTTGAAAATGAAGTAAACTTTTAAAGACAAATAATCTCGCGTATAGTATTTGTAAACAGCTATGGGTCACGTATCTCAGCAACAGTGGTACCATACAGCAACAATTGTGTCTTTTGCGTTTGGATGGTGGACATCACGAGAAATGCTTTAAATAGGCATCCGAACAGAACCTAGCTGGTACCATTTTGCTCACTTACGCATTATGAGTCCAACAGCGAACTCGCTCTACATTCGTGACTTAGATTACCATCATTTCGATGGGGGCCACTTTGCCTCCCTTTAAACCATACAAGTTACTAATGTTAATGTGTTTGCACACTATTCTAGTTCAGCAGAGCCGGGCTTGTTGGCCCTGCGGAAGGACGACCTTCAAACGTCAGTCTTTTTTGTCCAGTTGACAAAGTAGAGTATTGATGGCATGATTTAAAAGTACTCTCAATTGATGAAACACAAATCTTTCAAATAATATGTAAGTTCAATTTCGACGCACAGTCGCATTTGCTGAGTATGACAAGTCACTATAGCTACTGTAAAATACCCACTTTAAAAGCGGTGGCCAACGAAAGGGATATTTCTGCGGAGCTGATGGGTGTACGTGGATATTGGTAAATTCGGCTGTCATTTTGTATCAATTTTTCGGAAGGCCTGCAGAAGTGGGAAATAAATACAAGTGTGTGTAGAGGGAGCACCTTACAAGCACAATATGGCTGCGGCAATTTTTAACAAGTAGCTACGTTCAAGGTAACCTGGGTTGGACTCGGGAACGTTTAAACCCTGGCGTCTTCCCCGCAGCGCGAAGCCGAGGCGAAGAAGTGGACGTCTGTGCCGGTCTGGAAGCGACAGCTGCTCATGAAGAACGGCGACTCTACTTTACCCGGGCACAAGTAAACACACCTGCCTCGACTTAGTCACGCCCGCCATTTGACCGGTGGGGGGCATCGTTCAGAGTAAAGGCCGGTTCACACAGGAGCGTTTGCTTACGTTTTCTTGCGTTATAAGTCAAAGGAATACCGATGCCTCGAATGTCGCGTGCAAGGCTACTCCTTAAACTGCTTGCCACGTTTCATACGAAGCAGACATGTTCCGGTGATTCGCAACGTAAGCAGACGTAAGAAGACGTAAGCTTCCGTACCATAATGCAATATAAGCAAACGATGCTGTGTGAACCGGTCTGATGCTGCATTCACACTGGCGTTCGAATTGCAACGGTGAAGCGGATCCGCTCGTTTTCGTCATCAAATGCGCGTGAAACTGCACTGATTCTTTAAGCAACCGCGTTCGCAACCGCTTCGCAATTGCGGTTTAAACGCCAGTGTGTATGCGGCACTATGGTGCGTTTACATTTGAGGATCCGCGCCGACGCAGCGAGCGGATTTTGGAGCCGAATGGCAAAATGGACTCGTCACTAACAGAAAAGCTGGGTATGGGTCCCGCGCCGGTTCAGATTTTCCACCAGCGACGAGCGAATTTCTCCACCCGGCTCCAAAATTCTTTCACCACCGGCGCGGATCCGTTCGCAAATTCGCATGTGTAAACCAATAACTGGCCGCGAGTGACGCTATGCTTTGTCTAGGACAATTAGGCTACAAGCGTAAGCACTTTGCCGCTTGTTTGCGCTTCTACTACAAAAACGATCGAACTAAGAGCACTAGTCAAGCTCCCCGCTCGGGTTTTTAGCTTTCGCGGTTTGTCTATGAAAAGGTGCGCCGTCATCACCAAAGGCTAAGAGAGCTGAGACAATCGAGCTATCTCTCGTTCTTGTACGTGTAATAGTTTTGATCATACCGGCAGCGCACAAGGTTTTGAATAGGGTAGTGTTCTTCGAGTCACAATGCACAAGCACAGATGCAGTTCATTGACAGCACGTGTCAATTATAGGAAGAATAAAAAAAGGAGCACGTGAAAAGCAAAGGTAGTAGAAACATGTTTTGCGCAGAGGAAGAGGCGTCTGATCACGAATGTAGTAGTAAATGAAATAAATAAAATTAAACCAATCTTTATATTAGGTATCTAGACTCATTTGCGTAGAGGAAGCTGAACGATGACTATAGTCGTTATTTGCAAATTATTCTTTTTAGTGTTTTTTTATGGTAACAAAAGCATCACGAAGACAAACGTAATATACGCGGATTCTTAGATAGTCATGAAATTCGAAAAGAGGTAGGTTTTATAAATAAGTTTTGTTAACATATTCCCGTTCCTTTGCGTGTTGCATATTTGCGAATATTGCGAGCTTGTAATGTTGGCAAGTTTTACTTCGTCTTTCCGTGGTTCATTGTACAAACACACCGCAGTTTCTTTCTCCCAAGCCTTGAACTATGAGCCAAGAGCACAATCATTGCCATTGACTCTGTGTAGGTCGAACCCTATCTACTCGCCCAACCGAACCCAACCTCTGAGGCACCCGTATGCGCAGAACCATCGCACCATCGAAGCACTAGCTCGTCCTGGCTTATATTCACTGCTGTTATTTCGTCGAACTAAACGCCGCAGCAATCACTAGCTAAGTTATCTGTGTTGTTTACTTTAGAAAATTTTTTGAGTGCGCGAGAAAACGCAAGAGCTCTCACTTTTAACACATTATCTATAGGTAATGGCAAATGGATATGGGCATTTAAAACAGTATACTATTCAGATGTATATCTTTGACAAATTACACTGCACTCAATGAAGGCCCTGATTTGTGAGGACTATTAAGGTAACGCTACAATAATGTACAATGGCCTGTATAATAATATGTGACCGGCCGTCGACGATATATCGGATTGGGGCAGAGAAATGACGACGTTCAAGCGTTCCTTTCAAATTGTTTTTGCGCTCTTCCCTAATACGACATCACGGTAAATTTGCCGTTCACCACACTGCAGGACGCTCGGCAACAAGCCACTGACTGCGTCGCTGAGCTGTCCGGCGACGCCAACCCAAACGCTACCTCAGCCGGTGATGTCTTCCCAGCCGGCGACGCCTTCGCCCTCCGAAGGTCCCAGCGAAGCCGTGCCCGCCTCGCAGGACAGATCCCTGGTCATCGAAGAAGACGACAAGCCCCCGAACCCCTTCCTGCAGCAGGGTCTACGCAAAGTGAACGTGCGCCTTCACTGAAGCCAGCGTGGCCTGCCGCAGAAGAAGGGATTCGATGCCCTAAGGAAGACTTTACCTCACAGCCGTACACGAGTGTCCTAGAGCTCGTAGAGGCTCCGAAGAGCCACTCTAGATGCTTCCAGAAGCCTGCAGAACACCGTATCTTCGCTGTGTGAGAGTGGCCTCTTGTTCAGATGAGAGACTCGTGTGTTGCCGAGACGCTATAGGATACGCAATTAGACCGACCCCGCCAGAACTCGTCCCACACCTCCGGTACTGTCGTCTGCCAGATGGACTAAAGAGCGACGTCGTACCTGGAAAGCTCGTCACGTGGGCGGTCTTCTTTCTTTTTTGTGTGTGTGTGTGTTTTTGTCACTTGTGAAACTGCTTATGAGGCTTGCAATCGCCGTCTGCTACTCTAAAGAACGAAACCTTCTTAGAAGACACGAGAGGATTCAGCTCCAGGTGTACTTTGCTAAAGAGTCAGCTGGTCTTTGACGTCTTGTAGACTGTGGCGCGAGGTACGCGGACCCTTGACAGGCGCGGACACCTGGAGCTTAATTCTATGCCGAGCGAGGGAGATTCGAATTGTCGCACGCTTCTATCGATGCCCCGGTAAGAAGGTGCTGCCGATGATGCGGCAGCTGAGGCGCTGTCTCGCTATACCGATGTAAAAAGGAATAGTACATTTTTGTATAAAAGTGGCGGAGCAAATAGAGCCGCCCTTGAAATTAGTATTATTTTTTTTCCGCGAGCGATGACACACCACGTGCATCCTGTTTTGTAAATAGATCAGAACTATACTAATAGCGCTACTGCTTTTAATACGTGCGAAACGGAAAGTATGTTGACTCGAGAATGTCTGTGCTACCCGGAGCGTGTAACACTACTAAAATACCGCGCAAACCTTAACGGCGAAAGAATTATTTTATCAATTATTTTTTTAGGATGACTGAGGCTGCGTTACTCCAGAGCTGTGCGCGCCACGATATGTTTTAAATACGGCATTTGTTTATGGGCTTCAACTCCGACTGGTACAGGACTAAGATGCATATATGTCACAGTTCCGGTGAGAGCAGTGAAGTTGTCAGAATCTAAATATTTTTTGTCGTTGTCGCGCATGTGTTTTTGTATGAATGGCAGTATGGTTGGATCAATGATAGTGTGTGTGTTTTTCGGCGATGCTTTTATTCGCGAGAAATTATATCAAACGTTTCGTTATAGCTGTTAGCCCTTGTCGAATCACAAACCTATAGTACGTTTGTGCGGTGAAACCCTAAATGGCTAAGACAGGAAGGGAGCGTTGTCGTACGAGAACTTGGGGACGTTTTTTCGAGTGTGCAATGGGCGAGAGCACTTAAGAAACTGATGCTGCCACTAAGCAAGAACACACACTCAAAGGTAGGACTGTAAAATGGAAACATTAAATGAGCTCTTGTCCTTTCCTTGCAGTGACAATTAAGGGCAGACATGCTCGGTCTTGTAATGGCTCCCACCAGAAGGTACTGTTCTCGCCTGCAAGGTGCTGCGTAGCAGTGTGTCAGGAAGAGTACTGCAAGTGGCTGCCGAGAAAGCGTACCGGGGAGCTATGCCAAGAGACCGTGCTTAAGAGTCGCTGACGTCATTACCTGCAGTGGTAATGTTCCTACGACACGTTCAGTCCGATTGCACTGCTGCCGCGTACTGTGAAGCGCCTTATTTTCACCGTCGCGATGACGGTCGAGATACACGGAACAGCGTCATGCTCTGGAGAGAAGAACGACTCGCGATCCTAGGATATGCGAAAGGAGGACTCTGGTCAATGGTTGCCTGCTTTATGAACTTGCCGAGGATGGTAGACACCCGACGCATGTCTTTAGGTGATGCACACTGCTCCAAAGTTCGTTTCATGGGTGTTCAGTTCCCACGCAGGTACACTCAGTTTTGCGAATGGTTCTGGTTATCTGGGGGGTCGGCAGCTCATGCGTAGAAAGCGAGCACACGCTCTAGAACTCCGGCTTTCTTCAACTGAGCAAATCTCGTCGCGGCAGTCAACAATCAGTCTCAAATAGTCGGAAGACGAGCGACTGTTGCGTTTATTTTTCTGGTTTCCTATCGCTTCCGTCTGCCCTTCTGTTTCTGTGCGCATTTATGTTGTCTGAAAGCGTGTGTATATGTATTTCTTTCAAATCGAAATAAAGTGAGTGGCGCAAGTGAACCACCGAGCATCATTATTCACGTGTGTAGCCGCCTCGGTAGTTGTGACGGAACCGTATATGGTCTACGGGACCCAAGTTGGCAGCGTCCATCCAGACCGACAGGTGTACCGTCGTTATGTGTAACTTTTCACTTTCAAATAGCTTTTTTTGGCTACTTCTTGGCATACTAAAAGGTAACGGCACTTTGTTAACCTTTCTTAAGAACATGTACTACAGCTTCAAGCTTGCCTTCAGCCCAACGTATCACGAGCAATGGTTTTGTTGCGTCACAATTCAAATGGAAAAGCCGGAAGGAGTATGCTTGAAATGTCACAGTACTGGTCACAAGACTTGACCGTCGCGCTGCTGTGGTGAAGAGCGGAACTAAAGGTACGTGGTGCATAGACTCCCAGATTCCCGCCAAGCAAAGCCGGCAATCTCAGAGGCCACATGCCTAGTGTACACGCCTCCGTATACCTCAGCGGAACTGCGCTTTATTTTCGTAGTTTAGAAAACGGTGATGACCTCTGAAGGTGCTAATCCTACGAGCTAGCACGTGTGGTGGAGGCAGGTTTGAACTAGAGTCACTGAATCTTTAAAACGCGGCCGGACAAGAGTGAAAAGGCGCGCGTTCTTACGGACATCATGGGTTACAGTTTCTCCCAGGCACCGCAGCTCGGTAGAGTCGCTGTTACCTCACTCCTTCTACAGCGCTATAAGTTATAACTAGTATTCTGTGTTTTCGGAGTAAATTTTTCGTCAAATTCGGAGGGTGTTTTTCTGCGTTTATTTTTCGCCAAAAATTCGGAGTTCATTTTTGTATGGCTCCAAATTTACCGAAATTCGAAGTTTAATTCCGCAGTGTTTTCTGTTAGAAACAAATCAATAAATAATATCCAGGTGTAAACTAAAAAAATGAAACCCGTTGTATCATTTAATATTTTTTCATCTGGATTTGGCGTTGATGCCATTGCCATTGGGAATACTAATCTTTTTTCACGGCAAAGTTGCACACAAGTGTTGCTTTGATAAACGTCGATACCTTAACATTAATAAACTCCTGGAGGCAATTGCTGGGCGTACTCATCCCAACCTTTTCCAAAGGATGTAATAGAGAATTTCAACTGCCCCTCTTCCCCAATTTATGCAATCTCTATTGTTTATAGCTTTCCCTATTGCAAAAACACCTCTTCTTCCCCTAGAGCACAAATAGTATGGCTCAAACTAGAAACCAAAACAGTGATTTTTGTCATGACCCCAAAGTACAATGACATGTCCTGAATAAAGAAACCTTGACGAGATAAGCAGTAAGACCCCTCTTGACAATGGTTCGAGATTTGAAAGATGACTGTGGTGGTAACATTTACCCAGAACCATTGACCCTGTGCGCTGATCAAACTTAATTGTAAAATACCGAAAAATACCGGCGGGTAAAAACAGAGCCCTAGTTATAACTTGTTCTGGGAAGAGATCCATAGCTCACCGTCTGGGCCTCTTCGCTCAGTGGTTGAACTCGAGCAATTTCCAGACTTGTTAAGGCCTGCAGGCCACGAGGAACCTGCCTGCAGGAACGTAGGCGAATAACTCTTCCCCTTCTCAAAATATTTTCCATAAAGAAGGGTTCATTCCTGGTAAGTCAAACATATCTTAATCGGCGCACTACAGTCACTTAAGATGAGTACATTGCCACACACTATCAAGCGCTGTCGGAGCAGACGTCCAGGGTGGTTTAGGCAGTTCTGGGAAGGGTGGCGTGGTCGCACCCTCACAAGGCTAAAAGGAAAAAAAATCAATGCTCCTAAGCAAGAGCAAAGGCCACAAGGAAAGCCGCTCTCTAGCCCAGCGGTGTTCAAACAAGTCATATCACGTCAAAACACTACTCGCGTTCCACATCAATAGCGTGGATGCCTAACATTAAACTTCGTTTCCCTGTCAAACGATGCGTGTATGTCCTAGTCCCGCTAGAGCAACAAACAGAAACAACCGACACCAACAGACCTCAAACACGTACCGCATGCTGCACGCCAAGGTATATTTGGCAGGCTTGCAATCTTATGTGCTTACTGCCCGAGCACCGAGTGATTTGCAAGCCTGCCAAACCATCACCGGAGTGGATGCGCGCGCGACGCTTTCAGTTTCGCACCACGCCAATGGCACCACGACAGAACAGCACACGACAAAACAGCACGCGACAAAACAGCACGGTCAAAACAGCACGGTCAAAAGAGCACAGCGTCAAAACAGCACGACGACAAAACATCCCGTGTCAAAATAGCACGCGACAAAACAGCACAGCGTCAAAATAGCACGGCGACAAAACAGCACACGTCAAAACAGCACGCGTTAAAATAGCCCGCGACAAAACAGAACGCGTTAAAATAGCACGCGGCAGAAGAGCACAGCGACAAAACAGCACAGCGTCAAAAGGGCAGCGACAGAAGAGAACGGCGTCAAAAGGGCAGTGACAGAAGAGAACGGCGTCAAAACAAGGTCGCAACAAAACAGCACAGCGTCAAAACAGGGCAGGTTTGGTGTTTTCGGCTTTTATTATTTTGAAATTCGGCGTACTTTTTTTAAGTTGTCGGTTTATTGCGGTGAATATTTGTAGACTCATAAACTTCTCAATTCTTTTCGGTTTATAGTCGAAAACCAGTATACTGAAGAAACTGCAATATTGAAAAGCGTTTGTTTAAAGTATATAGTGAGTAAACCAGGTACTGGTTTTCTTAGTTGTTACTGTCTGTGGAAGCCAACGCGACCTTTTCTGCAAGACGCACTGGGGCCGTATCATGATCGGACATTATCGTCGTGTGCTCGTATTTGTACACAGGACAAACATGAGCTTCACTGTCACTTCGGTCGGAGAGCCAAATATTAAAATCCAGAAATTTGCAAGCATTGTACTTAGTGCGTTTTTCCTCCATTTTCACGACTGCGAGAGATGCTAAATTCGCGCCGATCATAGAAACGACAATAAAACAATCTTATTTAAGCCCTCCTCTAGTAGAGGGAAGCTAAAGGGGTTAAAAATGTGCGGCATATACGGACGCCCTTGATTTTTTTTTTTTTTTTTAGTTCACGTTTTAATTCTTTACTTTGAACAAACAATTCGACACACAAATCCCTATCAGGCGAAAAACCCAGATTTTGTCCTGAAGACACCTGCGGCCCCTAAGCTTTTGTTGAAAGTAGAACTGATCTCGGAGACAAGCTAGAAACTGCGAAAGGAAGTAGTAATACGGATCAGTAATGAGTCACAACCCCCCCCCCCCCCAACCCACCCCTCTAAACGCCCTCAAAATACTGACCCTTTTCAGTTAATACTGACCTTTTTTTTTTTTTTTTTTTTTTTGCTGACTATCAATGACTACAGAAATATCCGACATACCTACAAACAACAGCTTCGCTTTTAAAAGAGGTTCGACAATTGCAAATAATTGTTTAAAGCTTTCCGCCTGTCAGCTTACGGGAATGCTTTACGCTGGATGCCGATAGCTAACTGCCTGTTGTGCAATATATTCTGACAAATTTTGGTTTACTACCAACTTCCCTGCCTTCCAAACTGTGGGTTCGTCAGATCCAGTGGGGGCTCGCGAAGCAACTGCTGCCATCAGTATTTTTTTATGGACACCACTTTAGCTAGTTTCAGCATACATTTTATTATGTGGACTGCTACTAGTACTTATCTTTGAAACTGACAATTCTAGGCTCGTGAAAAGCGCAAGCCGGGGTCGTGACGCGATCTTTTATATTTTTGGGGGGTTTCGGGGTTGGGGAATTTGGTAAGCACTAAAATAAACAATTAATTTCTTTATGTTTTAGCGACAAAAAATAAAAGGGTCAAGGAGGTTCATAATGATTCCTGCAGAGAGAGGTAAAGAGCGCGCTCGAAGTTGCTACATGCGTGCTGTTTTATCGCAGAGCTGTTTTGATGCCGTGCTGTTTTAGCACGTGCTCTTCTGTCGCTGTGCCGTTCTGACGCTGTGCTGTTTTGTCGTGTGCTATTTTGACGGGTGCTGTTTTGTCGCTATGCTGTTTTTACGCTGTGCTGTTTTGACGCGTGCTGTTCTGTCGCGTGTTGTTTTGTCGTGTGCTGTTCTGTCGCGTTCCCCTCGCCAATAGCCTATTCCAAAAATATATGGCGCTCCAACGTATGCTTGGTGGATTATGACGATCCGATGTAAGGTAAGTGAAAGGTCACAATGATTTCAGGGTTAAAAGCGCTAGAAAACGAGGACCAGTAAAAGAAGACACACGCACAGTAGTGGAGAGAAAGCAACCCCCCCCCCTCTCTTTTATACCCCCCCCCCCCTTTCAAATCAGGTGAAAGGGGAAGGTTACTAGACACAGTTCTGAAAAACCGCCTTCCTCAAGTACGTGAGAACGGAATTCAGGACCACTTTGCTGTGGTGTGGAGGTCGCGTAGGCTGAGTCAAGGTGCGCTCACTCGTAGGATTTTCTGTCGTTGGGCAGCTGGGCCCACGCGGCGTCCCGGTGCTCTTGTAATGTCGTGCATTCCCAAAGAGGGTTTCGGAGGTTAGTAGTTGGAACCTCAACTCCTTCTGGGGTACACCGAGTGCAGTTATACTTTTCGGCTTTCTTCTCGAAGAGTACATGCTTGTTTGGGCGTGTTGCGCCTCCAGTACGCATCCTTCGGACTCGAACGGCCGCCCATCGGATGACGGTTTGTTTTTTGTGATTTTAAAATGAAAAAAAGGCAGAAGAAAACAAGACAAAGCACGTAATTACCTTTTTTTTTCTCGTTTATTCGTAAGCTTGTTTGTTGTTGTTCTTGTTTTCTGCGTTCTGAATTAAAAATAATAGAAGAGTTGATCGTGCCGCTTCCAGGATACAAGAAACGTCTAAGGTGGCCTTTCTGTAGATCAAAGCAGCCCCACAATTCCCCTCCCCGCGCAAGGCAACGTGGGATAGCCATAAGATCTCCTGGAATTTTCCGAAAGAGTCTACAGGCCAACTCGCTGTTTACAAACAAGCCTTCGTTTACCGACACCTAGAGCTACTAAATAAGCTGCGCTTAAGAGCAACGACACTTACCCATCTTGGCGCTTAACATTGTGGTTGCCAATTATCTGAAGCTTTATCGGAAGCTTTATCTCAAATCACAGGGAAAGCTTTTCCGCCCTTTACAAATGTTTAACCAGTTAAACTAACATCTAACCTAACACCGAATCCAGCTTAACAACAGTTAACCTAACATCGAATCTAATGCTGAGGAAGTCGCACTTTTGAATCATGACGATCGGTAGTTGCGTCTGCTCTGTACTGCACTAAAATGGCGGCGCCCACAGCAATATCGGGGACCAGAGTGTTGATCTTCTAAGCGCAGCTCATTTAGTGGCTCTACCCACACCGGGTGGGGGCACTGTGCGTGCACAGAAACCAAATTCGCGCAGGGGAAGCGTGTGTTCACATGATAAGCGTGACATGATAAGCGTGTGTTGGCAATAACTTTCTTTTTTTTTCTTTTTAGCAATATTTCAAATTTTTGAAGGAGTCCAAGCAGGATGGGTACATCAACAAAGTACAATGCTTGAGTAAATGTCTTCACATGAGTAAGGAACAGCACACACTTTTATACATCTGTACAAACACGCTGAAGAAGAAAAAAAAGGAAGAAATGCATAAAAAAATAAATGGATCCGTATGAGTAAGAAAAAGCATAGTTGTTATACAATTGTAAAACACAAAAAAGCAAGCAAGCAAGCACTGGTATCACATGTACGCAAAACCAAAGCAATACAGTTATCACATAAGTCACGCACTCAAAGGGGACACGAGGCTAGAATCTGTTTTTATTACTTAAAAATACACGTCAGGAAATACTGTCACTTTCAAATCCTGTAGGGGGTAAACCATACCGATCATTAATTGTACTGGGGAATAAATAACACTTATATTGCCGCCCGCAGGGTTGAGAAAGCAACACTCGGCTACGGACTTCTATCAGATTCGCGTCTGTTCTTGCTCCGGACGTAACTTTTATCATTTCTTCTTGCTTTCTTGTTCTCGAAGTGACTGTTCATTCTCGCACCGAGCGTGCGACGCTCGGTTGTTCTTTTCTTCTAGTCTTCTTCGTTCTGCAGTGTTTTACCTACATTATGTTAATTAAGCCTACACCGACTAGCCCAGCTTTCAAATTTGGTTCCCTTTCCTCGTTAGATATAGGACAAGTTTC
This sequence comes from Ixodes scapularis, assembly GCF_016920785.2. Taxonomy (NCBI): domain Eukaryota; kingdom Metazoa; phylum Arthropoda; class Arachnida; order Ixodida; family Ixodidae; genus Ixodes; species Ixodes scapularis. Next base: position 103,494,290 of record NW_024609846.1, read on the forward strand.
GCTTGTTACGAATAACGCTTTGAAAATACAAGTTAAATAGGTTAGCTATTTCTTCATTATTTGTGTTGACGGCATCATTACGAACAATCTGCGTAATGCCCTTTTTATTTTGAGATAGATACCGCCAAAATTTCGGGCGGCAATCTTTCATAAATCTTGACAGGGTGCTAGGAAAATCATGGCACCTGGCCTCTGCCAGTTTTTGTTCCAAACAAGCAACAAAGCTGCAAGATGTCATCTGCATTACATGAGTGTGACTTTCTTTGACGTTTAATTTTCCGTTTTAAATGCATCATCTCTCGCGTCATCCACGGGATTCCCGAACCAAATGTCTTCGTTTTACAGGGACGAAATACTGCAGGCAATGTTCACAATGACTTTTGAATTTATTCCACAGTAAATTCGCGTCGTGATCGCTGACTGATTCAAGAGCTGTATCGAGATAATCTAGAATTGAAAGGTCGTCTGTCTGACTGTACTTCTTGATGTAGGAGTACCTAGGTCTTTCACAAGACTTTTGCTTACGGAGGGAACAAGAAACATACACCAATCTAAGATCTGATATACCTTTTCGAACAGAAGCATTTGAGATAGGAATGTCCGTATCAGCCGAAAACCAATTCAAGGATGGAACTACTCGAGTTGGTAATTCTCGTGGGTTGACCTACTATCTGGACAAGACTGAATGCGAACATCATGTCTAGCAGTGTTTCTGAGCTTTGTACGTTTGTACGATCGCTGCTGTAGTTCGCCCAGCTAGTTTCTGGAAGGTTGAAATCACCGCAAAATAAAAGTTTGTAGCGGAATATAATTTGTTTAGAAAGTCTGGCGGAGCTGTTGATGGTCTATATACTCCATTAACTAGTATAGCATTTCTTCATACGTTTATCCTGTGACAGATGCTTTCGTGATCACCTATTTGCTCCTCCATAACGCGTGAAATGCTGCTTTTAATTAATAAGGCGACGCCGCCTCCTCTGGTTTGCCGGTCTCTTCTGTACACTGTATGTGCAGGCGGAAGCACGTCGTCATCCGATATTTCGTTCCTTAACTAAGTCTCTGTTACGACTACCATACGTGGATCATACGTCAACAATGTAGTTTCTAGCTCTCTTTTATTTACCATACTTTGTACGTTCCGCAAATTATTCGAAGATCTGTTTCAAGGCGTTAGCACGACATAGGTTGACCGCTTTTTCATTCTGTTGTTTTGGGTGGTGATATTTCTGTTTGAAGCACTACGCTGGAGTTCGTGCATTCATCCCAAAACGTAGACAATACTATTAACGTACAGTTTATTATGAACTAGCCTCATGCGTTCATTTCGTTCGTCATTAGTTCGAAGTGACGCCCATAACTTCCTATGCTTGGCCAAGGTTTTGGTGAAAAATGATTCCATACAGACAACCTTCCAGCAATCCTTAAAAATGTCAATTTTTTTGTACCGTTAAATGAACAGCCGTAAGATGACGGGTCTTTTGCCTTCTTGAGGCCTTCCCAGTCTATGTATTTGCTCTAGGGACGTGATGTTTACACCAAGTTTTTCCTTGAAGATTTCATCTATGACTGTCTTTTCTAGTTGATTTCTCGTTTCGTTGATTTTCTCAGGTATGCCGAAAAGTAGTAGGTTGCTCGGCCAGGAGTAATCTTCATTTTTGGTAAGCTCATTGGTCTATTCGTGCAATATTTCTTGTAAAGTTCTAACAATGATTTCCAGTGCATTGAGCTTAGTCTTATGTTCCATGGCTATTTTTTATACCTCATCTAGCTGTGACAATCGATTGCTAATTTCACTGAGACGTCTCTCGCATTGCTCATCTTTGTCCTTTATTTCCTTTAACTGGTCTAATACTGATTGGATCATTAACCTGACTTCGGGGCCCGGGTTAGACTCTACGTCACCCGAAAGCAACAAACATAAAACTATCTAGCACTCATTCAAAATTTCAAAGCACTTTTTGGGGCACGGTGCGACAATTATACAATACGCACTAGAACGAAAGGATCGCCATCGATGTAACTAAACTGTACAGCAAGCCATGACATGTTAGCCGTGTTGCTTGGACGATCAGCACCGTGCCTTCCGAAGTTGCGAAGAGTGGATGCCGCTTTTATAGCCTCGAAGTTTGACGTCAGGGTGCCACATCGCTGGTTGCTGTTGCGATTCCAGAATACAAGGTCATGCTGAAAGGGCGCCATGCGGTGATTCGTGTCAGCCACTCTTGCCTAATCTGGCGCCAAAGTTGTTGAGGCCATGAGGGTGCCGAACGGAATCTGTACTTTAAGCTATGTCATGTTAGTTGCGTTGCTTGGACGATCAGAACCGTGCCCTCTCTGTTCCTATACAGTCCAAGCTACTGGGGTGCGTACTTCAGCGCCTATTAAAGCTAAGCACGCGCACTCGTCCCTTCTAAAATGTCATAGAATCTATCTATGACTTCCACTGACGTCACATTAGTGGCCACTGCAGTGGCCTTGTTGCTGAGGGCATCCATTATGCACTATACTGGGCGTGTGCGCCGTGTCTATAGTGGCTGGATATACCGTGGCGAAGGATTGTTGCCCTTACCCACTTTTCTACTTCCCCGTGATTACAAACTCCTCCTCACACTTCGAGGGCATCGGTAAAACATCCATTCAAAACTGCATTTTCTTTTTTTTTTCTTTTTGATGATATTGCATTATTTAGCTACTTCGCCTGGTTTTCGCGATACGCTCTCTGGCCTCGAATGCGCCGTGCGTATGCACGGCGCCTCCGTACACGCAGGACGTCCGCGTACGCACTATGTCCGCACACGCAGGCGCCGCGCATATGCGGACGTCGTCCTCGACGCCGTCCTCGAGATGGTCCAAGGGGTCGTCCTAGACGTCATTCTTGAGGTCGTCTTAGATGTCCTTAACGTCGTCCTAGAGGTCGTTCTAGACGTCGTCTTTGAAGGTCATTCTAGAGGTCGTCCTAGACGTCATTCTTGAGGTTGTCTTAGATGTCCTTAACGTCGTCCTAGAGGTCGTTCTAGACGTCGTCTTTGAAGGTCATCCTAGAGGTCGTCCTAGACGTCATTCTTGAGGTCGTCTTAGATGTCCTTACGGTCGTCCTAGAGGTCGTTCTAGACGTCGTCTTTGAAGGTCATCCTAGAGGTCGTCCTAGACCTCGTCTTTGACGTCGTCCTAGCAAGCAGATAAATACGCGCCGCGCATACGCGGAGCGGCAGTATGCACACATTTACATTTGCGCCCAATCTACGACGCAATTATCGGCTTGAGTTGAGGTACACGCTCAATGATGGTTGTGAAACAGCTTGAACATTAAACGATCACTGAGAGACAGGACAAGGCACACACACGAAGATTCAATGATGGTAGGGAAACAGCTTAAACATTAAACAATTACTCAGAAACAAAAGATTAAACGATTACGCAGAGACGAAGCGATCACTCAATTTCGAAGTGGCGCGCTGCAGTCGCGCTGACGTCAATTATTGCGTCATAAACCATTCATAAAATAAAGTGTTTACTTAAAATTTGTGTCGTCGTATTCACAGTGAGCTAAGTCATGAGTTTCGTGACTAATGCTATCGCAATTTCTAGACATTCAACGATTGTAGTTTCTGCAGTCAATTTTTAGGGAAAGAGGAAAATTGTTGCGAAAGATTTCCCGTAAACTTGCGTTTTGCGGCGTTTCCTTTTGTGTTGGTTACGGAAAGTTACGGAAAAATAAACCGCCCCAACAGAAAAAAAGAAACCTTACAAGTGCGACTTGCGAGCGTGACCAGGTCGTCGCGTGCAGGCTTGGCATATTGAATAACTTTTGCGATTGCACCGCATGCAATACTTCAGAATGCCTAAACTTGTAGTTTGTTAGCAAAAAAAGAAAAACATTACACTGCAAAAAAAAATATCGCGGCAGTATTGTGTATATGCTTGATGAAAGATTGTCGCACGATGAATGCACTCTTAGATCAGAAAATCTGGGTGCAATCGCTTGTGTACCGGGGCTCATACGGTAACGTCCGACGAGAACGCCATTGGCTGTCGCTATGGTCACGTTACCACAGCAGGGCTCCCCTGCCGCCTGCGTGGGCGCTGCTTTTGTTCTCTCGGCCGGTCTCAACGTTCCTGTGTCTCGCCTTCGAGTCTCGCTTTTGCGTCCAGCGTTTCCATCAGGGTACAGTCGCCAAGAACCTATTATACGACGAATATGTATGCGTATAGCGATCAAAGTTGAATAGATTCTCGTTAAATTTCGTTCAAGGCGAGACTACATATCTGTTAATTAGCGAAACGACGAAAGACTTCAGTGAGAGCGCAGCTCCTCCTGAGCGTCCGATGACTAAAAAAATGAAAGACGTTTTAAGATATTCTGTAACGCCGAACTAGAGCGCAGTTCTTGAGGAGGAGGAGGGGAGGGTACTGAGGGGAGGGTATGCTTCTCTTCCTTCCCTGCTAAAGTTAGCGGGGAAATTTTGCCCTCGTGACGTCACACGTGACGTCACGAAGGTAAATCTAGCGGGAATATTTTTCGTCAAATTTAGCGGAAAAGTTTCCCTTTCTAAATTTAGGGAGAATATTGGCAATTTTAGATGCGTGTGACGTCAAACGGAACGTCACGTGACATCAGCAACGCCGACGCCCACGACGCCGCTCAAGTTGAAAACGGGCGCCTAAGAGCTGCGCTCTAAAACTCCCATGAAGAAAACCGGTTTTCCTTATTTGTTTATTTGGGAATACTAGCAGCTTCATTCAATCAGCTATTGTAGGAGTGGTGACAGAATACAAACCAGCAAAAAGCAATGGCGCACCAACAAAATATTTAGCTAAAAACAAAGTTGTCGAAAGTCGTCAAAGTCACAATGTCATTAGTTAAGTTATTCCACTCTTGAATTGCCCGAGGAAAGAAAGAAACTTCAAGCAGTCATTTTTAAACCTGTATTGAGTTAATCCTCGGCAATGGTTTATTTGTGAGGACTTAGACTGTAAAAGTTTTAAATAATTGGAGCTATATATGAATAGAGTCGTTTATGATTTTGTACAGATTTTTCAATCTGTCAACTGTAGCTTGTGTCGGTAAATTCGGAAGCTGGGCTTTTGTGACTAATTCAGTGGAGGATGATCTCGTATTGTAATCGTTAAAAATAAACCAAGCAGAGCTTTTGGATCTCTTCTTTGTTTATTCCATCCTTTGCAAAAGAGTACCATACTGACCTCGCGTAATTTAAAATGGGTCTAACGAAACTGTTATAGGCTAGGAGCTTTGTATCAAAATCTGCACGTTTCAATTTTGTTCTCAGTGCAAACAACTTGCCTATGGCCATATTAACTTTGTTTCTTTCTAGGTGCTGGTTCCAGCTAAGCTTGTTATTAAACATTAGCTGTAGATTTGTATATTCGTCTACACGATTTACCCTTAGCCCACCCAGAATGTAATTGAATTGAATAGGTTTTTACATAATATAGTAATCACAGCCGTTTTAAAAATTTTAAATCTGTTTGACATATTTTATCCAGTGTTGTATAGCCAGTGAGTGCTTCCTCTATTTTAAAATTGTCTTCGGTTTCATTTATTATATGAGATATGATACAGTCGTCTGCAGATGGCCTGAGAGAAACATCAATGTCAGTCATTATGTCATTTATGCAAACCAAAAATAAAAGGGGTCCAAGCACTGACCATTCTGGTACCCTTGATGAGACGGGAAGTTTCTTCAAATCAAGTCTGTAATAGTGAACATATTGTTGCTATCTCTTAAATATGCAGCTATCCAATTTAAAATTTGGCTGTTATTAATTGTGTTATGAAGTTTTGTTAACAGTTTCGGATAAGATAACTTGTCCAATGCCTTAGCGAAGTCTAAAAATATTACGTCGGTTTGCCCTCTACCAATAATGGTTGGAATTCAGTGAGTTCTGCAGTGGTGGATTGACCTTGGAAAGTCGTGTTGATTCCTGGAAATAAAACTGCGCTTATCCAGGTGGGATGGTACGTGTGTAAAGATAATATGTTATATTAACTTGCATACTGTACTTGTTAAGGAACGAGTCTGTAGTTTTATTCAGTGTTCGAATCTCCGCCCTTGTGTAGGGGTATGATTTTGGCCGTCTTACATTCTTTTGTTAAAACTGCATGTTCGAGAGATACTCTAAACAAGACGTGCAAGCACTTTGAGGCTCATTCTGCATAATGCTTCGGGAAAGCGTTAGGAATCATATCCGGTCCCGCACTTTTTTTACTATCTAACTTGTTCAATAGTAGATTAAAATTCCCTCCTGTAACACAAATGTTGTCAATTTGATTTGTATCGCCTGCTGGAAACTGGGAATAAGACCATGGTCATCAGTAAACACTGAAATAAAAAAAAAAAGAATTGAACTCATTTCCAAACATGTTACTTGGTACGTATCATAGATCTATTATAATGTGTGCTAGAGGTTCAACTGGCGCTATAGTCGGTTTCAAGTCAAGAAGGTAGGAGAAGCTCCTCCCATAAGCGTGATGCGCCTGTTTCAAATTCATCCGCAGTCGAAAGAATAGTTCCCTGGAAACGCCCCTTGTTCCGCTTCAATTAACAGATAATGGCTACAGAGTGATGCCAACTTGTCGCCGACCCCCACTTTTGAAGAAAGCGACCTTTGTATTAATAGGAGAGGGAACCTAAACCCCAAAGTCGTATTTGTTTCCATCGGAGGGGCGAAATTCTAATCTCCCTCTCGTGGCTTCCACAACGCTAAGTCAAAGTCGAAAGATATAGCAAATATTCACAGGAAGGCAAAACCCTTTCCCGTGTTGGCCACGACGTCACGGAAACGATGGGACGCTATTGGATGCGAAGGTGACGGAGGGATATATGAATCCCCTTGAGGGGCATTTGCCGCTACCTTCTTCACCTGTAACTGCGACTTCCGTAAGACAAACTGAAGCAGACAGCAACCAGTTTACTTTTGCAGTGCTCCTGTTCATTCCTATCAAAAAACGCGCGTGCATTTTCTCTCTTCGATGGAAAATAACATAGGTAACTTTTGTAATTTGGGTCCTACCGAATGGCATGTACCTTTATTAACACTGTAAAAGTGTAATTTCTCTAGTTACAGCATTTTCTTTACCACTGAACTATGTTAAACTTCGCTATTTTTTCAGGCCCAAACCTTTGTTTCATTGCAAGTATGAGAAAACGAGCGACGATTTTAAGCAAAATAACAATCGAAAATAATGTAGAGTGTGTTCAAGGCTCGCCAGAATTCCGGTGGTGCTTACATATTGCTAATATGCATGTCCTGTCACTATGTGAAAATGACTTCGTCGTGCATCTTTACGAGCGGTTAAAAAAACTTTCGAAACGTAAAGAATAAAGTACGTGGACTATGAAAGATGTGCCTTTTTATTTTCTTTGTCAGGTAGCTTTTATCGGGTACCTGATCTCTGGCTTGTCTTTATTTTCAAATATTTCGAGCGTGCGAGTGATGCTTTGAACGCAGAGCAAGCATCTTCGCGCATATTCATGAGTTCAAAGAAAAAGCAGCATTCATTTATTTTTATTTTGATCGTCTGCATGCACAAGGAATTACCTATCCAGTGTGACTGCGTAGTTCTTGCCGTCTCTCTTGGTTTTCCACGTGCCCTTCGTTCGTTTGGCACGTACGAAGCGGTTTTAGTACCGTTTTTCATGCCACGAATTTAAAATAAAAACGCCGTAATTCACTATTTATATCGTCTGCGTGACTGAGAAATGTTTCAATCTACCTGTACATACGAATTATTCGTGATATTTGCTCTTATAAACATGCGCAGTGAGAAAATGCATTCGCTTTTTTCCATGGAAATGCATTGCCGGAAATCAATTTCCGACTGGTTGCTGTCTGCTTCAATTTGCCGCAGCACACTAGCACCAGTTGAACTCTAACGTACATTATAATAACTTTATGGCACAGATGGCTGCTCTTTGGGTGAGATATAGGCTGACTGAAATAAGCAGGCTCGATATAAAATGAGCCTAAAAGTCGGCGCCTGCAAGTAGCAATCTAAGCTTGTCGCCAAAGGCGTATTTTACAGGTCGGTTTTTCTTCTAAAATTAGAAAGCGTAGCTCCCTTTCTGTAACAAATAGGGCCCAGAAACTTGGCAGGGTGAACGGCGGACGGCGACGCAGACGACCGAGTCGATTGGTGGGACACGTTTGGTGCACGTATTGATAGATAGCGCTACCACCTTACCGAGACAACCGAGACTAAAGTAACTGCATAGGTTATACTATATATGGTGTCTGGAACGCGTCTCCGACTGGTGTGTTTACCGCGTCCAAAAAAGTGGTGCCTCGAGTTCCGCCTGATGGCGTCATACGTGTCATGCTGTCGCCGGTCGCGATCCTGGCGGTGTCCCAACAACTTTGGAGGACGTGGCAGACGCCTGTTCTGCTGCAGGTCGCTCTCCACTGTGACAATCCACGGAAGCTACAGCAGCCGGAAGTTGGGACACCGTGACGACAGCGACACTCGCGTTCGCTCGTGCTTTTCACCAGCATTTCTACGCCCAATCGCCAGGATCGCGACAGGCAACAGCATGACACTTCGGCTTCTGTGACGTTATTTGTTGCCACTTGGGGACCACTTTCGATGCATGGGCAGCATAGGACGCTAAACACAATAGTCTTCGATGCGTTTTAGGCGCCATAGTTCTGCTTGCAACATATACAGTTACTCTAACCGAGACTGCTCGCGACCACCGTGGTTTATTGAAATGAACATAATATTTTTGCACTGTACCTTTTGTTTAAAAATAAATGCGGACAACAAAAACAAAACATGAAGTTTAAAAAAAACGCGGTTGCATAACCACGGCGCTTTTGCAGCCAACGGATTCCGTCTACGTGTCGTTTGCTTTCTTTCGCTGGTCGGCCACACCCAACGTTATTAGATTAACTCAGTTACGGAACTGCTCATAGACTCTGCGTGCACGAGCAGTACCCTCACTCACCACGACTCGCCTGGCGCCGCTCGACGCGCCGGGCGGCTGTTTTGGTAACTGCAGTGTATTCTATGGGATGCGTACGTTTCGAAGCACGGTGTCTAGATGGCGTTTCAGCTTTGCTCTATGCAGCTCTGTGGAACGCACACTTACGAAACGAAAATGTACATGGCGCTTCGAACGACGGCAGGTGGATTGAAGTGAGGGAGGGGAGTACCCTCTTCCGCGGGAGTTCCACAACTGAGGCAATCTAGTAACGTTGGCTACACCTTCCGACGCTGCTTCCGACGCCATCTATGAATAAGCGTGCGTTCCGACGCTGCTCCCGACGCCATCTATGAATACGAGCGCTAAACGCGCCCCGCAACTCGAATCGGTCGTCTGCGTCGCCGTTCGCCGTTCGCCCTGGCAAGGTTTTTGGCCCTGTCTTTTACCGAAGATGAGCTACGCTTTGTAATTTTACAGGAAAAAAACGGACCTGTGAAACACACCTTGACGAAAAGTCTAGGTTGCTTCGTGCAGGCGCCAATCTTTACGGCTCATTTTAGATCGAGCCATGGTTATTTCAGAACCCCAGAACTTTTGGGCAGCGTTTATCATAGAAGTATTTTCTACTTTTGCCTCACTCGGGCAATTCTACGCTTTAGGTGCAAAATACCTCTATTTATCCACAGATTACGAACATTCGTTTGCGTCGTTGTCGTTGTCGTTGTCGTTGTTGTCGTTGTCGTTGTCGTTGTCGTTGTTGTTGTTGTTGTTGTTGTTGTTGTTGTTGTTGTTGTTGTTGTTGTTGTTATCGTTGTCGTTGTTCTGTTGTTGTTTTGTAGTTGTTCTGTTGTTGTTGTTGTTGTTGTTGTTATCGTTGTTCTGTTGTTGTTTTGTAGTTGTTCTGTTGTTGTTGTTGTTTTTGTTTTTTTGTTGTTGTTGTTGTCTTTGTTCTGTTGTTGTTGTTGTTACTGTTGTTGTTCTGTTGTTTTTGTTGTTGTTGTTGTTGTTGTTGTCGCTGTCGTTGTTCTGTTGTTGTTGTTGTTGTTGTTTCCTGTGAGGCACAAAGTTCGATACGCACTTGTTTACTATATTCCCAAAACTATACCAGAAAACCTCGATGTCCGAACCACAATCAACAGACAATTTCTCAAACACGTCGAAAGACAAATCTAAAAATGAAAATCAAGAACGGAAACATCATCTGCGTCGTTAAAATCGGGAACGGACGGGAAAACAAGCCGAGAACTTGGATTTTTCTCTCATGAGATTGACATAAGCACCTTTTTTGTGGTCAAATTTACCATCACATATATTTCAAGATCATACTCACGTGCAGATAACCTATCACCAAGAAAACCCAGTTATAGTAGAGATTCCCCTTTAGTACGACAGTTTGCTATTTGAAATAACTTGTTGGAAAAAAATACATTTTGAGGAACTATTTTGGAGTAAGAAAGGGTCGGCTTTATTGAAACGAGTCATTTCTAGCCCCGAATACGACACGAGAGAGCCGGTGCGCAGCGTGCGCACAATCCTGCAAACCGCGGGTAGTAGCATCCCGAGCGGCACACCCTGCAACTTGAAGCTGTAAATGTCAAAGAAAACGTGTATGAGTCAGGTGAAAAGCCGAAAGTCACTCCGGCGAATGAACACACGCTCTGGACAAAAGAGAACGCGCCCCTGCAACCAAAATTGTTCACCTGTATACAGTTCAGCGGGTGGGTCACCTATGCCTTTTTTGGCAGCCTAACTTGCCATCGTTTTTTTTTTTTTAAATTAATAATAATAATAATAATTTAGAGACACCAGGACGGCAGTCGTACTAGACAGGACAGATTGCTAATCTACAGCGGAGACATGACGCGAACTAGTATGTTCACTGATCAGTGAGTCAGTGAGTATGTTCCGTTTCACACAGAGGTCGAGCGCAGCCGATTCCACGATCCGACGGCGCCAACCAAGCAGTGCCAAGAGTGCATCGCAATAGCACTCGTCGCCTTTGTGCGTTTTTGATCGCACCATCAGAAAAAAAAAAAAAATATGCGCAGAATTACAGCGCATTTACAGCGCGTGATTGCTTTAGTCGGTGACTGCTTTAGTGGATGAGCAAGTAGGTAGGCACCACCTAGCCTAGCTATTTGTAATTACTCTGCTTGACCCTGCCACCTGGTGGCAAGCGATTCAACCTTTTACGCTTCGCGATAATTTTTGGTTACCGTGCAGCAATGAGCCAAGTAGGCTGCTTCGAATTCGCTCTTTTGAGAGTGGCTTTTGGTTTCGCGAATGGTTTACCACTTCTCCGTGATGTGCGGTTGACGAACTAATTGTGTCTCGGGGAATAGCTAAGGTAAGACGTGCGCGAAATAATTGGATATCGGTTGTCTCCTTTTAACATCGCAGTGCTGACGACGAGAAGACTGAGTGACTGCTTTCGAAACGCACGTCTTTTTACCTGCGGGGGGAAGCTGGCTTCGGAAATAAATACAGTTCGCTGAAAGCTCGCGTTACGCTTTTATTTGCTGCTCCTCGCCCCGTAAGAGAGACACAGCTTTCCTCGTTAAGCTCTATTTGCTCGATTTGGGGCCGATATATTGACATGCAGGCGACGGAGGGACTTTGCTCCCCTGCTTTCAGGACGAAAGTTTCTCCCTTTCTAAAGGAGCATAGGTTACAAAAGCGTTCCTCCCACTAGAGAGGACTATAGAGGCCCTTTTTTCTAAGAGTGTGGCTTCTGCAGCGCGAGCTTCACCAAGAAAGGAGAAGCGCACTTTCCTGTTTTTTTTTTTTTTTTTTCATTCCTACTCGTTTTCGCGCTTTTTCTACGCCATCTGTTTCTGCTAATTTCTTTCTTGTCCTCTCCACCCCTCCCCACTCCGTGTGCTTCTCACACCACCTGCCCCTGCTCCTCCCGTTCCTGGGTGCTAGGCCCATAGCTCAGTCAGCGGCGCACTCAGCTTCCACGCCGGTGACCGGGGGGTTCGATTTCTGGCACTGGTTGTCATGTTTTTTCAAGATTGTTTAGCAGTTAAAGACTGACCGATCTACACAGTTCGTGCTTACGTGGCTCCTGAGGTTGGTTTGTCCTACATCTCTACCCCTTTAAAACAAGCATATCTCCACTAGAAACGCATGGGAAACCGTGCCAGCGACAGGCTACCACTATATTTTGTTTCACCTTATGATGTACCGCAGGAAAGGCTACAAGCGCGAGCTCCTTGCTCTAGGGCACATCTCGGCGGCAGAAGCTCTCGTGACTTAAGAGCGCCTGCCAACGCTAGGATCTCGCGCGTCTAGCCTTCGCTGCGGTACAACATAAGATGAAACAAAGTATAGTGGCTTATCAAAGAGTCTTTTGATGGCGCCGCTTGCAACTATGGGGAAGGAATAATAAGCGTGTACTCCGAAGAAATGACCCGAGACAAGAAGAAGCGACTGGTTAGTGCGTTCTACTGGCGTGCATCTGTCTCCACGCGCGCGGGTGTTGCGCGCCCGAGAACATCTTATTTTATTTATTTTATGCTGAGCGCATGCCACGCTCCGCATCTGTGGCCACTACAGATAAACCCTTGGTAGGAGTTATGCCGGATTTGATAAATCATGCCTGTGAACTGCCTGTGTTGCGGAGACTTGGGAGGCATGGGTTTCCTCAAGATGTGCCGTGCCGGCTTGAGGCGGTTAAGGGCTACTGCATCGTCTTTGCCGTTGATGCGAAGTACAAACGTGTCGGTCGGTTCTTCGCTCAATCACAGGAAACGGTCCTTGGTAGTGAGGACGCAATGGCTTCCTTTGATGGTCTTGGCGTACAAAGACGTGAGTGGTGGTTTTGAGGTCTCCGGTGACGTAAGGAGGTTTACTTCTGCCTATTCGAGTCGGAATTGGTCGAACATTGTCGAACAGTTCTTGGAGAGTTTCGGCATAACCTTCGGACCCGTAGCATGATATGTCGACCTCGAAGAAGTCCGACGGCAACCTGAGCTCACTGCCATATACAAGTTCGGCGGTGGAGCATCCCAGATCCTCCTTGAGAGCCGTTCGAATGCCAAGGACCACGAGGGGCACTTGAAGAACCCACCCGTTCGGGTTTCCGTAAGCCATCAAGGCCGATTTTAGATGACGGTGAAAGCGTTCCACGAGGCCATTGGACTGTAGATGGTACGCTGTAGTACGTAGCCTTGTTGTGCCGAGGGTGTTCGTCAGCTCTTTGAAAAGCGACGACTCGAATTGCCGTCCGCGATCCGTGACGATCGCAGAAGGGCATCCAAATCTGGATACCCATGTTGAGATGAAGGCGGTAGCGACAGTGGGGGCAGTGGTGTCCGGTAATGGCGTCGCCCCTGGCCATCTGATGAACCTGTCAATGCAGTTAAGAAGGTAGCGATGTCCCTGCGATGGTGGGAGAGGTCCGACCAGATCCAAATGCACCTTGTCGAACCTTGCATCGGGTTGAAGAAAGGTCCTGATTGGGGGCACAGGGTACGGATGCACTCTCGCTTGTTGACAGGGGACACAGGAACGAGCCCAGGCCCGGATGTCTGACCTGATGCGAGGCCAAACGTGTGGACTCGTCATAAGTTTTTGTGCTGCACAAACACCCGGGTGCGAAAGGCTGTGGGTGGCGTCGAAAACCTTCCGACGCAGAGGTGTGGGGACGAACGGTCGTGGTTTTCCAGTTGCAATATCGCAAGTGACGGTGATGTTTCCTGGAAATGTGAAGTCCTGCAGCCGGAGAGAGAAAGACGTGCGTAGCACCTTGAGCTCCTCATCATTGACTTGCAGACGAGCAAGTTCCGCAGGATCTGGAATCGGTGCCAATGACACCGCGGCAATGCGGCTCAGGACATCAGCAGGCACGTTGTCGACACCTCTTACGTGTCGAATATCTGTGGTGAATTCCGACAGAAAAGTCAACTGTCGAATTTCCCGAGGTGTATAATGGGAGCCGGCGTTGGCGACGGCATTGGTCAGGGGCTTGTGGTCTGTCCAGATGGTGAATGCTCTTCCCTCAACGAAGCGTCGGAAGTGTCGGACGGCCAAGTACGCAGAGAGCAACTCACGATCAAACACTCTGTACCGCGTTTGTGCGAATTGAAGCTTTTTTTTAAAGAAGGCGAGCGGCTGCCATTGTCCGTTGACTTGCTGTTGTAGTACGGCTCCTACGGCGGTACCTGAGGCGTCAGTCATAATCGACGTTAGAGAATCGTGGATGGGATGTTGTAGGACAATGATTTCTGCCAGAGCTCTCTTTGCCTCACAAAATGCTTGCTCAGCTGCCTCATTCCAGGCAAGCGGAGAAGTTGAGCATCCCTTCCTTTGGAAAAGAATGTCGAGTGGTTGAAGGAGCTTAGCACAGTGAGGAACAAAGCGTCTGTAGAAATTTACAAGGCCAATAAATTGGCGAAGCTTGGTCAGTGAAGTTGGCCGCGGAAAGTCTTGAATAGTTGCGACTTTTGCAGGCAAGGGTCGAATGCCTGAACTATCAAGATGGTGGCCGAGAAAATCTAATTCGGGCACTCCAAACTCGCTTTTCGCGGCGTTGATGATTATGCCATGTTTGGCAAGCCTTTCGAAAAGAAGACGAAGATGTACATTGTGCTCCTCTGGAGACGAGCTTGCGATCAACAGGTCGTCGACGTAAGAAAAGACGAATTCCAAGCCCCGCGTCACAGTGTCAATAAATCTTTGAAAAGACTGTGCCGGATTACTAAGGCCAAACGGCATGCGTAGAAATTCAAATAAGCCAAAAGGCGTTGTGACAGCTGTTTTGGGGATGTCTTCATCGGCTACCGGAATTTGATGGTAGGCTCCGGTGAGGTCAAGTTTCGAGAAGATGTTGCATCCCCTAAGATTGACGGTGAAATCGGGGATGTTGGGGAGTGGGTACCGGTCTGGAACGGTTTGCTTGTTCAGAGCGCGGTACTCTCCGCATGGCCGCCAGTCTCCGCCTGTTTTGGGGACCATGTGTAGCGGAGACGCCCAACTGCTGGGTGATGGTCGGACTATGCCTAGTTCGAGCATATGGTCGAACTCTGCCCGAGCAATTCGAAGTTTTTCCGGAGCTAGACGGCGTAGGCGGAAGAAGACAGGTGGACCTGTCGTTTGTATGTGATGAGTAACATCGCGTGTTACCGGTTTCGTCCAGTAGAGCGGTCTTGTGAGCGAAGGAAACTCGCGGAGTGGTGTTTGAAGAGCGCCTTGCACTTGCGTACAAGCGGCAGCGAACACCGAAGTTTCCGTCGTGTTGATACCTTGTAGTGTAAGTTTTGTCGTCGAATCGAGCAGGCGTTTCCTCTTGACGTCGACAAGCAGCGAATGATGTTGCAGAAAGCCTGCGCCAAGGATTGCGCGACCGACGTCGGCCACCAGAAAAACCCATCGAAAAACTCGTCGAAGGCCGAGGTTCAGCGAAAGGGAACGTTCCGCGTAAACAGGAATGGACGTGCTGTTCACAGCTTGCAGAAAGAAATCGGCTTACGTGAACGGTCGGCGAGTGTCGCAGGGACGGCGCTGATCTCGGCTCCTGTGTCAACAAGAAAGCGGTCTCCAGTGGTTTTGTCGATCACGTAGCAAAGGCAACTTTCTCTTGGGCTTGGACCACTCGTCGCCTCTAGAGGTCGGCCGGCCGGTTTTCCGGCCACGTACAGGGGCGTTGGCAGCGTCGCGCGTCAGGACCGAAACGTCGGTGGTAATAGCAGAGGCCTGAAGAGTGACCTCTACTCGAGCGGTCGTTGTCTGGTCGGCATGATGTAGAGCGGAGGCGACGACTTGGAGAACGGGCAGTGTCTCGACGTCTTGTCGCAGCGAGAACGACTTGTTCAAGTCGTTGGCAGAGGTCGTCGACATTGTACTCGGACGCGTTTGGTTCCCGGATGTCTTGTGCCGTGGTAGAAGTGTTACCCGCTGACTGCGATGTCAAGGCGGCAGCGGTAGCAATAGATGGAGAAGCAACCTTCATGACCGCGTCGGCCAAACCGGCAAGTCGGCAATGTTGAGGGGCACGGCTGCTGCAAGAACCATCTGGACGTTTTAAGGGAGTCGCTGAAGGAACAGCTGGAGAACGTCATCGATGGCGTTGGCACGTTTTCCGAGAAGCTGAATCATTCGACGTAGTAACTGCGTTGGGCGCCGATTCCCAAGTTCCTCCACCGAGAGTAGCTGCTGCCAACGGGTACGTTCCGAGGCTTCAGTTCTTTGCAACAGGGCCGCCTTCAGTTGATCGTAGGGATTCGTAGCAGACGGAGATGATAGCACGTCGTACACTTCGTCGGCCGCGGTTGGTGAAAGAGCTGACACGACGTGATGATACTTCCGTTCTTGGCTTGTAATGTGCGCCAGATGGAACTGCGACTCCACTTGGAGGAACCATACTCGCGGGTTGCGGTCCCAGTACGGCGGGAGCCGAACCGCAACAGCCGCCACTGGAGCTGGAGTCGAGTCCGTTGGTTCTCCCTGACTCATTCTTGGAAACTTGTCCGGGTCACCACTTGTGGGGAAGGAATAATAAGCGTGTACTCCGACGAAATGAGCCGAGACAAGAAGAAGCGACTGGTTCGTGCAATCTACTGGCGTGCATCTGTCTCCAGGCGCGCGGGTGTTGCGCGCCCGAGAACATCCTCTTTTATTTCTTTCATGCTGAGTGCTCAGCGCATGTCACGCTCCGCATCTGTGGCCACTACACAACAAAGGTGAGGAGGGCAGTTTTCTGCCAGCTGTGACGCGCACGGTGTCCACACAAAATCGAAACTCATGCACCGACTTCCGACAAAAACGCCGGGCACGTGATCGCGTCTGGCGGTCGTAGCGTTTCTGCTTTTCGCTTTCGAATCTCGCTTTTGCGTCTTACGTTTCCATCAAGTTACCGTCGCCGAAAACGTATTCTACGACAAAATGTATGCGCATAGCTATGAAAGTATGATAGATTCTTATTCAATCGTGTTCAAAACGAGTCTGTATACATGTTTGTTGCTGAGCGAAACGACGAAAGACTTAAGGCCCGTTCACACTCTCGCGACCGAGTAAGATCGAGAGAGACCAGACCGGTTTTTAAGCCTCTTGCGACGTCTTAGGACCGGTGCGCTGCAGCGGAGCTGGTCCTAAGAAGTCGCAAGAGGCTTATGAACCGGTCTGGTTTCTCTCGGTCTTATTTGGTCGCAAGAGTGTGAACGGGCCTTTAAAGGGGCCCTGCAATCCTATTTAAAGGGGCCCTGCAACGACTTTTTTACTGGTTTTTAAATTGCACCGAACCTGAGCGCACTGAAAAAACTTTTCTTTTCTCGAATTTCGTTTTATTTTAAAAGTTATAGGCAAATTAAAATTAGAAAAAACAAGCAAAAAATAACCTCCTTCATGACGTCCTGGGTTCCTTGAGTGGCCGTGAACCACAGGACGGGTAGTGAACTCAGCGAGCGGTCACGGCTGCCGCATTCCGTGTCGACGGTTCCAGAGGGCGCCACTAAAGCATGTTCTGGCTAGGTTGTGTGAAGCGGGCAGCCAGAGAGGCTCGCATTGCATTTTCTGCGCGATTAAACACTAATTTGGCATGACACTTCATTGGCCACAAACGACAGCAAACACTGGGTAAAGATCAGGGAACGGGAGCCACTTCACGCTGCCATACCGCCAAAAGGCTAAACCGCAAGCCAAAGCTGCGCCTTAGGAACGCTCGGAACCGGTCGGATCCTCCAGCCCATACAACTGCAGCGCCGTCGCGTACATCCGGGACCTTTTTACGCTCGCCGCTCGTTCGTGCTTGATCCCACTACACCTTTCTAGTGTCCGTCGCCTTTTCCAGCGCTTGGTGGCAGGTATGTCGACGGGTCATTTCTTGTCTCCGTACTTTAAACTGCATTTGTTTATTTCTGATCTAAAATAGTGAACAAAAACTACTTTTATAGGCAATTGAAACGGTTTGCGCCACTGATATTTTGTATTTCGACTAAAAATAATATTTTGGCGGCTCTGACTAGTAGTAAGCCTAGGATCAAAGACGTCACATTTTGCGCGCTTTCGGTACCGCGGGTCACCCCCGTAGGTGAAGAGAGAGGGTTTCCGCGTCCTCCGGTTAAAATATGACGCACTGATATGTAGTCACTCTTTCCGTGCCCGCTGGCTTGCCCGAACCCCAAGAGACGTGGAAACCGCAAAAAAAAGGTAGACGCTTAAATAGGATTGCAGGGCCCCTTTAAGAGTCCACTTTTTTTGCGGTTTCCACATCTCTTGTGGTTCGGGCAACCCAGCAGGCATGGAGAGATTAACTAAATATCAGTTTGTCATATTTTAACCGGACGACGCGGAAACCTCCTCCTCCCACGGGGGCGCCCCGTGGTGCCGAACGCGCGCGGCATGTGACGAAATCGTGACGTTGTCCGTCCTGGTCAGCTCCTGCTTTAAGTGAAGGCGTAAAGCGCCGTTCACACACTTGCAACCGAGTAGGACGGAGAGAGACGAGACCGGTTTTTAAGCCTCTTGCGACGGCGTCGCACCTGCTCCGCAGCAGCGCATCTGGTCCTACGCCGTCGCAAGAGGCTTAAAAACCGGTCTCGTCTCCCTCCGTCCTACTCGGTTTGAGCGTCAGAGGACTAAAAATTCTCACGAAATGGAACAGGTTTTGTGAACCGTTTTCATACAAGAAAAGTCTGCTTTGTCGAAACAGGTAATTTCGAATGCCCTTGGCCGCACGAGAAATACGCGGAGCGCATCTGGGATAGAATCCTCTAATTCGGGGTTCGTAAGAGCCCCAAGGACACACCCTGCACCATTGAGCTGGAAACGTCAGAGTGAGAGTGTATACGACAGGTAAATATTGGTGGATTCTTAAGGAATGCGTTAGCATGACCCTTGGGAGACGCCACACGCCCCCCTTTGGGAGACGCCAACCCTGACCCCTCACTTTTCTCTTTTGACTTTTTCTTTTCCTTCCTCTATTTTTGTTTTCCCTTTTTGACCTTGTTACGGGATCAGTGTTAGCGTTTCCCAAAGGATGACGTGTGTGGTGTTTCCCAAGGGTCATGCTGGCGGATTACCTAGGAACGCACCAATGGATCTTCCTGTAATATTTTAGAGCGCAGTTCTTAGGCGCCCGTTTCCGGGTTGAGCGTGCGTCGCCTTCGCCGTCGGCGTAACCGCGAGTTGCATTATGGGACGTTTCCCACAATGACGTCACACCTGGTGTCACATGTGACGTCACACGTGACGCCACTCAACCCGGGAAAATTTTTCCGCTAAATATAGCGGGAACATTTTTCCGCTATATTTAGCGGAAAGTTTTCTGCCAAATTTAGCGGGTGAAAGTTTACCTTCGTGACGTCACGTGAAATTTTGCGGAAAAACTCTACCGCTAATTTAACAGAAAAAGTTTCCTGCTAAATTTAGCGGGGAAAGTGACGTCACGTGACCTCAACACCAATTCTGTTTCCCCGTTAAATTTAACGGAGAAACTTTCGCAAAATTTAGCCGGAAAATGTTGGTAAATTTCCCGCTAAATGGGAGGGAAGCAAGAGAGGAGGAGGGTAGGGTATGGAGGGGGAGGAGGGGCATACCCTGCCCTCCATACCCTCCCCTCCTCCTCCTCAAGAGGTGCGCTCTAGTTCGGCATTACAGAGAATTGTAAACGTTTTTCATTTTTTCACCCCTTTTTTGTACTCTGCCTGTCAGAGCACGTCGACGCCCTTGGATGCGGTCATCCATATCACTCGTGGAAAGAACCACATTCATACCACTTGTGGAAGGAATCGCATCCATCGTTTTAACTACAGACACACATCACAGACCACGCACCGCTACTACGGAAACCAACAGCGAAGAGCACTCGTCGACGGCAGAGCGGCAAGTGAGCACGCCCGCATTCCACCGCGCCGCGGCCCAACACTTCCTAGATAACGAAGCCGCGCTGCTGTAGCACTCGTTTCCAATCTGTGTCCAGCGTTGGCCTTCTCTGGTGACGCCATTTGATTCAGCACTACGGCCTTGTTATCTAGGAGGTATTGCGCGGCGCCTCCTTCTCTAAGGCTCCGCGCCAGCTGTGCCTGTGACTTCGCCGAAAACGAAAGGGATCGTTTTGACGAAAATCCAGCGGTGTCTGTCAGTTTGTCTGCGCCTGGGAGAGAGGGAGAGGCTGACGCGTGCTGACGTCTGCACTTCGGACCAATGGAAGCGAAGCACTCGTGTGACCCTCTCCCCCTCCTTTCTCCTTTCTCCCCGGCGCTGACAAACGAAAGACACCGCCGGGTTTTCGTCAAAACGAGCGTTCTAATGCTAACGCATTAAAAGACGGACTCACTCTACCGAATAAACACGCGTTCTGGACGAAATAGAATGTTCCTTTAACTAAGTCGTTCACCTAGATGTAATAACCAGTCGCCTTTGAGGCAGACTAACTTCCATCTTTGTTTTTATGTATTTTTATTTAATGATAATAATAATAAAGAGTTTATTTCCGTCGACCGTTGATGGTGGCGATCAAGGAAAAAAGCTGTCTGGCACAGCTTGACAAGTCCTTGACCGCCTACAGGGCACAATACCAGCAACTCGAAAAAGGAAAAAAAAAAAAAAAAAGATGAAACATTCACAATATTTGATTACCTCAATTTAACAAAGCGTGTTTCAGATATAACATATTTTATCATTATTATATTGCAATTAAATGCAAAGGTCCAAGCGAGCTGGACAATCGGTTATAACAGAAAAGTGACCTATTTGCAGACAGAAGTTATGAGACCCCGAAAGTTTAGTTCATACTCAGATTCATTTGTGGTGAAAATTAGTCGAATTTCTCTAAGGGACAATGTACTGAATTCCAATTTTTCATTTTCAAGAAGGTTAAGTACTTTTCTGATAGTATCTTTAAACATGTGTGTGCCATAGTTCGTTCTTGCAGTGACCACCTCCCAAAATTCCGCACGATGGGTAGAATACACGTGAATATTTTCTGAGAGCTGTCCAAGGTTTATCAAAACGTTTGTACCACAATGTGTTATAGTTTTAGACTAGTGGCAAGTCTATAGCTAAACAAAGCATGTATATTGATAAGGCAAAACGTCTTAAATAAACTAGCTTTGTGGAAGTCAAATGGAACGTCTTCTATAGCCCTTAACATTTTTTTTTTTGCAACAAGTGTATTTTTTTACTTTTAGATTCGTCGAAGTTGTTGTACCCCAGACTAAATTACAATAATTTAGGTAGGAATAAAATAACGAATTGTATATTAATAATTTCACCTTGGCTGGTAACATGTACCGGTGGCGGTTTATCACACCTACTACTTCTGACAACTTAGAAATAGGGTAGTTGACATGACTATCCCATGACATATTCTCGGTAAAAATAGCACCTAAGAGCTTGAAAGATTTTACAACCTCTATTTGGGATCAGTCCAAAACGATATATCTTGTAATTGTGACTAGCTTATGTTTTGGGGAAAAAAGCACTGCTTTTGTTTTTTCGACGTTGACTTGTAGTGAATAAATACTAATCTAAATCGTTAATGCAGATAACGCCTGATCTGCCATGCCAAATAGCTCATCGACATTTTCAGCTGAAAAAAAAAAGCAAACTAGTGTCGTTGGCATAGCTGATAAATGTTGCATCAGAGTTAATATTCACTATATCATGAACGTAAATATTGAGGAAAAAAAGGACCTAATACACTTCCCTGAGGAACACCAGTAAGAATACGCTTCGAACTTGACGAATATCCATAAACTAAATGCATTCGGTGCTCTATAGTAAGATTTCACTAACTGCAAAGCGTGCCTCGAGTCCCATATGTATCCAATTTTGCAAGTAAAATTTCATAATTGAGGCAATAAAAAGTATTTGTGAAGTCTATAAAGGCTCCAAGAACAATTTTTTTCTTCAAGATTTTGCAAGATGAATTCTTTCTAAACGAGTAGGGCAGCATTGGTAGATTTAAGCTTCATAAAAGCAAACTGCGAACCAGTTATGAACTTATGCTTAGTTGAAAATTAGTTATTCTTAAGTTGTAAAATCACATTAATGACCTCATATTCTAAAACCGGATCTAAAAAGTCCAGCTGCTGTTTCTATCATCATTAAAACACAAGATTTTAAGGTATTAATCTCGCTTCCAATATCACAAAATGCTCGTTAAAAGCATTCGCCAAAGAACATCCGGTTAGTTAAACACCGTTACGCACTATTGTATTAATTGAAATAGATGAACGGTTTCGATTTAAAAGAAAGTTTAACTTATTTCACGTGATGCCCGTGAATCCCTCTGCTGCCTTGAACACCTTGAAATAGTAGCGTTCTTTAGCACGCCGTAATTCTTTTGTTAAGGCGTTGCAGTACATTTTAAATATTTTGAGGTCTTTCTCGCCTTCCGATTTAGCAAATCTGCCGTACAAAACATTTTTGGTGTGAATCTAGCGTTATCCAAAGTTTTCTTACGCGTTTGGTTGTTTTAATTGATTTGAAGGGGAAGTATCTTTTGCATAGATCCTGAAACAAATCGATGAAAGCGTTGTAAGCCCCATCGGCTGTATCTTCATTTAATACACTGGTCCAGTTTGTATTTGTAACAGATATTCTAAAACTACCAAGTTTATCTATAGTTACTTTCTGAAGCAGTGTTCGTTGTTTTTTGTTAACTTTGTTTTGAAAACTCTGTAATTAACACGTCTATTAATTTTTCAGAGCGGCAATTAATCCGTGTGGGTCTGGTGATAACATTTGCGGAGCTATTTGTGCGAATTAGCAACTCTAATGTTCTTGTAATAGTGGTTTCGTACACATATCAATATTAAAGTCACCATCGGAAACAACATTATACTTTTGTTGGTTAACGAATACCAAAAATGATTCGAAAAGTTGAAAAAGGCTTCAGGGTTACCATTTGGGGATCGATATACTACAACAAAAACATTTTGCTTGCTACGCAAACACACTATGTTGTAATCCTTTGTAATACAACTGAAATCGCTTACCAACTCACAAAGATAATCTTTTGTTAAAACTTGCCACACCGTTACCACGTTTCGCAGTACGATTAATATAAAATGAACGGTACTTTGGCAATTTTAATACATCACTGTCATTCGTATACCATGTCTCTGTAAGCATTATTGTTTACTTAGAGACACCAAGATAACAGTCGTACTGTATCGTAAAAAACTTTGCTGACTTATACAGCGGTGCCATCAAACAAACTAGTACATTCTGTTTCACACTAAGTCCGGGCGCAGACGACGGAGCGATCTGGTGGAATCAATCAAGCAGAGTCAAAGTGCATCTTCACGGGACGGCTTATATTAATCAACCCTTTCGATTGCACCGCAAGTAAAATTCCATAACGCCAAAACTCTATTTTGTTAACGTATACGCCGGATTAGTCTTGATTCCACCGCCGAAAACATTTTCTGACGGTACAATGTTCATGCCTGACGAAATTGTCACATGTTTAATGCGGTCTTGGGTCAGAAAATCTTGATACTATCGCTTGTGTATCGGGACCACCGTGTGCGATATACCCAAGTAGTATAAGGCGCAGTGGGACCCACATGGAGCCCACATAGGCAATGGGGGCTCGGGCAGCCCTACGAAACCCTCGTTGGTCCCCGCATGGGCGAAGCGTGGGCATGCCCAATATGGGCTGCCCACGCAGTGCCGCGGTGGGTTCCACCTCAGATATGCGAGGGCAAATCTGGGCACAGCGTTGGCATGCCCAACTTGGGCTGCGCTTGTAATACCCCGTGGGCCCCATCTCGGCTACGCGAGGGCATGCCCAATTTAGGCTGCCCGTGCAATACCGCCGTGGGTCCCACTTCCGCTATACGGGGGCAGAGTTAGCGTAGATCTGGGCTTCAGGGGGGCAAAATATGGGCATGCCCAATTTGGGTTGCCCATGCATGCAATGTCTCTGTGGGTCCCACCTCGGCAATGCGGGGGCAAAGTTAGCGAAAATAAGGGCAAGGCGTGGGTGCGCCCGAGTTGGGCTGCCCATGTAAAAGCCCCGTGGGTTCCACCTCGGCCGTGCGGGGGCCAAATGCAATGATGTGGGCTCCACGGCAGCTAAGCGTGGGCGTGCCCGAGCTGGGCCGCCCACGCAAAACTCCCGCGGGTCCCACCTCGACCTAGCAGGGGCCTAGATAGCAATGGTGTGGACTCCACGGTGGCAACGCGTGGGCATGCCCAACGTGGGCTACCCATGTAGGCCTTCTGCGTGTCCTCTGTGAGAAGCTCATGTGGGCTGTCCAAGTAGGCCCGCTGTGGGTCCCCTGTAATAAGCCCACATAGGCTACCCAAGTAGGCCCACTTTGGGTCCCACATAGGAGCTTAGGGGCTGCCCCAGTAGACCACCTGTGGGCCCTAAGAGGGGGGCCCGTGTGGGCTGCCCAAATAGAGCCCACCTCGACAAAACACTAGGTCATGGGCTGGCCAAGTAATCTTCCTGTGGCTCCCACGAGGGAGGGGGGCACGGGGACTGCCCAAGTACCCCCCAAGCCCGGTGGGCAGCCCAAGTGGGGCCGACTTAGGCCCGAGCTTCAAAACCGACGTGGGACTCACGTGGGCTGCCCATGTGGGACCCCCGTCGGTCCCCCTTTCGGAACCGACTTTCTGCTACTTGGGTAGGTGTGAACACACAGCACGGCGAACGCTGGGACGCGATCGACCAGATAATGTCATATTGGAACGCGCCCGAGCAGCCTATGTTGTCAGCGACTCCGCCGGCCAGACAGCGCAACTGAGAAAAAGAAAAAAAGTGTCTCGTGGCCAGTGTGTCGAACCGAAAAAAATACGGGTTCGGTTACGGTTCAGGTTCAGGTAAATTTATTTTGTTCCGGTTCAGTTCCGGTTCGATTAATTCGATCCGCGAACTGGTTCGCGAACCGGTTCGGGGCACTGAACCGGTTCGCGAACCGGTTCGGAAATTATAAATGACAAATTGCAACATCAAAATAACAAAATCAAAATAACATCAAAATAAAAATAAAAACAAAATATTGCAACATCACGTTCTAGAAACGTGTTATGAAATGAGCACACAGCAGCATTTAGGATTTACGAGATTGTAGGAAAATAAAATCCCGTGACGCGATTTTTTTTTTTTTTTTTTTTGCACAGCCTTGCAATTTTTTTTCTTCCGTGCAAGCCGCGACCAGCGCAATACTGGTTCCTATGTCAAGATTCATGGATGCAGGGTTTGTCAAGATTCATGGATGCAGCGTTTATATTCCTAAGACTGGGTGGAGAAGAAAAATATGTAAGCGAGGTGTGTGTCAGTTGACGGCACTTAAAGAACAAATGGCATTGATAGCACATTCATTGTCAACAGCGCGTGGCCGAACCGTTTTGACATGAGCCGGTAACCGTTATTCTTTTTTCCGGTTCAGTTCCGGTTCGGGTTCATCGCGATAACAATATAACGGTTCGGGTTCGGGTTCAGTTCCGGAAAAAATACCGGTTCGGTTCCGGTTTTCGGTTCGGTTCGGTTCCGGTTCGACACCCTGCTCGTTGCCATGGCACCCAGGTGTGCGCTTTCCGCTCGGTCCGTCTGCTCTGGGGGGCTATGTTGCGCTTTTTGCACTCCCAGGAGACTAGGGAGAAGGAAGTGACGTCAACAACGCAGCAAATGCAGATTGGATGTTGATTTTGTTTTCCTCTGTCAACATCCAATCTGCGTTTGCTCTAGTCGTTGACGTCACTTCCTTCTTCCAAGTCTCCTGGGAGTGCAAAAAGCGCAACATAGCACCCCTGCTCCAAATATCTTCCCGCTTCAACGTTTTCATAAAACTGTTCGTGCCGCTTTTGAGGCACGAAAGCAGGGCCAATGACGAAGCTATGTCTAAGCAACACGCGTAGCGCAAGTGCCAAGTTCTACATGACTCGGCACACACACAGAAAATGACTTAAGAAAAAATCATGTCTCCCATAGAAAAGCATGGAAAACCGGTCCCGCAACAGGCTAGCACTGAACGAATGAATAGATGCATGGCGGCTGTTTCCTTTTAATCGGGCGGTGACTTGCGCCTTCTAGCCAAATAGTATTTTTAGCTCCAGATTAAATAATGTTTAAGCCAATTTAATCATACTTAACCTCTATCTCTCCCTTGATTTTAGCCACCATTCCTCTGATGTTCTCTTCGTAAGCTCTACTCCTTCAAAACGTTTTGCTTCACCGGTCTCACCAAATCCCAGAGCCCTAAGGAGCCCCCTTGAGCCTCTTCGCGTGATGTCCTTGGATGGCTGAGCACTTTACATTCCATAATGACACGTTCTGGCGTCTTGATTCCCTCCCCGAATATAATACACGTTATAATAATCGCATGGTATTTGACCCTGTACATCCTAGTTCTCAAAACCGCCTGTCCTGTCCTTAAACAATAACACACTTCATCTAGAGTTATCAAATATTCCCTCGTTTTCAATATCCGTTTTTCTTGCCATCTACCTTTCTAAAGCTGGTTTATTTTGTATTCTTGTTTTCCACATTTCTCTCTCTCTTTCCTTTACAATATTTTTCTCTGTTCCATTCTGTACACCTTTCTCGGTGTTACACCAGAACTGTGACGCGAGTCTTCGCGTTCGTTTTCTCCATTTTGCGTCTATGCTGCTCATATATACGAGGGGCATTCAATGATGTATCTTCCTCAGTATATAAAACTAAAATTTCAAACACTTCTTGCCTAATGTTTAGATGATATTCCATCATAACTTTATTCACTTCACTCAAATTTTCTACAATCAATTTAACCCCTACAAAGAAATCTTCTGTTTTGTCTTGAAACCTGGACGTCACAGCTGTATTGACGTTTTTAAGGCGAAAACCACTTTCCACGGAGAGATTTCTTGAAAACTCGGAACAGATATTAATTTGAGGCGGCCATATCAGGACGGCAAGGTGAATAGTTGAGCCGTTGAAAACCATATCCTCGGAAACCTGTGGGTACTCCACAAGTTTTTGGAGCTATCTAAACAAAGTATATTTTCTGACTCCCCGGCCTTTGCCCTTTCCGGTTTGCTATTTAGTATCGCGAAATTCATAATAGTTATTGTGAAATCGGCAAATGAAAATGATGCAAAAACCAACATTCAAAAATACCTGCGTACTTTTCAGTGCCGTGATGTCAGTGGCAGGCAGGCTCGCCAGTCGAGCAAGCAGTCTAAAAAATAGAATATGCCAATCATTTGTTCCGTGTTGGAGCGCGGGTACTGTAGCGAGCTTCCGAAGCAATCATTTGACAGCATGAAACTGCTTTAAATCAGTTGGTAACAAATTCTAGACTCCGAAGAGTGAACTCCTGCCTTCCACTGACGTCCCTTTTTCGTTGTTGCCAATAGAGACTTTCAATTTGAAAAACACGGTGAGTACCAAAACTGTAAATTCAATAACTTCTCGAAAAAACAATATTTTGACCTAATATTACGATACTATTTTAGCGATGTTTGTTGGTGAGTTTAGCAAAATCTCAAGCAAATCGGAGACAATGAAGAAACCTGTGGAGTACCCCTTTAACCTGGCAAGTGAACCGGCGTATTGTGCTTAAGAAGGGGCCCCATCTCCTGCAAGGTTTCCTAATCTTTCCTCCTTGATTGACTTTCGCAAAGTGATAATCGTGTTGTTGTAAATTTCTACGGTTATAATTACCTTGTGTGGCATTAACTCAAGGAGAAGTCCTTCAGCATCCTTCAGCACACGAGTTTCGCCATCCGGCCATTAAACGATTAAATAAATTCACCTGGGCCGGCTTGCCGGAAATAGCGTCTCAGTTGAGACTAGGAGAAATTAAGTACCTACTCTATAGACGCTTTACACACGCGCCAAATTACAGCCGCCATTGCTGACCTTCTCTTGTCTTACCGAGATGCCTAGTAACTGAAACGGTAGTTGACGATCCTCTACAACGGCCGATGCTTTAAAAAAGGACACAGTTGAATCTAATATGGCAAAAACCTGGCCTGCTATGGTAATGATGAAGATAAATAAACGGAATAAGAGGAAACAAAAAACTGAAGGTCAGTTATGGCGGCGTCCATGCACAGCTGCTGCAAAGCGTCTATATTCACAAAGCCTGGCACTTCGACGACGGAGCCATGGAGTGCCCGGTCGCAGATTTGTAGCGCGAGGATGTGATAGCACAGAGCATTTCGCGCATATCTTTTTCAGCGGCGAGGACACGAAACATGGTTTTCAAACCCGACGAGAAAAGAAGCGGTAGCGCGAGGAACGCGAGGAGCACGAGCGGACATTCCATAGCTCGGGAGAAGTGTGTTTCGCCGTCTCGCCGCAGCGGGGCGCCCGTCAAGTGGCTCTCCTCTCATGCGTTGTCTGCCGCTCTACCTATTCAATTTTGGCGGCCGCTTCTCGTGGCGATCTGCCAGGCTTTGTCAGTATAGAGGAGGCTATGGTACTGCTCAGAGGTACTGCTAAAGCCAGCGTACGAGCTGAGCGGGATTCAAGACGCTCGCGCGGTCCAGCCTTTGCAGTGCTTTCTTTTACCCGGTCTTAGCTGAGACGCTGTTCTATACTTCGTTTCACCTTATCTGCGAGCGAAGCTAAAGCTAGAAGCGCGAGACCAGCGCTTTTTGCGTTTCTCCCCAGCTCGCGCGCTCGAGCAAAGCCTGAACGCATGGAGCTTTCGTGCTCGCGCTTCCAGCTTTGCCTTCGCTCGCACATAAGGTGAAACGAAGTATAGCAAGCCCTAGTCCTCATGGAGCATCTCCACGTTTTCTTGACAGCACTGGAGCATTGTGACCAATGATTGTGGCCTCCTGAAATGGCATTAGCAATCTTGAAACCCATCTTGCACTAACCTTTGGCATGCTCAAATTTTACAACGAAGCTGTTTATGGCTAGGGTTCCGTGGATTCTTCGTGTGCGTGACCAAGAACTCTACGCTCGCACCGCCCCACGCGCCGCACGCGCTCGCCTTCCCCGTATAAAATATTCGAAGTAAATAACCATAATAAAGCGTTGACGAACGCGCGTGCAAGATGTCATTTGTTTTATTTCCTTTAGAACAGTTACTGCTGCAGACGCCGGCACGTGCGGCGCGTGGAACACCATTCCCTGAATTCTCCTTGATGCTTGTGTAATTTAGCAATAAGTCTATTCAGTATATTAGTCATCAAAAGGCATTATTTTGAAGATCAGTAGAGTATCAGGTAGATAATAAAGGTTGCACAAAGATTTGTCGCTGTGCGACCCGCATCGGCCATGTCTACGCTCGCACCGCCCTTCCTTTGTCGTCGTTCCAAGCGTTGCGTGCCTGTACTTCGTCTCACCTTAGTAAGGACTATTGTTAGCAGCGCGTGCTAAAGCGCGAGCTAGTCGCTTTCAAGGAAGCCGCCGCGGCTGCACGAGCGCTCGTGCAGCAAGTGCTCTAGTCAAGGCAGTCAAGGCTGGCCGCTCGCGCTAGCACAGCCTTCGCGGTTAGTCCATGCTAGGATGAGACGAAGTATAGTTTCCTTTCCTTCCGCTCTCCCGGGGTGGCGGTCCCGTCGCGCGTGTCTACTTTCCGCCGGCTCCTCGGGGCGGGTCTGTGTCGTGTGCAAAACAGCTTCGCTGGTCATCCACCATCACAGAGTGGAATGGCTCATGATGTTTTTATGAATTATTTTTTCCAAACTGGATCTGCCCGAGACGCCAATTTCTTCAACAATTCGGGAAACCTAAACTCGTTAGTCTGACCAAATTAAATGCTCGCCTTCCCTGTACAATTATGCGGAAGTTGCTTTCACGGGCCGCCCAGTGTGATAGTCATTTTCAGTACTCTACCTCACTTAAACTGCTTCATAGGATAATGGGGCAGACTCACTACACACCAACGTTACTAAAACACTCAGTTGGGGAACTCACCCTTGAAACCCGGACCGCTCGCGTCCACAGACACCAAACTAAACACAATAACAGCGCCCCCCTTTAGCGACTAGCCAAAACATGAAAGTTGATTCATAACCTCCGAGAGCCCGAAGCGCGCGCGCGCTTCGGGATCTCGGAGGCCATGGTTGATTTGTATAGCTGCTGCTGAATGGCACTACGAGACGGCGCCACCGGCCCTTGCGCGACTCGACCTGAACCAAAACGTGCAGCAGTGCCGTTCCCGGAGTGGCCGTTGCGGGAGGAATGGCGGCGTTGCGATCTCGGTTCGGTTCTCGAATACGGATCAGAGCCAATTTTTTCAAAGCAGGCTCTACGTCAGTTTCCCAATTCAGTTTTTAGTAACGTTGCTATAAACTCGTCATGCATTAATTAATTTCCTTTAATTAATTTTTTTTTTATATTTTTGTGAGATGTTGTTAATAATCGATACTTTCAGTCTAGCATTTCCTTACTTGATTCACACAAGAACTCCTCTGCCAACTTCTGACAACTGCAAACTACAAATGAAGGGCAGCCCAACGTATATCCGCCCGTCAGAACACAATGGCATCATCGTGCCGTTGTGTATGTTTTCATGGCTTTCCGTGCCGTACGCTAAATATGCTAAAACAAATAGTATTGCCAAAAAAAGACTAAATACGCGCGTAGATGTGTGCTGACAATTGAGAGTTTTAAAAGATTGTTCGGATGTCTCCTATAACGATGGCCGATACTCCGCTGCCGCCTTCGAGGCATGCATCGTATTGTTATCGGGGATCGTTATCGGAGGTATCGGAACGATCTACTAAAAATGCTTATTTTGCGGGACAGTGCCCTCTGAAAATGGCGACAGCGACAAAAAAAAAGGGGGAGGAGGGGGTTTACGCATGCGCAAATGCGTTACTCGATAAAAATGTCCATTGTCTCCGCCCGCCTTCCCTCTACATTCTTTAATCGCTTCTCTAACACCCTGTCGCTCGTCTGTTTCATTTCTCAGCTCATTTTTCAGTTCCAAAATGGTCGCCACTAACGTCACGCTCATGGTCACCATATCTTGGTTTCCAACCTGTCTAGTCGTGCACCTATGACGCACAACCTACAGAGACAGTCCGCTACCTCCTCTTCCTCGACACTATCAAACCACGTTTCTGCTAACTTAACCCGGCGCTCACGTACCTGTCCTTGCACTTGAACGTCCCTCTTCGGCATCCTTCCTAACTCACGGGGCTCGCGCTGAAAACCTAGCCCTACGCGACACAATACTCGACCACGTGGTACGCCACGTGGGTTGCTGCTTCAAATATATCTGATTTCTCTCCTTTTACAGCGGAGATGTTTAAGGGCTAGTTTTCCCAGGATTGTGTCCGTCCTCAAATGACTTGATGACACAGAACTCTGGACAGCTGCCGCCATCTATGAGCGACGGCGGCAACCTTTCGAGTATTTCCACTCTGGCTTGCCGACTCGCGGCCGGCCATTACTTCATTATCACCATAGTACAGCTTCGCTGGTCTTCCTTCTTCACCAGAATGCAAAGGCTGAAAGTATTTTTTTTAGAGCGCAGCTCTTAAACAGGGAACAGGGTTGGGCAAAAATACTCGAAAATGTATTTGGAAATACAAATACTGGGATACGTGAAAATAGTAGCTAAAATACTGAAACTCAAATTGATCTGTAAAAATGTATCGCGATACGTATCGAAAATACATTTTAATTAAAAAGAGAAAAAACGTCTTTGGAAATATCAATACAGGAATACATTTTAGGGAGGGCAGAAATACAAATACTGAAATACTGATACTGCAATACATTTTTCGAATTTGTTTGAGACGCCAACTGAGATGAAGCTTGAAGTTTGAAGTGGAAGTTTTTGATCCCGAAATTACTTTGCCGCAGAACTGGCATTTCGCCTTGAAGGTATCTGGTTCCGATCGAAGAGAAGTCTTCAATGGGCTCAAAAAACGTTCTATCAGGGATTGACCGCGGTCCCTTCCATGACATCCTCTCTGTCTGTCGAATGATACGAAAAGACTTTGAACCTCTAAATAAATTCCATGTCACCTTAAATCCCATTGGATTTAAGGTGACGCCCCTGTCAACATTGATCACATGACGTCACTGTGGAATGAGGTGATATTCTTGTATCTGTAGGTGTTGCCGTTAACATGTAATTTTACCCACGCTGATGTATGAAAGGACAATACGTACTTTCGTTGTAGTTGACCTCGTTGAAAATCGTGCAAGCAGTTGCATTTAAAATTTTTCGAAAATGGTGGACCACCTGAAGCATATTTGAGCACATGTCTTACCTTCTGTTACTGTCGAAAAAACGATACGATGACATCCCTGTTGCGACGATCCTTCCTGCCGACCCTTCGCCTCCAACAGATGAATGACAGTCCTAAAGTTTCGCGTAGCATCATCCAATCAGAGACCTCGTGGATTGCGACCTGAGATGGCCGGCACAGGTGCGCGATCTCCGAGAGACAGCGCGCTCGAGACGAGTCGCAGGTGTGCGAAGTCTGGGTCGGCACAGCGAGGCCACGTCTGGCCTCCTTCCTGGGTATTGGATCACCAGAGCAGCGGGTCAACGTTCACGTATAGTCAGACACGTAGCCAGGGGGATGGGGCCCGCCCCCCCCCCCCCCGAAATCTTCAATTTTGCTGGGGCCTCCTCTCCCTCATACAACATTTTGTCATGGGCGCCCCCCCCCCCCCCCCCAAAAAAAAAAAATATCCTGGCTACGTGCCTGCGTCGAGTGATGTTGTACCTTTGAGCCGTGCAATATTACGGCTGCAGACGCATTCGGATATGTGTTGAACTTCACTGCTTGAGTCATCCTACTATTCCAAATCAACCACCTGCAACGGACTGCGACTCAGCTTTGCCGACTAGGTGTACTGTGTACGCTGAGGCAAGAGAGACGGTTAGCAGCGGGCATTGAATGCCAGCAAACAATGACTCATGACATCCCTACCCCGGGAACTGCGGTAAAACATGCTTCGACTCCACTCATGGCACGCTACCTGGTTCGAGTCCCGACTACGCAAGACTTCTAAGAAGAGAAAAATATTTTAGAAAATCGGAAGGAACCTTGGTCAGCATAGTAACCATGCGCCAGCATCTCCTTGACCTTGGTGCCCTCAAAATTAAAAAAAGGCGTTCGGACTTATATTTTGTTTTTCGGGGGGGGAGTTCTCAAGAAATATAACGAATTATATTTCATCCTGATTGTATCGCGATACAGAGAAACATTCCAAATGTATTTCGATTCAGGAATGCAGATACTGGTGAAGAAATGTATTGCGATACAGAAATACAGATACGAAATGTATTGCTGAAATATTGTCACGATACAAATGTATCGCGATATTGCCCAACCCTGACAGGGAACACGTGAGCAACAAAAAAAGTCCGAGGACACCTAAGCACTTGTTATGAGTTGTGAATGCGAAAGCATGAATGTCGTTCTTCCGCTCCCTTAGTTCGCCTGCGGCGTAGTGGCCGTGTACCCTCTCCGCAGTTTGCCCGTGCAGGCTGTGCGGCCAGGCGGCCAGGCCCGTACCGCCGCACCTCGCCGGGAGAGGGCTTCTCTGATGGCGTCCCTTGGAACCACGCCACACGAGAGCCAATGGGAGCCTCGTTCCTTGATGACGCTCGCCAGCCAATGGGAGCCTATCCATCACATTTCTGCTGCAGATGATATTGGGAGGGACATGGGCGTACCAACCGGGGGGGGGGGGGGGGGAGTAAGGGGGCGCTTGTCTCCCCAGTTCTCAGAGTGGGGGGGGCAAGGCATGTGTTTTGCCGCCCCTCCCCCCTTTCTGAAGCAGCCGCCACTGGGCAGGGCAAACACTGGCCGGCGGCGCCCAAAGGATACCAAAGGCACCGCTCCCCGGCCCAGGGGGGGGGGGGGGGGGGGGGAGGGGGTTTGGTTTGCCCCCCCACTCAAAAAGAAGTTGGTACGCCACTGGGGAGGGAGAGGGGAAGGTGCTGTTTGGCGCGGCTTCAAAGCTGATGACGTCGGTTTGCTCCATGGGACCACTTAATGCTATCGCATTAAAACGGGCGCCGCACGGCAGTTCCCATCACAACTTGCGCGCACGCTGTGACATGGCGGCTTGGCATAGGTCCACGTCACGGCGTCCTGGGTTGTCGCTATGGGAATCAGCGCGCGGCGCCCATTTCTGCCGCTTATGTGTTCCCTGCTTTAGGCGTCCGCTTCCGGGTTGAGCGGCGTCGGCTTAACCGCGCTAGATTTAGCGGGAAAATTGACGTCACGTGACCTCAACAGCAATTCAGTTTCTCCGCTAAATTTAGTGGGGAAAATAATGTCACATGACTTGGTGTCACGTCACCTATGAACAAATTCAGTTTCTCCGCTCGATTTAGCGGGACAATTGACGTCACGTGGCCTTAACAGCAATTCAATTACCCGCTAAATTTAGCGAGGAATCAAACTGCTGTTAGAGGTCAAGTGGCGTAAATTTTTCAGCTAAATTTAGCGGGGAACTGTGGGAGGAGGGGAAGGTGTGGAGGAGGTGAGGGGGGGAGAGTACGGAGGTGGAGGAGTGGGGGAGGAGGAGAGAGGAGGAAAGTAGGAGGAGGAGGAAATGAAGACGGGAGGAGAGGGTACGGAGGAGGACGAGCATACCCTCCCCTCCTCGTCCTCAAGAGCTGCGCTCTAATTTCGAGTTACAGAGATTTGTAAACGTCTTTCCTTTCTCTCTCTCTCTCTTATTTCTACTTTATATTTGAAATGGGCAGAAACTCACCTGCCGCTCTTGCCACATAAATATTCTACAACGCTGCGACCTATCCATGGCCAATCATTCAAACAAAGCCCTTTCATGTGACACCGCCAATCAAACTTCCCTGTCTACAAAAGAAAAACAAGATTAATGTCCTATGCCCCCATATCGCCACCTCTACAAAAGGAAAAGATCTACCGCTCCTATCCCATGCACAACAGTAAAACAAGAGAATAACATAAACGGCACTTAGCTTCGGGGGAGCTTCCGAAAACACGTTCAGCTCGGTCCGCGGCGCTCACTCGAAGCTTCTAGCCGCTCACTCTAAGAAATGCCTGCGCGTCTACTTACCCGCCAAACACTCAAAGAGCCAATCTCTGCGATTTACGAAATCAGCTCAGCGAATGATGAGACGGAACATCCGTTTAGACCTCAAAATTAAGTCTGCGCTGTGGCATTACGCAATGCAAAACCTCATGCTTGCATTGCGTGATGCCACAGCGCAGACTTCATTTTTAGGTCTAAACAGATGTTCCGCCTCATCATTCGCTGAGCTGATTTCATGGATCGCAGAGATTGGCTCTTCGAGTGTTTGGTGGGTGAGTAGACGCCCTGGCATTTCTTAGAGTGCTTATCGAAGAGTCATCTAGTGACGCCGCTTGCAACCAAGGCGATGAGAGGACTTCATCTGGCAGCGGCGACGCGCGCGGTATCCACACCTAATCGGGACTCATACAACGACTTCCGACGGCAACGCCACTGCCTGTCGACACGGTATATACGTGTCCGCCGCCGGGCTCGCTTGCCGCCCGAGCGGGAGTCCTGTTTTTGTTCTCTCGGCCGGTCGTAACGGTTCTGCGTATCACATTTCAGCCTCGCTTTTGCGTCTCACGTTTTCATCGAGTTACCTCGCTTAAAATAGTATTATACGACAAAATTTACTTATATAGCGATAAAAGTCCGATGGATTATAATTAAATTGTGTTATATACGTGCTGATGGGCGAAAGGAGAACAGATTTGGTGAGGGCAAAGAGCCTCCTAATCGCCAGGTAACTATAAACTTGCACGAAGCGGAACAGATTTCGGGAACTATTTTCAAGCTATAAATGTTTGCTTTATTCAAACAGGTCGTTTCTAGCGCCCCCAGCCGCCACACGAGTTAGGAGGCGCGCAGAGGGGGCACGTTCCACTAAATCGTGGGTAGTAGCAGCCCGCGGGGCACACCCTGCACCGTGGAGCTGCAAACGACAGAGTAAGGGCGTATAAGACAGGTAGAACGACGACGGTCACTCTGGCGAATGAACGCACGTCCCGGACAAAACAGAACGTTCATGTAGACAGATTTTCACCTGCAGTGGGGTTACCTAAACTCACTGGATCCTGAAAAAGCGACGTCAATGCCTTCAATGCCTGCCAGCAGGACGCAGAGAGCTAGCATACAGACGAGCAAAACCTCATAAGGCGATTGCCTGACCGGTATCTGTTGTCTGGCAATCGCCATTTTGGTTCTTTTATATCTTCGAAGCTTCGATAGGGTCGATTGTTCTCAGCCAGGCGCGATCAAGATCGCGATGGCTACTGAAAGCGTTCCTCGTCTTTCAGTGAGCGTCTTTAGCGCTGTATACGCTATCAACTTATCACCCTGGCTTATTTCCACTAACATACTGCGATGGTATTGTCCTCTCTGAGTATTTTATGACAGGATGCGTCATTTTTCGATGCCGCCGAGCACCGACGCCGCATGCGGGGATGTGTTGCCTCGCCGGTCTCTTCATAAAGCAATCTGTCACCGCGAATTTGAACGGTCTCGACAAGACTGGAGAGGTCAAGCAGAAATTGCTCGCTCTATCTACCAAAACAGCGACAATACGAGGACCTTGGCGCTACTTTTCATCCCGTGATCCAGTGACTTTAAGTCTCGAGAACCATAGAGTTATTATAATGTACGCTAGAGGTTTAAATGGCGCTAGTGTGCTGTCACAAATTGAAGCAGGCAGCAACCAGCCAAAATTGACTTCCGGTAATGCATTTCTACGGGGAAAAGGGAGTGTATTTCTCCCTGCGCTCGATCATAAGAGGAAATATCACGAATAATTCGTACGTAATAGGTAGATAGGAACACTTCTCAGTCACGCAGACGAAAAAAATTGGTCAGTTACGGCGTTTTTATTGAAAATTCGTGGCATGAAAAACGGTGGTAAAACGATTTCGTACATGTATCTGTGTGCACTCTCGGACACTGTTAGCGCGAACACGGCGTCAGAGCTTTCAAGCATCAGGGATATACGGATATACGTGCCAAACGAACGAAGGACATCTGGAAAACCAAGAGAGACAGCAAAAACTACGCAGTAACGCTAAATCAGTAACTCCTTGTGCATGCAGACGACCAAATTTAATTTAAGGCCACGTAATATATAACCCGCCTTACAATAAATAAATACTGCTTTATTCTTTCTGCTCACGAATATGTGCGAAGATGCTTGTTCTGCGTTCAATACATCACCCGCACGCTCGAAAATAAAAAGACGCCAGAAAACAAGTGCCCAATAAAAGCTGTCCGGCATATGAATAAATAAGAATATACACCTTTCATAGCCTACATACTTTAGTCTTAACGTTTTGAATGTTTTTAACCACTCGTAAGGATGCACGATGGAGTCATGTTCGTATAGTGACAGGACGGGCATATTAGCAATATATAAGAGCAACAGGAATGCTGGTTTACTTTCAGCACACTATCCCTTTCAATTGTTTGTTTGCTTAAAATCGCGACGTTTAAATATAGCGACGCTTAACATGGATCACTGGTGAAGAAAAATACTGCAACTGAAGCAATTGCGCTTCTACCATGATAATAAAGGTACATACTATCCGGCACGACCGAAATAACAAGTGTGATTCGTGTTATTTTCCGGCGAAGAGACAAAATGCACGCGCGTTTTTCCATAAAAACGCACAGGAGCACCGCAAAAGTAGACTGGTCGCTGTCTGCTTCAATTTGCGTCCCGGAAGTCAAATAGGCACTAACACCAGTTGAGCCTCAGCCTCTAGCGTACATTATAATACCTCTATGACCAGAACGCCCCTATATAAAGCACATTAGCTTTCCCGCTGACTTATTATTCTTTTTTGTTTATTTCATTGGGATAGCAGTCGTACTGTAGTGGACAAATTGCTCATTTTTGCCAATCAAATTGCTAACGTATACGAAGACTTCGAGCGC
This sequence comes from Ixodes scapularis, assembly GCF_016920785.2. Lineage (NCBI taxonomy): Eukaryota > Metazoa > Arthropoda > Arachnida > Ixodida > Ixodidae > Ixodes > Ixodes scapularis. The sequence continues at coordinate 103,532,027 of NW_024609846.1, forward strand.
CGTGACGATGCACTTTTGTGCTGATTGGCTCCATCGGGTCGTGGCGTCGGCTGCGTTCGGACTTAGTGAGGAACGGAGAATGGCCATCCAGCCCTAAAGTTTCATGATACAAGAGCTGCGCCACGTTGCGGCAAGTTTGCAACCGCCCCAATCGCACAAAAACACCGTGAGATGGCCCTATATATCTGGCATGAAACGAACAACGGTATGGCCTGACGCACGGTAGCGGTTTCTCGATGCTGGTGGCGACTTGGGGCGGCGGGTATGTTAACGCCTCAAAAGAACAACAAAAAAAAAAAAAAAAAAAAAACATCAGTCGGTGTTGTCGTATTCGTGTATACGGGCAGACGAAACAGCGACCGACGACGCAGCCCTCGCGCTTCCGAGGGACCCGGTAGACACACGATGTCCCGTATTTGCGTCGCGCCCGTCGTCGTGGCTCCTGCAAGAGCGACGGCCGCTTCTCCCGCAATACTCCGAGTCCAGAATTTTGAGGCCGTCGCAATAGACAATTGCAAGCATGGCGCCACAAGTGGTGCCCCATGCGTGCAAGCGCGTGCAACGCGCGGGTGAACGTAGCTTTGGCAAGCTCGTAATCGCACGGGCGTGCCTGCTCGAGCAGACATGGCGGCGGCCAGTCGCCCAGCTTGCAATCGTCTATAGGAAGTATTCACTGCCGGCCATAGCTGTGTGCGCGACTGCTGAGCGCGTGCTGATGGCGAGCTTACACAGTTCTTTTTTAACGTGCATTCCGTACCCTCAAGATTGCCCGTCTTAGCAGCCTATTAATGTGGGCTCGTTCACAGCGTGCGCTCTAGACAGCACCCACAAATATGGCGTCCAGTGAAGACTCCTTATACTGTGCTCCGCAAGCGGAGGATATACGATTATTTTACGGTGAACAACCAATCCTGTCGGCGGCACTGTTTTTCGGGCAGTTCTTTTCACAGCGTCAGAACAGCCGCAGTAATGGCGCCACGCGCATAGCGAATACCACCGGACAAAAGTTCACCTGCCGCTTGGCGGCGACACTCGTCATCCCGAGCGTGTTTGCCGCTTTGGGGCGCGTCGGGGATCCAATAACGATGACGTCATGCGGGTTTCGTTGCTGAAACTCTCTCGTGGCTCTGCTACGGTGCGGCCAACACAAACATGAGCAAAACGAGGTCCGTGCAGAGTTGTCATAGTAAGCTCTCGCTTCACAAGACGAGCTCAAGATCCGTGATTCGAGCAGTCCTCGAACGCCGGTGGACGGCTCGACTTACGGCAAACGCAGAGAGGGCACCCGGTAGTCTCTCGCCCCATCACGCACGGGTAGAAACAAGGCCCGGTCGGAAGACAGATGCCGCCTAGGAAAAATCATTTCGAGCATTCAACGGAAACCGTGTTGGCTTCTCGTCGACTCTGGTGCCGTCCATCTTGCTTTGACTTTCGAAACAGTCAATACGAGCAGAAACTGAGGAAGCGGAGCAGGCGACGGCGCGTGGGGACGTCGGAACACCGAGCTCTGGTTCGAACGAGCAGACACAAAGTTCTCGTTCTTCGAACAGCGAGTAGAGACAAAGGAAGCTAGCTTTGCGTCTGCACACTAGTCATTCCGACCAGAGCTCGGTCTTCTGACGCCCCCGCGTTAGAGCCCTGCTTCTCCGTCTATCTGTACCCGCATGGAAAGTATGCAGACTTTTTGTTGACTCCCTGCCGCGAGCTCCGTCGGCCGCGTAACGCAGCTGTGAAAGAAATACAAACAAAGGAGAGAGGACTCCGAGAAGCTTCGAGAAGACTTCGCCAGCTCAAGCTATATATATATATATATATATTACTTTGTTTAGGCATTAATAACAAAACGTCTCCAGACTGTCAGACACGTACAAGTTACTCACCTAAAGCAGTAAAGTTACTGAGTATTGGCATATAGACCGACACGCGGGCTTGACGTCACGGCGCTGCGGCGGCGCTGCGATCGCGCCGGAGCCGGGGAGTAATGGGCAGAAGGGCGCACGTTTCGCAAGGGCGTCATAGCATTTCAGCATACCGCGAAGCTGTGTTGCCGTTAATCTCACCGAAATGTACAAGGAAAGTAGCGGAGTGAGCTTCTACAAGTTCCCTGCAGACTCTGAAAGGCATAGAAGGTGGATAATATCCGTGGATCGAAAATTATGGTCGCCTCGCGCGAACGACCGTTTGTGCGGAAAGCACTTTCTTGGAGGCAAGTGTGGCTTCTATTTCAATCTCCGTCCCGAGGCTTGCTGATGTGCAGGGCAACCGTTGTCTGATCGAGACCACCCGGATTTTGTTCCCACGGTGTTCGCGCACAAAGCACTGGCCAAGCGCTCGTCGGAGGCTCGCTACGCCCGTGCTGCCCAGCAGAAGGGGATCGGCGACAGAACGGCAGTGTTGTAGGCGTTACCAAAAAAAAGTAACGAAATGCGTTACTCGTTACTTGCAAATCAAAGGTACGCGTTACTGAGCTACGTTGCCTAAAAATAAAAGGAACGCGGTACCGCTACCGATAAAAAGTAACGCAGGTTACTTCTGCGTTACTTTTTAAATTATGATTGAACACGTTTTACGGTTTTGACGATACAGGTATGCATAAGCTTATATATCAAGAAACATCATGTTCATGCAGAAACAGAACATAATTACTTTATCTCTTTTTACGGTCTCACCTAAATACTGACGAGAAAAAACGCAAAGAACATGGCTTGACGCCTAAAAGCACAGAAAAACTTGAAGTGTAATTGTAGTAACGAGGTGACGTAACTACGTTACTTGAAATAGTAACGTAAGTACGTTACCTCTTACTGTGTCGAAAAAGTAACGAGTAGGTTACTACGTTACTGAAAAAAGTAACGCGTTACTGGTAACGCCTTTACTTGTAACGTGTTACCGCCAAGACTGCATAACGGACAAAGCGTTACTGTTTGTCATGCCTTGTTGTCATGAGAGTATGAAAAATAGCCTACCTTGACTTGAAGACGCTGTGTGTATCTATTTAATTAATAAATACACTTCCGCAGACCCACAGTTTGCTGATCCCGCCGGCAGTGCGGAAACCGACTCGAGGTAATCGTAGGACTCGAGAGACTTGTACGCCTGCTCCGTGTCGGCCGTGAACTGGCTTGGCGAAAAAAACTAAATCAACGACGACGTGAGCCGTCGACTTCTGTGGCAGCAACTTCACGTCGGAAGTCCAGCAGGCCTTGTTTACGGCGTACGGATCAACGTAGGCAACGCCGTCCACGCACAGTTTGTTTCGATACCGCCGCCGTTCAGGCTCGGGTAGCGAGCTCAAATAGTCGGGCATAGTATACGACGTGCGTTGTCAGGAAATACGACTCACAAATAAAGCTGGAAGCGTCCCTACAACGTCAACAACGAGCGCACGCCACACAACGCAATGGCGAAAACACGGCGAGCCCGGTCGCTTTTGCCCACATAGATGCCGCGCATGCGCGGCCTTCCGGCCGCGTTGGTAAACAGAGCCGCTCCGCGTGTCGGTCTATAAATTACTCCATTCCAAAATAATTGAGTAAATTACTAACCATTGTAAAAAGTGGCGAAATTACTTTCAAAATTAGTTTTCTTCTCCATTTCTTTTTTTTTTTTTTTTTTTAATAGACCCGTTTCGAAATTCAGTGCCATCTGGTGGTTCGTAAAGCAGTTTAGGTTTTGCAATATCAATGGCGGAAAAGAACTTGTATCGGCACCGTCGCTTTTGCAAGCCTACGGCACGCGTGGAATTGTTCAGTGTGAGTTCTTTCTCGATCATGGTGACCAAGAACCTGCATTCAGAACAAAGTTCGAACCCACTCAGATGCCTCTAGGAAATTCTATACACCAAAGTGATTTAAAGCCGATTGCGTGCCGCCCGCAGATTGACTGAATCGGAGTTATTAGAAATAAACGCTTACGTAGCTCTTGTGTTCCATTACTACGTAGCGTCGTACAACCCCCCAGAACGTACAAGCCTCGCATCATCCACTTAGGAGCATCTTCAACGTCCTCCTTTATCAGTCACTAGAAGGCCGCCATTGGTATGGCACAGATGCCGTTCCACAGATGATGATAGTGATCAAGGTGACCAGATTGAATTTCGGAAAGGGTCTATTACGTACAAATAGCCGACGTTTAGTAGCCAGTGTCAAAAAAAAAGCCTACGGACTTTCTGCTTATCCCGTCTGAATATGTGTAGATGACTTTCAGCAGCCATGCAGTGTCAACGACTGCAGACAGAACCTCTATGGACTCCGTGCTTCAATTTTGTTTCTCAAGTTAGGGCTAGTGGAAAGTTTGCGATGGGGTGGGGGGGGGGGGGGGGGGAAGGAATTTTCATAATGAAGTTTTTGTTTTTACTTTCTCATAGCCTAAAACAACAGTCATGACCACGATGGTCATGATCTTACAAACAGAATACTATTTGAGTTTTAATAAGCGGATTGTGGGCCTAGAGGGTGCGTGCTAAATCCATGTTTCGAAGTGACGGCACGTGCTCCCGCTAGCACCGAGCTCTAACGTGCGGCCAACAAAAAGCCTCTATTGCGTATCAGTAAAGAGTGGCGTAGAGCGATCGTTAAATATTCGGGGCTTACCGTAAGCCGCTCCGGCGGCACAGGCCAGCGTAACTGCTACGATCAACGCAAACTTGGCCATCCTTTTTCTGAAATTAAAATAAATCGCACCATTGCCTACTTAAAAAAAAAAAATATTTTTTTTTTCGCGGTTGTCTGTTTTTACGTCACGCTGTCAAGAGCAGAATGCTACTATCGCAAACGAAGATACCTGTGGCTCTACGTTCGAAACTGAGCAGGGAAGGTACAGCCATCTGGCGCGAAAAGTTATTCAATTAATCCGTAAAACAAAGGTTCGTAGTTCCACAAATTGTAACTAGGAAGGTATATATTTCAGAGGGGGAGAATTGAGGTACGGGATGCGTACGGTTCAACTGAAAAGTTAGCTGTACCTATACTATCAACTAGTGCGTAGATAAGAAGCAAAATGTACAAAAAGCTTCCAATTAAACCATGGTTACATCTTTGGTTCGATATTTTAATGCGATAATCCCATCAGCTCGCTTCAAGCATACGGTAACGAAGCCCGCGTAATTAACACGAAATGTGTTTCATTTTTTTCAATTATTATTCTAATAAAAAACATCTCTATCCATTATTAGCACTTGTTATTATAATGTGTGCACAGAAGTTTCGATTAGAAAAGTTCGCACTTCCTTTCTCTTTTAGACAGTGCATTCCACCCGTTACAACAACCCAAGAGACGCCTTACCTGAGTGAGCCAAGTCTTTCGAATGCTCTTCGTACCCTGGTGACCCGACACTTAATTTGAACGAAAACACTCCTACCCGCGCAATTCGTGGAAGTCGCGAGCTTGACACGTTTTATTTCTCGGTCGTGACCGGGGCAAAGTGGCAGACCTATAGCTCGTGCTCCAAACTTCCCCCGAAACGCATGACGTGAATAAAAACGACGGCGACATTTGATGGTCCCTTCTTCGCAGCTGCTTTTGTCGTCGCCGAAAAACGGTTCGAACAAACACCTCAATTATGCTATGCCATCATAAATTGCGGAGCATATATTATACCACTTTGAGTTGCGAAAAGTTGGCCCGCATGCGGCTCGTTTCCCGCTAGCGGGACATTGTATACGCTGCGCCAGGCGTGCTACGTCACCTCCGATTTCAAAAGTTCGACGCTGCCACTGCCAACATGGATACGCGAGGCTGCTCTAGATGCGTGAGAAATCTCTAAAAAAAGCAAGCAGTCTATCTGCTGGTCTTTTCGAGAGCGGTAGAGACAAAAAGAGGCCACAGTACGAGGAACGTCAATGCAATAGGTTACCTGACTTGACTGAGCAAACTTCCCAACTGAGCGATTCGAGAGTTCGCGGTTATGAATTGGGCGTTCACGTCACCTGAGTGAGCAGCAACATTCCAAAGTATGCACTCGTCGAATTCATCACTCGTGCACTGGAAGAGGTTTGCACGCTCGCGAATCTCCAATTATTAAAAACAAAAACAAAATGGTACGTTGAGCTGTTTTAGCGTATTCTTAACTTTCACCGACCTTTAACTATGCCCAGGGCCACTGACAATCCCAGCATCGATATTATAGTATTTTATTGTTGCAAACGACTGGAAGTGAAATCTAGGCACCATCCTAAATATATTGAGCTTGCGAACGAATGCCACTTTTCAAACTCGCGCCCGGGTCAATATGTCCACCATTTTGTTGTCACGAGCTGCCTGGCGCGTGCCGAAGGCGAGCGTTCGAAGAATTCATCTGACACCATCGAGCACGTAGTGCACTGAGGCCTATAGGTTTCATCACGCGGACATCTAACAGCAAAATGGCGGATTGACGTCACGTGAAAACCCTATACTCGAGGACAACCTTCCGTGGCTAGCTATGCAGTCAAAGCAATGGGTATCTTGAACGCCCATCAGAGCTGTGCACGCGCACTCTTCACTTCAGAAATGACGCAGAGGTGTGTGTCGTTAATCTTTCTCTCTTTCCCTGCCATCATTCGCGGCAATTACGGGCGCGCAAGCCTTTCAACTGGCCGATCGAGCGCGAATTTCGCCCTCCGTCTGCGCGTTACCTTTCTGCGTGCAGGTGACGCATCACTCTTCAGTTCGAGTCCCTTTTTTGATGCAGTAATTAAGCCTAAAATTGTTTTTTTTTTTTTTTTAATAAAACCAAAAACGACGTGTTGCGGACTTTGGTGAGCGCCGTGATGATCGATACACAATTGAGATTAGGGGAGCCCACCGGCGATGACGCGGTCTATCTGTCTATGCTAAATCGCAAACTCAACGATGAAGTTAACTCAATCGGTCGCTGATTGGCTGCCCTCTTGGTCACGTGATGTGACGTTGCGATTGACTTTTTCTTTACGGATTTCGATGGAGCTCGAGCTATGCTGGTGAAATAATAAAGTTTGCAGTGACGTCAAAACGTCGTAACTATTCAGTTTGGCGATGGAGATAACTTTGTATTTAGGGGACACCAGCTGAACAAACCGACCGCCCACACGTTGGCGCGCGCTCGGCGGCTTCTGCTCGTCTAGTCGCTGACGAAATGACGTCGCCTCCAGCATCCACATCGTCGGCGGTGCTTCTGCTCGTCTGGACACCGACGAAACGGCGCCGCCTCAGGCACCCAAACGAAAAAGGGAGCGGACGAGCGGCTTGCATGCTTTCGCATTTACAACTCATAAGGAGTCCTTAGCTACGTTGTTAAAGGGGTATTCACACGAGGGAGAAATCCCGGGGATTTCTCCCTCGTGTGAATTATGTTTGGTTTAAGGTTCATTAGGGACGTAATCGGGGAGTATTGCCCGACACTCGCTGGCGCTGACAGTTGTCGTGGAAGCTTTGGTGGCGTCGCGAGGGACCCCATGTGCTGCAGCCGAGCAGCAAGTGATCTCAGCTTCTGCGTTGCTGGCGGCACATTTTGCTGCGACGAAGACATCACCGTGTATCGGTGTGCTGCGAGTCGCGTTCTTGTATATGTTACAGGGGCGATCATCGATCACGCGGGGTTGAAGATGGGTGGGCTTCGCGCGCAAAGAAAAGACGGAAAGACTACAACCAAGAAGTTCAGCGATGCGAATTCAGCGGTGTGTTCGGTAAGTGCTCAATACGCCGTCTTCTAATACAGTCTGAATAGAACATTTTCTCAATGCGCTTGCACGACAGCTTTCGGTAGAAAACGCATGCCTCATTCATCGTGATGAGTGTCGTGCGAGATCGTCGCACGCATTCAAGCTTACTCATCATTACATATGTATCACTCAACTGTCTCGGGCCTCAAGATTGGGAAATTGTTCAGCGTACGTTTTCACTTTACGATTGCAGGTTCAAACTAAAACATTTTCTTTTTTCTTTTTTTTTTATTTGTTTTGTCGTTTGAAATGCTTTTGCTGCTTTTCTGCCACACGGGGTAGGGCCTCGTCAAACTGCAAGCCATGCAGCTTTTTGCCCCCTCTCCCACGTTTGTATATAAAGAAAAATAAAGAATTTATAAATTCAACTGACGCTGCACTTCTTTGCTCTAAAGGCGTAATGTTTGGTAGTGTGCAAGGCAAGTGGAATACCTCCACACTTTTGTTTTGCAGCTATTTCTATTAAATTTCATGCTTTTTGGGATGTTTTGTAACTACTAGCTCCAAGTAGAGGCTGCATTAGCATAGAATGTCTCTATCTAGTTTTGTGTGCTTTTGGACAACTGAAATGGTTATGAAACATTAATGTCAGATACCGTCTCACTGTTGTGTGCAGGTAACAGCGACTAAACTCTGACGCCATGCTTGCACACCAATTCCTCACAACCCCAATGGATGCTGTGCTGTCCCTATGCCAAGCTTAACAAAAAGCATTGCTTAATATTCTGTTACAGAGCAGTGAATATAATGCCAAAAGCAGATTCCGGTGGTCGCAAGGGTGCTGGACACAGCAGCCTCATTTTGGGGCATCCCGCCCCAATAGTCAGACCCTGAGGACGGTGTAAGCTTTGACAGCAGGGGACAAGCTGTACAGCGCTGAAAATAGGAGAGGCGGCATCCTCAACAAGTATGTGCTGCCTACCAGGGTCTCCCTGCTCAAACTTGAAGCCTGGCAGCTGTCAAGCCTAGTATAAGCTTTGTCTCTCTACTCGCCACATCTGTGAAATATACTTGTGTCGTTCCGCTTGCAATGTTGTGTGATACTTCGTAACTTGCCAAATCCAGTAGACACGGCAAGTCCTTTTTGAGTGCTGAGTGGTCTACCTAGCAGACAGTCCAAGCGGCATTTTATTCTCTTGGGGTCTATATACATATCGAACCACTTCTTCATCAATTCTCTCGGGGTCTTTTATAGACCCCAAGAGAGTGGATGAAGAAGTAATTTAATACGTGGACAGCTTTTTTTTTTTTTTGTATGAAGCAATGGTTTATGCATCGAAAAAACTTACCTTTTATATTATATTTATATATTATATTTTATATTAGACAAAACACTTTTTTTGTCTAATATAAAACATAACTTTCTGAAATACCAGACTTGCTTGCCATATGACAGGCAAGTCTGGTACTTCAGAAAATCATGTTTTATATTAGACAAAAAGAGATAAATATAAAAATCACTTTTTTTTTTTTTTTTTTTTATTGCTGTGGTGCCTGGGCTGAATGAATACTGCACCAAGCGTGCGCTGTCGGAGTTTTGGTATGGCACCTAAAATTGGAACTTTGTATGTTTGTGATAAGTTGCTGCTTCTGAAAAAGCTTTTTAACACAATTTTTTTGGCAAGGGTAACCTGGCAAAAATGCAAACCGCACAAGCGAAACGCAAAGGCATTACGACTGAGAATAAAAGAGGGCCTCCTCACGAATGACATCTTGTTTCCCATCGACTGCGTAAGCATGCTGGCTCTAACAGTATATTGTTCCAAGCATAGAGGAAGAAAAGCTGAAGAATTAACTGTGGTTGCTGGTATCTGGACGATTGGACTTGCACCGCCGTATCACTGCCAATTGTGAAATTGCTAATTCCCTGTATATGAAATACACATTGACATGAGAAGTCGAGATACGAGTCTCGGCACATAAACAATTGCACCGAGATTTGCTGACCCAAACATTGTATTCCATGTATGACAATTTTGTCGGGTATGACCAAGATTGTGCAGAAAATCTTTTTTCCATGCTATACTGAAATCATGGCAGACGCAAAATGGTGCCTAGGGAGCATGTTTTATTGTGTATGAAAATTCTGCACCCCCATGAGGTGCAGCACGAGTGTGGTCAGTGAAGATGACTGTGGGCATGTGCAGCTGCTTGTTCCTCCACAGCCTGCAGGCACAGTACACGAAAAGGGTGAATTCTTATAAAAACATGCATTTTTAACGAGAATGTTAGACAAATTACATATACCAAGAGAATCCCAGTGGTGTGGTGAGCAGTAGTGTATGCATACCACTGCTTTTACCTTCTTTTATAACTCTCATGTAGTAGTCGGAAATAGCAAGAATGTGAGACTCCTGAAAGACGTTCCTGAAAGAAAGGGTAGAATGAATGATTCTCTGTACCGCCGCCTTTTTTCCTCCCTCGGATGCACGGATGCACACCTAAAATGTACGGCCTACCTAAAGTGCACAAACCAGAATGTCCTCCGCGCCCGAATGTATCCTCTATCGGTAGCCCCACGTACGACCTGTCAAAATATTTGGTAGGGCTACTGGCGCCGGTGACAGGCAAAAATGGTCTTTGTGTAGAATTCGCAAGAATTCGTTCAGTTAGTCCGCACCCAAACCCTCCTTCCGAATGAAGGCATGTTTTCTTTTGATGTAGTTTCCCTTTTCACTAATGTTCCTAACGATGTTGCCATTGATGTCGCACGCGAGCGTCTACTTGATGATCAAAGCCTGGGAGCACGCACGTCACTTCACGTTGATGATATAATTTTACCAAAGTTTTTTCACCTTCCGTAATGTCCGATGGGAAGCCTGATATCTGTCAGTGTCGCCAATCTCGTTATGGAGCATATTGAGGAGAAAGTGCTGAAAAAAGTTCTGTTCCCAATCAAATTTTACCGCCGATATGTGGATGACACTTTCGTCATTCTAGATAAAAGTCATGCTAACGATTTTCACCGGGAGTTAAACAGTGTTCACCCCGCGATACAGTTTTCTTGCGAGGCAGAACAGCAGGGCAAGTTGCCCTTCCTAGATGTTTCTGTAATGAGGACAGGCGAATCGAACTACAGGATTGAAACGGGTGTGTACCGCAAACCATGTGAAACAGATAATGTTTCGGATTTTTTGTCCCATCACCCAGTGCAACACAAGAAATCAGTAGTGCGATCGTTTGTACAGAGATCAAATACCGTACCATCTAACGAGATCCATGGCGCAAATGAGACGACTCATTTACAGGGAGCTTTAATGAAACATCACTACCCAAAGCGTTTTGTTGACGAGGTCAAAAACCAAATGAAACGAAATGTGCAACCGAGCGAAAGGGAAAGAGATAAGAATGTAGTGCGCATCCCGTATGTCAAAGGAGTCTCCGAACCTCTCAGTCGCGCTTTGAGGCCCCTTGGCATTCGAACTGTTTTCAAACCGTACAGAACTATGATAATGTAGTGATTGCGCAGGCGAGCTGGTGGATGTTAACCATTTTGTTCTTAGCCCGAGACTGAGGCAGGAAAAGAGGAAAGTTTCAAAGTAGAAGAAAAATGAACAGTCGAGGACACGTCTCTAGCGAGACGTGTCCTCGACTGTTCATTTTTCTTCTACTTTGAAACTTTCCTCTTTTCCTGCCTCAGTCTCGGGCTAAGAACAAAATGGTTAACATCCACCAGCTCGCCTGCGCAATCACTACATTATCATTGATTATACCTGAAGGAGGCTTGATCCCCTTCTCATAGAGACGTGTCCTCGACTGTTCATTTTTCTTCTACTTTGAAACTTTCCTCTTTTCCTGCCTCAGTCTCGGGCTAAGAACAAAATGGCGTAGAGAACTATTGGAAATTCCGTTTCCAAACCAAAGGACCCAACCCCGGCGAACGTCCAGAGAGGAGTTACCTACAAGATCCCCTGCAGTGACTGCCCCGCGTCCTACATTGGTGAAACCCGACGGAAGAGAGAGACAAGACTCAAAGCACACAAGCGTGACGTCACGTACGCATCCCACGCGACGCGACTGAAGACTGAGCTGGTGGACCATGCGTGGACAATGGGGCATTCTTTTGACTTTCCGGCCGCGACGCGGGACACACAGACACCCCTCGAAAAGTGCATATCGTCGCGGCTTATTCGCGACGTCCGATTTGTTCCTTCGCCCAAAAAGACGGCATGACGCGGCGCTTTCTCCGTCGCTGATTGGATCGAAACGTCCAAAAACCGCGGCCCTCTCCGCGAACGCTCCTAGGCCGCCGCCATGTTGCTGGTGCTGATGCGGCTGGTGCGACTCTCGCGCCCTCTATCAGCTAGAAATTTGCTTTTTAACGCGCCTGCGACGTTCCTTTCGGAGCGACCGCCCTGATGCAAAAGGGTTTTGGTGGCAGTACTGAATACTGCCACTCTCTGGGACTGTGAAGACCCACTCAGCGCGGTTCTCTACCTGCGTTTTTGCGGTTTTGCATTCGACGTTTTCTCGCCCTTCTTGAAAGTTTCCACTCAATTTTTTTTATCCGCGCTGCGTACCCTTTTTGTGTTGTCTTCCATTATGAGAAATAAGGCTGGTAAGTGCCTGAAATTCAAGCTTTTCTGCTCGACATTCACGGGAAACGAAGGAGGTGAAGGATGTCGAACGACCCTCGACGCGATTTTGCGAACATTGTTCTCCCCCTCCCAGAGATAATCCGCGCAGAATCCTTGGTCATCTCCAAAATTAGTTGTCCGGGTTGGGGTGGGAAACGGGTCAGTCGCGTTTGCTTCTTTGCCTTGGTGCGATTGTGAAAAAAAAAAAAAAAAAAAAAAAAGCTCTCCCCAAAACGTGCCCCAAAACGAAGTCATCTCGGATTCCGTCCGATCGTCAAGATGTGACTGTTGTCGACTGTGACTGTGTTATTTAAAATCTTTCTCAAATAAATTCATTTCGGATAACGCTGCATCATGTGGTACGTATGATATATTGTTTGAATGTTAACACTTCCTCAATTGTATGTCCGTGTCCTGCCCATCGGTAAATACGTTGTTTGTGAGCGTAAAAAATGCATTCCTTTCGGCCCTCTTCTGTTGCGATTTATTTTTGACAGCAAAGCGCTTTGTCGTTTCACATGTGGGGAATCCCGTGGTGCCGTCAAAACTCTTCGTAATAAAAACAAACAAATAACTAGAACTGTACATTCCAGTCGCATGTGTTCTGTCGCACGCGTACCCAACAAAAATAGTTTACAATACTTTTTTTTTGTTGCTTTTTTTTTTTTTTCTTTTTTTTTAATGTGGCACAATGTTTTCTCAATGTCCTCGGAAAAATACATGTACCATGAAACACAAAATATAGCGGGAAAAGACGAGAATTTAGCCGCCAGCAGCGTTTGAAACTGCGCCTACGCAGGTTGCGCCTATTGAAATCAGAGTCCACTCGGCTATTGGAGTATTTTTGCATATTTTCACCGGACGACGCGGAAACCTCTTCCACCTACGGGGGCGACCCGCGGTGCCGAAAGCGCGCGATATGTGACGTCTTAGGTCCTGGGCTTGCTACTGGTCAGAGTCGCTAAAGCTTCTTTTTTGTCGAAATAAAAAATATAAGTGGCGCGAACCGTTTCAATTATTTATAAAAGTAGTTTTTGTTCATTATTTTAGATCAGAAAAGAAGCACATGCAGTTTATAAAGTACGGAAACAAGAAATGACCCGTCGACATGCCTGCCACCAAGCGGTGGAAAAGGCGGCGCATACTAGAAAGGTGTAGTGGGATCGGGCGCCAACGAGATGCGAGCGTAGGAAGGTCCCGGATGTACGCGGCGGCGCTGCAGTCGTACGGACCAGAGGTTCCGACCGGTTCCGAGCGTACCCAAGGCCTTCGGCGAACAGCTTTGGCTTGCGGTCTGGGCCTTTGGCGGTATGGCAGCGCGAAGTGGCTCCCGTTCTGAACTGATCTTTACCCCGTGTTTGCTGTCGTTTGTGGCCAATTAAATGTCAAGTCGAATTAGTGTTTAATCGTGCAGCAAATACAATGCGAGCCGCCCTGGCTGCCCGCTTCATACAGCCCATTCAGGACATGCTTTAGTGGCGTCCTCTCGAGCCGCCGATACGGAGTGCGGCAGCCGTGACCGCTCGCTGAGCTCACTACTCCTCCCCTAGTTCACGGCTACTCAAGTGACCAAGAACGTCATGAAAGAGATTATTTTTTGCTTGTTTTTTGTAATTTTAATTTGCCAATAACTTCTAAAATAAAGCGAAATTCGGGAAAAGAAAAGAGTTATTAAGTCACTACGTTCACTGCGCTCAGGTTCGGTGCAAATTAAAACCAGTAAAAAAGTCCTTCCAGGGCCCCGTTAAGAGAGAGAGAATATCTTTATTGAAACAGAGAGTTTAGTCTGAGCTTTGCGCTCTAACAGGCTTCTCTGTGGTAGGGAAGGGGAGGGGGGACAGAAAGACGATCGACAAAGGGTCAATGATGATGAGATGAAACGTTAAAATATATACACGCTATAGTGTCTCGTTTCAGGATGGGATATGAGAGAAAGATGAGAAAAATAATTAAAGCACTGTCAGCAAGTCAATGTCTTCGAGAAATTTAAAGAGAGCTTTTAGGGCTGCTCGTTGTGTCTTAGAAGGCCAAGGTCCGAGGAGCTTTGGTAGATCAAAAGGTATGCAGTCCAGAGCATTCGTAGAATTTTTGTAAACTTTGCGTTCATTTTCATATGCTTGACATGTGAGTAGAATGTGTCTGATGGTTTCCGGCGCACCGCATTTCTCACAGTCCGGGGTCGCGCGTTGTTTTATTTTAAAGCGATAGTTCTTCGTGTACGCACAGTTGAGGCGAAGTCTATGTATAAGAGTTTCTAAATTTCGTGGTAGATCGCTTGGTAGTTGTGTTGTTAATAAAGGGTCTATGTCATAGAGAAATTTGTAGTTAGAATCTGGTGAGAACCAAAGCCTCTCACGTGCACTTTTTGCTATTTGTCTTGTCAGAGATGTGCAATCGCCTTTCGTAAAAGGAACCATTCGTGTTGAGATGTGCTGGTGGGCCCTCTTGGCTGATTTGTCAGCGCATTCGTTACCCCGTATACCGGAATGTCCTGGTATCCATTGAAAGGTTATTTGGTGACCGTATTCGAATGCTAGGTGGTGGTACTCAGCTATTTCTAGGGAATAAATCGAATACATTGATTTCTTTCCAATAGGACTGAGCGACTGTAAAGCTCATTTTGAATCTGTAAATAAGGTCCATTTTTGTGGTGGTTGTTGGCATATATACTTGATTGCTTCCTTAATTCCGTGAAGCTCAGCGGCTGTTGATGATGTATGATGGTTTAGACGACAAGATCTTGCAAGAAATCTCGATGGAACGAAGAATGCTGACGATGAAGTTGTCGCCGTCGTTGAACCATCGGTATATATGTGCGTTGTTCTAGTGTAAGTTTCATATATGTAACTCCTTACAAGTTGTAGCATAACTAAGCTACTCTGTTGGTGCTTTGCGAGGATTCCGGGGTTGTTTAGTTTAATATCCATTTTTCGAAGCGTCCATGGATGTATTTTGGAGTAGTCAGTAAAAGTTGCCTGCTTTGGAATATTGTCAATATTTCGACCTAAAGTATCCCCATAGCTGGAGTTTGGACGTTTTATGTGTATTTTAGAAAGATAGTGATTCTTATGCTGAGTTTTATGGCGTAAATGAATTCGTACTATTTCTTGTTTCTGTAATACTTCCAAAGGAAGGCATCTGGCTTCTGCTACCGTGCAAGGTCCAGATAAACCTCTTGGTAGACCAAGGCAGATTCGAATGCATTTGTTAAGCGTCCCTTGAAGCTGTCGTTTACTCGTCAGGCTTATATTTGTTAGGTGTGGAAAGAGTGCCTTATTAGTCCTTCAACCAGAGATTTGTACAGTAGAATCATTGGTCTGCAGTTACATCCCCAAGCTGTTCCTGCAAGGCAGCGTAGAACATTGGTCGCTCCCGTGATTCGCTTTTTTAGAGAATTAACTTCTTTCGTCCATGAGAGATTTCGATCAATGTTGATCCCTAGAAATTTATGTACTGTGACGTAAGGAACTGTATGTCCGCCTAAAAAGATCGGATACTTTTTCATAGATTTCTTCGTAAATGCCATGGCAGCTGTTTTCTTGGGAGAGATCTGGAGGCCTTTGGAACCTAGAAAACTTGCCAATATATGGAGAGATTTTTGCAACCGCAGCTTTACAGTTAGCCTAGAGCGGGAAGTAGACCATACGCAGATGTCATCAGCGTATATGCTAATACTAACTCTTCGGGGAAGATGCTTTTTTAGTGCTATCAGTGTGATGTTGAATAGAGTGGGACTTAGTATTGCACCCTGAGGTACTCCTTTGACAACATCAAAATAGTTGGAACTTCCTTCTGAAGTATCAATGTAAATTTTTCTGCATTTGAGATAATCGTATATCCATTTATAAATGCGTCCTCCGAGTCCTAGATCTGCGAGAGCCATTAATATTACCTCATGCTGAACAGAATCAAATGCTGCTGTAATATCTAAAAACAGTGCAGTGGTCGTGTGACCTCTGGCTCTACCTTCTTCGACACTCGTTGTAAGATCAATGATGCAGTCTGTAGATGACCGTCCGCGGCGGAAGCCATTCATTTGTTCTGAATAACATTTGTTTTGTTCTAAAAACCATGAAATTCTACCGAGTACAATTTTTTCCATTAGCTTTCCTACACAACTCAAGAGTGCAATGGGTCGGAAAGATTCGAGACTAGTGGGCGGCTTACCAGGCTTCAAAATCGGCACAATCTTTGCAATTTTCCATTCTTGTGGTAAGGCTCCTTTGATCCAGGAATTGTTGTAGTATTCAAGAAGTCTGAGTTTGGAATGTTGGGATAGGTGTGCCACGGCGTTAAACGTAATGCCATCTCTACCTGGCGCTGAATTATTTGCACCTTGAATTGCTGCATTTAGCTCATCAATAGTGAAGAGCAAATTTAGACTTTCGTTTGTTGCAGCAGGTGTGGTAGGTCCCGGAGTCGAGATAGTAATACTATGTATGCCACCACTTGTTAGGAAAGCGCAGTAATTGTTCGCAGTATCGACTTCATTTTGATTTTCACGTAGTGAGAGTGCTTTAAATGGATATCGCTGCTGGGGGCTTCTCCTTAGACCTCTGATAATTTTCCATATGTATGTAAATGACTTACGAACATCGAGATTTCTACATATCTCCCTCCACCTCTTTTTCGCTAATTTTTCGAGATGTCTCCGAATGTGTAAATGTGCCCGTCGTGAAGCTCGCATATCTACCGGGTCTTTTGTACGAAGAGCTTTCCGGTCTGCTTTCCGTCTTAAAGCACGTAGTCTTAAGTATTCTTGATCGCATGCATTTTCAACCTGACGCACAAAGGAAAAAAATGTTGCCTCAGTAAGGGAATATGATAAAGTTGGAATTAATTCACCATCACTTGTCGCAGCTGTTATGCCTTGGTTTGCCATTTCTCTATATTTGTCCCAGTTGATAGATTGTAGTTGCTTCTTCCTTGAGGGTATTCCTTCTAATGCCATGAGTATTGGATAATGGTCACTTCCTCGCGTTTCAAGGTCCGTGTGCCAGGACATTTTGTTGAAGAGGTCGCTGGATGCGAAACAAACATCGAGACAGCTTCCTGATTTCGCATTTTTTAGAAATGTTACACTTCCGTCATTAAGACAGAGACGCCCATATTTTTCCATGAGGTCGGCAAGAGCTGTACCTCGTGACGTTGTTTTTCTGCTGCCCCAAAGTTGATTGTGGGCATTGAAATCTCCACAGACGACGTGAGGGGTTGGAGTAGTTTGCAAAATTTGATCAAGTCTTCCTGAATCGAAAGGGACATTCGGTTGGATATAGGCTGTGATTATAGTCAGTTTGGTTTTCCCAAGTCCTACTGTGGCACAGACATATTCATTTGTTGGATGGGGAGCAATAGTGTGCTCGACTACTGTAACGTCAGTTCGACATCCGAGAAATAACCTACTTTGCTCCCCGCCTCTTTCGGAATGATATATTTGATAGCCATTTAGGCGAAATGAGTCATCAACTCTTGACTCGGAAATAGTAATAAAAGGAAATTGATGTTCCCTAATTAGCTGACGGAAATCAGACAGCTTTGAACAAAGTCCACGCGCGTTCCACTGAAATAGTGTGCAAGATTTAAAATTTTGTAAGGATGACATAATGATAATAAAAAAAATAAAAACAATGCGAAGGCCAAGTGTTTTAACCACACCATGTCTCAATAATGGGTAGGAAAGAGTCCATGATCTTAAGGGAAATTAACCCGTAGGGGGATGTGAAGCGCTGAAGAATTTTGCGGATTACTTCAGAGATGGATTTAAGGAGAGCTCCAATGCCCTCGGATTTTTCGGCTGGTGCAGATACCTTGGAAGCTTGCGTGGGCTTGTCGCCGAAAGGCTGACGCTGATGCAGGTTTGCTTGCTTGGGGGGTTCTACACCTGTGTTGTTTGGCACGGGATTTGGATGTTGAGTAGGTTTTCCCTTGCTTTGTCTTGGTTCCCCTTGTAGCGCTGCTGTGAACGTTTTCTGAGGAGTGGAGCTACAGGCAGCTGTTGGGACTTGTAGAACTGTTGTTGACGGTGTCTGAGGAGTGCCGCACGGTGGAGTTGTTGCAAGTTGGTTTGAACCACGTGTAGAGCCAGGTATCGACGGGGTTTTCTTAGTTTGTTGGACATTACGATTACCGGGCTCGTTTTTCTTGGGGGGGTATTCCACTGCAGGTTTCGAGTATATTCCAGAGCAAACTACTGTACGTGCTGTGATGTAGTCTACTCTCTTCTCCATCTGATATTGTTTTATTGCGCACTCCCGCTTCCAGTTCGGACATTCTGTGGATGTGAAAGGATGTGCTTCTCCGCAGTTTGCGCACTTAGGGTCTTCTTTGCATTGTTCCGTGGTGTGGCTTTCGCTTGCACATTTGCTGCACCTTGCAGAACGACGACACACCGCTGGGCGATGGCCAAAGCTTCCGCATTTAGAGCACTGGATAGGGCGATCCTTGAAAGGCGTCACAGGGTATCTTACATGTGCTAGCGTTACGTGCGTCGGTAAGCATGGGGATAAAAATACTATCCCTACAGCTTCAGTGCTCCCCAGGCGTCGAGCATTCGATATGGGGCAGCTTGCTTGTAACGATGTATTGAGATGAACGTCTGTTACGTCAGAGAGAGACGTTCTTGATGACACCGACAACAGAGGAGCTATTCCGCGGTTCATAAGGCGTGACCGGAATTCCGCAGATGCTGCTAAGACGGAGAAGTGCGTTGGTTGATTGACCATTTCGAGTATTGACAGCGATGAGATTTAGGCGTAGGTTATATCGTATGAGTATGACGCCTTCGGGAATGATTTCATCGAGGGCTTTGGAAAGTTTTATGCTACTCAGTTTTGTTAGCACCGTTTCTGGAGTTTTAGGCGCCAACATAACGGTCAGACCAGTCTGGCGTTGTGGTTGAGATAGGATGGTGTCATCGGTTGAGTTGGAGCTGTTGCCGTTCTGGCGTCCTTTCTTTCGTTTAAAGCTCTTTCTGCTGCTCACAGTTTTGAAATCTGCATCCAGAGATTCAGCATCGTTGGGAGCGTTGCCTTCTTCGATTAGTTCGTCCATCGAGGTTTCTGTACCTGAGTCGTCATGACTGGTCTCTGCGTCCAATTGATTGGTTTCCATTCGAATGCCAGGTTGGTCGGCCATGTTAGTTGAGTCGATGTGGAACCCCAAGCCTGGGTCGGCTTGACGGGGTGGCCCACCTTATGTGCTGATGAAGGGAT
Source organism: Ixodes scapularis (assembly GCF_016920785.2). Classification (NCBI taxonomy): domain Eukaryota; kingdom Metazoa; phylum Arthropoda; class Arachnida; order Ixodida; family Ixodidae; genus Ixodes; species Ixodes scapularis. Next base: position 103,551,494 of record NW_024609846.1, read on the forward strand.
ATTCTCGTTGCTGATTATGTTAAGGATCCGAAAAAGGTTTTCGTCTTGTCCTGCCGGCGGTAATGGAATATTAGGCCAGATTCCTTGGAGCGAGGTACGCAGATATCCTTTGGCTGTACTTCTTCGTCGTCCGCCCCGTTAAGATAAATATATGCCGCTATAGCTTTTCGTGAAACTGCTGCTTTGTTCGTGATATCAGTTTACCGTCAAAATATTTCAAGTGGTCGAAACTGGTCGTCACCCCTTAGCGACGAGTGTCAGAATATGACCTTCGTTGGTTCGACACATAAACTTACGAAGTTGACAAAATACCAATTTTATAGTTAATGATCGGTATTTAAAGAAGAAAATAACAGCATCATTTCAGGCATTGACAAAAGCGAAAAGGTAGCATTAAAAAAAGATGCATTTCGTAACTTTGACTCTCCTTTCTTTTGCGCTTTGGTTCAGGTACAGTAGGAAAAGTAATATCGATATAGCGTATCATTTAGAGATTGGGTCAGACTGTGCGTCATACTACATATTTTATAAGACAACCCTAAATAGCTTCTCAAGTGCGGGTAAACCTCCTAAATCCTTCTATTTGTAGCGGGTGATACAAAACTATAGTCGGTGAGAGGTCAAGAACGAAGTGGAAGCTCCTGCCACCTCTTTCCACTTTAGTAGAGCGAACGCTGGAGAGGAGGCGACCTCCTCTCCACCGTTCGCTCCGCTGAAGTGGAAAGGTGTCGGAGGAGCTTCCACTTCGTTCTTGACCTCTCACCGACCATTCGCAACTCCAGCGACTCGGTTCGCCCTCTCACGGACGAACGGAGAACCAGAGGAGTGGGGACGGCAGCGGCGGCGTCAGCGCGGAAACGGTGGCAGGGACTGTCGGCCTTGATCCGTGAAGCCGTTTTACCGAAAAATGTAAGCGCATTGAAATAGGAATTATTGTCTTCCGCCTTGCAACAGCATTGCACGAAGGAGCATGATGTCTAATTTCATTAGGGACCTTTCGTATATCGTATACGCTGCGGATTTCTGGTCTCGTGCATGGACGCCAGCTCAATCTGTGCTCAACGTTGACTGACGCAAACGCTCCCGCTAATAATGTAGAGCTCTAGCTTACGGTCTACTAAAAGTCTATTCTTAGCCCTAAGTAGGAGAAAACTCGTCGCGCAACGGTATGTCGAGCAATACACATCGGGAATGGGTTCGCGTTTTAAGGCCGTTACAAAGGACATGACCACTTATTCCAAGCACTTCCAAAAGACAGAATACACATGCTTGCTTTCAGGTAATTACAGAGCAAATAAAGAAATGCTCGAAGCATTTTAAGCGCGTCTGTGTTAGCCAGCCATTCGTGATGAGAGCTTGGAAAGGGCAGTTTTGGCGAGAGGGGCCGCAACGTTGCAAATAACACGGTACAAAAAAATGTATGGTATATTAAAATATTTTTTTTTTGATAGAGAAATACGTAAATAAAATTCGTAAACACGCCGATTATGTTCAAGGCAGTTTTAGCATAGCGTTAATGCAGGCTACCGTTGGCTACCATGAGCACAGCAACGCTCCTGGCGCGCGCTCAAAATTGTGCTTCAAAGGCGCAGCGCGAGCAGTGGCGTAGACAGAGGGAATAGGGAGTTTTCGTAGACCGCGCTGCCCCCCTCCGCTAAGCCCTCCGCAACGAAGAAGTTGCTACTGCGCCTGCGCGCCGATAGCCTTGACTGTGGAGTTCCCGCTATCGTAGCGGGTTGCGGAGGGCCTTGCGGGACGGCGAGAACGATCTACGAAAACTCCCTAGTGTTTAGGACCACCCCCCCCCCCCCCCCCGAAATGGCCAAGCTACCTTCCATCACATCACATCACCCCCCCCCCCCCCCCCCCCCCCCCCCCCCCACGGGGCCCGCTCGCTCCCCTGCTCACCCAGTCGGTTTTGCACGAGGCACGGAGCAACGGGGTAGCGCGGATCATCTCCAACTTATATGCTTTCGGGAAAATTGTTTCTGGGGTAGAAAATGCTCGAATTAATAAAATATGCAGTATTCCTTCACTCATGTTTATTTGATGGGGTGGGGAACTTGATCTCAGATATATAGGGAACGGATATTTCGAAACAGGGCAAAGTATAACAAACTATTTTCATTGAAATACACAGTTCAATCAAATCAAGGTGAACATAACAAAACGAACACACCGTGATAATATAAATCAATGTCAGTGATGTAAGGAATAATAAATGAATTGTAAAAAACAATTGCACTGTAAGCAACGGATGGCACTGCGCTCACGCACACCTTTTGTGATGTGGAGTGCGTTCTTTCGACTAGAAATTTGCGCGAATAAAAAAGTAACTGTGCCCAGTTATTTTAGAAAGCAATTTACAGGTTCTCTTGATCATCTCGTTTATGCCAAGCACCGACACATTAAAATGCAGCCGCCTGCGTTCACGGAAAAAAATATCCAGGACGTCCTCCGCTTGAACATTAATGTCGTGGTGAACATTCAAAAGCGTTATACTTAGTTTGAGCTTAGGTCCAGACGTAACCGATGCTACAAGCGCGAGCTCCGGGCAACAGAGTCGCTAGGATCTTGAGGAGACGATGGACGTCATGAAATAGGGCCTCCGGACAGAGGGACGTTTCTCCCTCTTGCATTGGACGCCTAAAATTTCCCTATTTTTGGCGAAGTTTTCCTCACTTTGCGAAAGTC